>NW_011888811.1:486746-684654 GCF_000151845.1 Pteropus vampyrus
TGGATGGACCCTGAAATAATCATACTAAGCGAAATAAGCCAGACAGAAAAGGTTGAAAATCTTTTTATATCTCACACATGATATCACTTATATGTGGGATATAAACCTAAAAGCAGCAAATGAACAGGACAAACAAACAGAGACTCATAGACATGGACAATGGACTAGTGGTTACCAGAGGAGTGTGGGGATAAAATGTTAAAAATAATAATTAAAAAAATAAAATAAAAAATAATTAAAAAAAAAAAAAAGAAAAAGAATGTTCCTGGGATAGAAACTGCAGGACTGCCAGCCTCTGGCATCCTGAAATGAAAAAAAAACAAAAACAAAAACTTAGCAATGGAAGGTATACCAGAGGAGGGCTGGTGAGCAGTGACAGAAAGCCTTGACTACAATGGCTTAACTCAAAAGCTTTTTTTTTTTTTTTAAGACTTTTTTTTAGAGCAGTTTTAGGTTCATAGCAAAATTGAGAGAAAGATATGGAGATTTTTCCCATATACCAGCAAACCCAACCTCCCCTATTATCAGCATCCCCTACCATTGATGAACTGACACTAACACATCATTATCACCCAGAGTCCATAGTTTACATTAAGATTCATTCTTGGTCCTGTATATACTATGGGTCTGGACATATATATGATGACATGTATCCACCATTATAGTGTCAGAGTACTTTCACTGTGCTAAAATCCTCTCTATTCCATTTATTTATCCCTCATCCTTACCCCCACCTCCTGGTGACCACAGATCTTTTCACTGTCTCCATAGTTTTGCCTTTTCCAGAATGTCTTATAGTTGGAATCATACAGCCTTTTCAAATTGGCTTCTTTTACTTACTGATATGCATCTAAGTTTCCTCCATGATGGCTTGATAATCTCATTTCTTTTTAGTGCTGAATTAGATTCCATTGTTTGAATATACCACAGATTATTTTTCTCTTTACCTACTGAAAAATATCTTGGTTGCTACCAAGTTTTGGCAGTTATGAATAGCTGCATAAACATCTCTGTGCAGATAATTTATGTGGACATAAGTTTTCAGTTCCTTTTGGTTAATACCAAGGAGATCCAAATGCATTTTTTGTTGTACATGAAGAGAGATCCAGAGGCTATTTGTGTTGGCTAATTCAATGGCTCTAAGCTATGGTATCATGCCAGGCCCATTAGTACTTTCCTTCTCTCCCCTCTATTCCTTTGGTCAATTGGTTAAGTCAGCCATCATGGCCATGGGATGGCTGCAGCAGTTCTAGAGGTCACATGAAGAAATGAGGATGTGCAGTGAGAAAAAGTGATACGATTTCTTCTGCATACCTTTTATTAGGGAGTAATACCTATGTAGAAGGCCCCAGCAGTTGCCCTCAAGTCTTATTGACCAGAATTGGGGCATATACTCATACTCTAGATGCACTGAAAGTGAGCACCTGGCATCTGTAAGTTGTTATAGGGATGGCAGTCACTATAGGCTTCCTTCCCCTAACAAACCTTCTCCAGTCTGAGCCTTGGTTTCCTTGCCTATGAAGTAGGGATAGCAATAACTGTTCTTGCTGGGGTTTTATAAGAACTAAATGAAGTGTGGTGGGTAGTCGAAAATGCCCAGCATAATATGTGGTACACGTTCTGTAAAACTAGAATTGCCCTCCTGGTACCTGGCTGCTTGTCTAAGAGGACTGCCTGGCCTGCACAACCCAGAACCTGCTCTTGGTTGACCGAGGTCTTTTATGGCTTTTTATTTTTTTAGACCACTGTCACCTATGGTATATTATTTAGTCACAAAAACTGTGAGGAAGCCATTATCACTTTCTTCCAAATGTCAGAATTGAAGCATTGGGAAGGAAAGAGTTGGGATCCTTGTCTCCAGTGAGTTATCAATATGGCTTCCTAGTCCAGAGCTGTGGGAACCATTCCTCTTTTGAGAATGAATCCATGTGTCCATAAAGATTTTGTAAGGAGTAATGTAGACACTCATTTCATGGTAACAGGGCTTCCTGCTCAAGTCTCAACCAGTGAATTTTTCTTGAGGGTTTCCTGGGAAAATTGTTTCTGTGCACAGTTGCAAGTACATTCATCTGCAACCCAAGAACATCATATTTCTATCTCTGCATTTTGATTTTGACATCTACTTCCCAGCCTTGTTCATCCATACAGAGGATCTGCTTTGAATCTGTTCTGCTTCTGCTTAAATCACGAGCATATTGGAAGCATCAAAGAGAAAATGAGGCTGTTGGATCTGGGGCAATGCATTCTGAGTAACACAGGATGTGCGCTGTGTTATGGTCCAGAGCAGCCCCCAGGAAAGAAGGCTTCTCAGCTTGTTTCCAGGGCCATTTGGACATCTTTGTGCTACATCCTTGAGGTGCATTGGGAGAATTACTCCTCTGAAGAATCAGGGATACCCAGCCTTATCGTTCCTTTATTTTGTCCTATGTATGATAATATATGCCCGTCCTGATATGGCTATTACATGCACAAACTTCTTTATAGTATATCAGGATGCAAACAATATTCAGATTCTTTAATGAGAGGTAAATTACCAACTGCCTGAACTTCAAAGCATCCCTCTAGATCTTGAATCTTGCAAGAGTTTCCTCTCCCTACCTTTCCCATGGCAGTGTAGCCTTACCTTTTGGTGGACACTGTCTTTCCTTTTAACCAGAGACTCTGTTGCACTGTAGTGGTTCTCAGGCCACAGTAAAGGTATTGGGTTCTGCCACTTAACATTTTGAACAACTGTTTAGATGCAGTCCGTGTGTGTATATATGTGTGTGTGAGTGTGTCTGATGAATTAGAGGTTAGGCAGTACATGTCTCCATCTTCTGTAGGACGCTGAGATATTTTCATTCCCTTGCAAATTCTCTGCAGCAAAAGAGCTGAAGTCCTCAGGGTGGCCAGAAGCATCCTCTTGTAATTTTTCATGGGGTGCCTCAGTGCCTCCCTACAGTTAGTGCTTAAACAATTGCTGCTAAGTCTCTGGCTATACTTGGAAGGGAACAAAGTGAGCAGGACATGGAGCGACCTAAGTTTGTGAAAAGCTTTCCCTTCAATCTTCAGGAAGTAGTTTTGTCTACTCTGTGGAACTTGGAGCTTAGCCAGCTGCCTATAGAAACGGTAGGAACTATTATTAGGAAGGAAGCTATTGACAAGTAAAGATCAAACTGGTCTTGTGCGTGGTAATCAGTATTCTTGTATATGGCATGGTGGGGTTATCGGGTGAGCCATCAAACCTGCCTTTCATTTGATGAAAATGCAAACAATGTCATCTGAGAAGTCAAATCAGGAAGGTTCTCAAAGCATTTTGAGGAATGGTGGAGACGAAACAACAAATAAAAGCAAAACATTTCTTTTTCAGGGAACCGTATGTGAAAACTACTAGAGAAACAGGAAACAGCCTAACTAGCAACAAAGATTTTCCTCAGAACTGGGAAAATCCCAGACATCATGGGTAGGTCATTTAACTTCTGACAGTTAACAGGGTTAACAGGGTTAACTGTTCTTTTTTGTGGAATTATAGCATTAAGTGTAGGGACAGCTTGTTGTGGGGCAACAGCTGGGTTTAGGGGAAGGTGAGAGGGAGGTGTTCACTTCCAACTGAGTTTCGTGTTTTGTTTTGCACCCTGGAAGATCTTTTATACTTTAACACTTGATGTATTTGTATGTGTATAGCCCTGTGGGGCATTTTAACCTAGAATAATCACTCCAAAGAAGCAGCAGATTTTGGAATTCTGGGCTTATGTGGCTCATTTTTAAAGAATCTGAAAAGAATTTTTTTTTTAATAAAAAATTATTTGGTGGGAAAGCTCAAACCTGAGATTTCTCTCAGTTCTCCTTCCAAAGATGAGGACCTTCAAAGTTAAACATGACGTCAAAATTTCTATACTTCTACATAGGTGTACAAATGCCCAAAATTAGTCTAATAGATTCTCAGACTCAACAAAATTGGTTCTCTGCACAGGTAATAAACTTTGATGCTCAATAGGTGGAGGTGGGATGGGTGTGGAGAGGGCGATTAGGGGTCTGAAATCTATAAGCTTTTCATTTTGCCTCAATCAGCCTCTGCCATTACCTCTCCCAACTCCTCCAACTGTGACTAATGAATTCAGAGAACTTGCTACTAAATTATGACATCAAGTCTTTTGATTTCCTGGAGTTAGACATTAGTATTTTTAAAATCTTAAGCTTAAGTATATGATGCAATCATAAAAGCTATACTGTAGCTTAGCACTAATCCAAATTACTTTACTATTAATGAAATAGGTAAACCACTGTTTCTATGTCTTTTCCTACTGCAAGTACTATGTTGCCTAGTTCAAAACTACTTCATTCAGAGAGACAATATAGGAATAATCCCTAAGATCAAAATACTTCACCTCCAGTATTTGCATTTAGAGCAATGCTGCTATGAACATTCTTGCATGTGTCTTCTGGTGCATGCAAGAGTTTGGTGTATTGACTTAGGAGAGGAATTGTTGGGAAATAGTAAATGCATTTGTTCAGTTTTACAAAATAATAAATTGTTTTCCAAAGTGCTTATACTAATTTACACTACTAGAAGCAGTTCGGGTTGCTCCAAATCCTCATTGATACTTGGTATTATTATTAGACCAATACATCTTTGCCAGAAATCCATCTACATATTGAACCAATAAAACAGTGAAAAGTCACAAAAAGTGACATAGAGCATACTATTTTAATAAACGTCATAAAAAAGGCAAAGTGCAGCAATATATTATTTAAGAATAAATACATAAAACTTCTTTTAAATGGTAAGTCTAAAACTCAATAATGGTTACTTTCGGGAGTGGAGGGAAAGAGGAATATTATTGGGCAAAGGAGCACGTGGGTATAGATAATGTTCTAGCTTTGCTGTTAAGTTTCATAACTTGCATATATGTTTATGTTATATATTCCTTTATGTGTAGTAACTATTTCATAATAATTTAAAAATGAGAAAGATTTTTTTAAATGAAAAAGACCTCCCCCCTCACCCCCCCCCCCGCCGCCCGCCCCGCCAGTTGAAGTTGGGACACTGGAAATGACCCAGATGTTTAACAGTGCAGCTAAGAAAAGGTGCAGAGGCAGGGAATGGAGGAGCAGAGAAATGGCACTGAGAGGAGGCATGAAGCAGCTCCTATTGGACATTAGTACTTCTGAATTTAAGTCTTGATTCTACTACTTGTTAAATGTGTGGCTTTAGGAAAGTAATTTAACTACTAAGGTTTCCATTCTCTCTCTCTATAAAATGGGACTAACGAGCAATATGAATTTCTTCAGGTTGCTGTGAGAACTAAATGAGAAAATACAAATAAAGCCCTTACTCTAGAGCTGGTATCTTTACATATTTTAGGATTTGTTTTATAAGAATTCTTGTTAGAGCTTGGAGATTTAGAGAAAAGAATGGGGAGATTTGCATTTGGATCTTAAGTACCTTTGGAAGCTTTTGAAACTTTTCTTCCCAGACACCCAGAATTGAAACCTATCCAATGGATTGAAGTTGGTCTTTGACAAGTCCCTGGAGTAGGAATCTATCATTATACCCTGAGATAAAATCATTTTGGTAGTAGAATGAGATGTGGCCTCAAATGGTCTGTGAGGTGACAGACACATTAAAACTTGTCCCAATTCATGCATGTGTCAGGTTATAGTCCTAGAACATGGATGATGGGCATGAATCTAAACAGGTCAGAATTAGACCACCATGTCAACTTGTATCAATGGTTTGCAACAGCTGCCACATCAGCAAAGTGACCAGGAGAATCAGCCATAGCCACATTTCTTCACAGTGCTGTGATTTCCTTGAATGTTGACCTGGACTCTGGCTTTGATGTAAACAGTAGCAACGGGTAGGGCATGGAGACATCCCAAGCTTGTGACCTGTTGGGGAACATATTTCCACAATGACCAGGACTCCAATGGGTAGTCTTCCAGCTCTAAGTGAGGCATCTGTGGCAAAGTTATTTCTTTGGCAGTGGCTGGAGACCCCAGCCTTACTGTGAGTTCACAGGTGAGAGCAAGCCAGGTATGAATCTTGGAGCATTGATGAGCAACACTACTGGGTTTGTACTTTCTAGACACTCTAAGAGGGTAGAGGACACTGTGAGGAAAGACGGTTCGGTTCCCAGCCAAGCTTGGCTATGGGAGGGCTGAATGTTTGTTGTACTTTGGTCTGTGACTGGGCTTTTTAAACAATTGTGACAAAATAAAATCAGATAACATAATCACTCTTATTTCTATCATATAATATTAATAATTGTCGACAACTGTTCTACTTGCTTAATTTTTAAGAAAGAAACAAAACACTATAAATATATCAGGTTGACATTCTCTTTGCTCACCATTCCATCCCTCTTTTCTCTTCCTCTTCCTAATCCCCCAGAGGCAACTGATACCACAGTTTGAGAGGCATCCTCCTCCTGCCTGTTTTTGCGGATTCATATTTTTTTGTTTTTTAAATCAACATAAATTACATCATCTATGTATATTTTTCTGAAACTTCCTTTTCACAGTTGTGTTTTTGAGATCTATCCCTGTTGATGCATATTGAACTAAATATTGCATTACCATTGTGGCGAAGCATGAATTCCATAATACAAATATTCCATAATACAAATAAACAATGCTTTATTTATCTATTCTTCTACCAGGGGATATTTAGATTTTTAAAAATATTTATAATTATGAACAAGGCTGTAATGTATATCCTCTTAAAAGATGTTTTAGCATGTTCTACCAGCTAGACCTGCCTACTTTACAGGAATACATGGGTTGTTATAGCATCAGCATTAACATCAAGGGCAACCAGCTGCTTCTGTGATCACACTGCCACGTGCTGGGGTCAGTTTGTTTTGTTTTGCATGAGGCAGTTGTTAAAATTTCATGAATTTTGTGAGTCAATTGTTTAAAATAGCCATTATTAAAAATATAAGTTTATAAATTTATAATGGAACACAGTTATATTTTAAAGATAATACTCAAAATTCACTACTTCCTAATTATTTTACTTACACTTATGATTATCTATGTTTCTGAGATTATTTATGCCTATTATTTCTGTGTGGTGGAAATACTCTATGATGGTGCATGACTATACATCTCTCAACTCATACTGTTAGCTTGAAATCAGCTATGGTGGGAGTAGTTACACGGTAGAAATCAGCAGTGCTGCAAAATCAAGGTTTGATTTATTGTTTTGTTGATTATATAGACCAAGAGTTGGCAAACCTTTTCTGTAAAGATCCAGAGAGTAAATATTTTAGGCTTTGCTGAGAGCATGTAGTCTCTGTTACTGCTGCTTCTCCTCCACTTCTTCCCCTTCCTTTTCTTTCTCTTTCTTTTTTATGATTCTTTCAAAATGGAAAAAAAAAGTCAATTAATTAGCTTTATAAAAATGGGAACCCATAGGCTGTCGTTTGCTAACCCCTGGTCTACACAAAAGAAAGTGATAGAAAAAATGTTGGTGTAGAAGTAACTTCAGAGTGTATTGTATATATAGTATTCACATTGTGAATAGCAGAAAAAATTGAGGAAATATTCTTCCAGTGTCTAAAAACTATTACCTTATTCAACAAAAAAGTTACTCATATCCATCCATCACAAATGAATAAAATTTTGACATAAGTCTTAATAATTTATTTCACTTATATGTTCCTCAGTAATGTAAATGAGATAACAACCAACATTCATCAGGAACTACACCTGGAAATCTGGTTGTTAAACATTCATCAACACTCCTGGATCATACCTCTTACTTTTATGAAGAAAAGAAGCACTCATTCATCTGATTGAAACGCTGTATTACACACACACACACACACACTCACGCACTCACACACGCACGCACCACTCATACGGTTGGCACATCTTCTGCCTTATGTATAGTCTTCAACTTTTTCACTTAAACATGTATTTAAATTACTACTCTTATTAATATTATGAATATCATCTTCCTCATCTTTTTTCATTCTGATTCCCCACCAGATGATAAAGTATTCAAAGGCAAGGACTGTTGCAGTTTTTCTCTCTGTGCCTCAGTGTTCTCATCTGAGAAATAAGCTTAATAGTAGTAACTACCTTATAGGATTTCTGTGAGGATTAAATGAGAAAGCCCTCTCCTCCTGTCCCCTCCCCTTCCCTTTTTTCTGTTCTTTTTCCTTCCTTTGTTTTCTATTTTTCCCTTCTCCCTTTCTTTCTGTTTTCCTTTTAACAAATATTTATTGAATGCCTAATGTATGCAAGTGATAAGTGATGAACAAAACCAACGTAACCCCTACTTTCAAGGAGTCTGCAGTCCAGTGGACAAGACTATTTAAAAAAAGAAGTACCCAAATAAGTGCCCAAAGTCATGGTAAATGATATGAAGGAATCAAACAAAAATCTGATAGCTAAAATCTCTATGGGAAGGTCTATGAAGATGTGCATTTAAACTGAGTCCTGAGGAAGCTAAGCAGGGTCAGGCCTGCTTAGTACTTGGATGGGAGATCACCTTGGAAGACCAGGTGCTGTAGGTGTAAATAAATAAATAATAAATATATAAATAAATAAATAAAAATAAGCTAAGTCCTGGGGAGTAAGAAATCAATTGTGAGAAAGGAGTGGAGAGTTTGGGAGAACAAGGTGGTGAAAAGCTTTTCCTAGATTACTTAAAAGATTGGCCCTTTGTGGAGGCCAGAGAAAGCAGCACCAGATAAGAGCTGGCCTGTTAGTTTCCTCTCTGTATGCAATGGTGATAAATTGGTAGTGACTTCCTGGAACATTGTGTTGAAAAGGATTTTGAGATGTTTATGGTCCTAGTAGTAAAGAGGTCCATGGAAAATTGGTCCTGTCTGCTGTGGGTGTGGGAAGAGCTCCTGGAGCATATTTATTTATCTTGATCTAGAGGATTTGTCCAGTGGTCTGATGTCTAGAAAATGATCTGGGAAGACTATGGGGATGATGTACTGTTACCCTTAAGGTAACAGTACGTCATTTCACTCAGTGAAATTATTATTAGAGTGAAATTATTTCATTCTAAGCCTCCTATGACAGGGTTTAATAACTCATTCAGAAGTCATTTAGCCAATGAGCTGCAGAGTTGAAGGTGTCCAGCCCACCTTAATTTATCTCTTCAAAATTATAGTTCTCTTAGGTGTCAATCACAGCAGTTGAACAAATTTCTAGAGAGAAGAAAGATGAGGAGTGGACCCCTGCCTGTCCTGCTTTCCTATTTTAGAATCTTCTTGTGACCCTACCACACAGAAAGTTAGTGGGCTATGTCTATGAGGCTGGAGAGATACAGATAATTGCTTTGGAGCACTTGAGTTGCAGAAACTACTATCTTTTAAATACAATTTGCCTCATTCAATCAATACTCATAAAACCTCATCTAACGTGGAATACATGCACACCCACACACTCATCAGCCATTTAAATTTCGTTTCCCAAAGGGTGACATGCATACCAATGGTGGTACACAAGGTAACGTTAGGTGATATGAGGACTTTTTAACTTTAATAATGTTAATGTATATTAGAAAAGCTTTGGTTTCTTATTTATATAAGAACTAATGTTACCTTTTTACATTAAATCTATTTCGGTAAAACAAGTCAATATTTAAATATTAACGGGGTAATCATATAGATGGTGTATGAATATAGCAAAGGTATGAAGATAACACATATACAAATGGCTGAAGTTTGGGAAACACTGATATAGAGTTTGTTATGGATTCACTTCTGTTCGCCCTAAAATCATACATTTGAGTCTTAACCTCCAGTACCTCAGACTGCGTCTTTATTTGAAGATAGGTTCCTTTACTAAGTGTGGGCCCTACTCTAGTATCACTGGTACACTTATAAAATGCAGAAATTTGGACACAGACAGACATGCACAAAGAGAAGACAACGTAAAGAGACAGAGAGAGAAGACAGCCATACACGAAATAAAGAGAGGCCTGGAACAGATCCTTCTCTCACAGTCTTCAGAAAGAACCAACCCTACTCTGCTAAAACCTTGATTTTGAACTTCTAGTCACCGGAACTATGAGACAATAAATCTCTATTGTTTAAGCCACCCATTTTATAGTACTTTGTTATTGCAGCCCTAGAAAACGAGTATGGTTTATTTTCATATGCTTGAGACCAGCTGCCTCTGGGATGATTGTTGACATCACAGAAATGTGGGCTTCTAAAGGGCGGGAATGTTTAAGTGTCTATAATGCCCACTGGCAGGTGCAGAAGATGGCTTAATAAATCCTGTTTTCACAGACAATCAATACTCTATTAAATAAGAAAAAAGGGCAAGATATTTCTCAATATCCAGGTCATCTAGTAGAAATTACATTAGCCTTGAAGTCCGAAGACCTAAGTTCAAGTTCTTATTCTGCTATATACCGTGGAGTTTTGAACACGTTCCTTCACTTGTGAACCCTCCCTAGTGGGGTCCTACGGTCCCCATTTAGTTCTTTCATTCTCTTGTTTCAAGATTCCATGTTTAGAAAGTATGTCTCTAAGGTTTCTAAAATGTCAGTCATTCCCACAGCTGGAGGGAGACAGAGTCAAGGCAGGGCTCATGGGAGATGTGAAGAGGTTTGACTAGCTGTCTAGACAGACAACCTCAATATTTAAACTTGACTGAACATCTGTTAATCATCTAAGATGCTCCTGATGCTACGCCAGCCTGCAGGTGGTCACCTGGGGCCTGGCCACCAAAGACGTTCTGTGATTGTGGCATCTCAGGGACTACAAGATAGTGAAGGAGAAAGGATCTACCTACAGTCTTCCTAGAATCAAGATCCTAAATGGTACTAGGAATTTGATTGGGCTACTAGCACTGGTCTACTATTCAGTTTTCCTCCTAATTGGCAAGATTCCAAGATCTAAACCCCTCATAGCTGTTTAGTCTGGCTATAAATGGATAAATTTTATTCTCAAAAAGTAAGCTCTCTAAATTGGAAAAAGTATATTTTCCTTCAGTCTTTACTTCACCAGGAGCCCCTTCCTCTCCAGCCATTACCAACCACGTTAAGGATGCTTATTCTGACTATCTCCTAGTATCTGGTTGTTCTCTTTCCCTTAAATTTTGGGGGAACTTGGACGGAGAATAAGAATGGAATTTTCGAATCAATCAAATGATATAAAATTAATCAAATTAAATTATATTACTCAAATTAGGGCAAATGTGTAGTGTGCTGCCTTGCTGGCCTATCTTGGGGAGTAAGAATTGGACTGAGGCTCCAGCTAGGGTGGTTGAGATTAGTTTGCATCTTCCCATATAGCGATGTTTTCTGAAGTAGCAGGGGAAAACTGAGTCTTTAGATGGGAAAGACATAGGCTTACCCTTAGCAATGTATTTAGTTGGCTTCAAATGAGAGGGAAGGTGGTCTAGAGAGGACAAAGGCGGTACCAATGTAGTTTCTTTGAGTTCCTTCTCCAATACCACAATGTTAACAACAACAATTTTTTTTTAGACCTATGTTAGGCATTGAGGATCCACCAATTAGCAAATGCAGCAACGGCCCCTGCCCTCTCAGAACTTACCATTTAGTGTGCCAAGAGGGGAATCCAGTGTTTTTGGAACACTAGATATGCTAGTACTTTATATAGATTATTTTGTTAAATACTCCCAACAACACTGTTGCGGAACTATTATGATCCCTGTTCTGCAGTTAGGAAAAGTAAGGGTGCAGTGGTTTAGATTGCCTGTGGTCATATATTTTAGAGATAGTGATGACATTTGATTTCAGGCACTCTGGGATAGAAGACAGTCCACCTATCCATACTGTTTCCATACTTCCCAATGTGATCCTATAAACAGAGTTATATGTCTTACCTCTGCCCTGTTTACATGTGTTGGTATCCTGGGACCTGGGACATATCCCTGGCTGGGTTTAGGCTTATTTACCCACATCTCACTCTCCTCTTAGATCCTGGAGTTCAGTATTTGACACTCTTGTTTTAATTCATCTCTTTCCCCTTACAAAGTTCAATTGTAGAAAAGCTGTTTCAGTTCTGCCATCCACTTTTTTCTGTCTCTCTTTTACCCCTTCATTCTTTCATTCTTATAGTAGCAGTTTGATGAGGAGGTTTTACCTGATCCTAGGCTGATGTTTCTTCCATACCTCTGTTCTGTATTTGAGGTTTAGGGATGCCAGTTGTCCATTCATTTTCTCTTCCGAGTTCTTTACCAGAACAGACAGATACAGGGAGGTTGGGGAAGATCAAATTTCAAGACCAGCTCTATGAACCTACAAATTTGGGGCTGTGGGCATTTTATTTTATGATGGAATATGCAGATTGATCTTTAAGTCATAATGGGGTTTCCCACTCCATCTTACCTTTACCCTGACTTTAAACTTTTGGTGTCCTCTCCGGGGTCTACACAGCTGACATTTAGCCAGCCAGTTATCTGGAGAGCTATAGCTGGTAACTGCTGTGATAGATTGCAGAGGAGGCAGTGGAGACCCCAGGTCTTCCCTTGGGGGCAAATCCACAGCCTGACTTGGCATGCTTTCTGCCTAGGAGTGGACATACCAAATGCAGCTTGGCCCACTTGCTAGTAGGTAGCTGAAGTAAGAATGGACAGAACCTGTTTTCCACCTTTGTGATAGGGTATCTCCAACACATTAGATCCAGGACGTGGTCTCTTTGAGAATTCACTGGACAGGGAGGTAGTGATCACATTTGTGGGTAGAGGGAAGAGCAGAATTGTTGGTGGAAGTCCCCTGCCTTTTCTGAAACTGTGAAGTTTAAGAGGAGTAAGCACTTTCTTGGGCACTCAGAAGTCTGACACATGATTTCTCCAAGTAGCAGACTATAGAACTTTTCTTTCTGGGTAGAAAAAAGAGCCAGAGAACCACTTAGTGCTGGAAGAGGCAAACTCTTTCATGTTGCAGATGAGAAAACTGAGAACCTTGATGACTCACCTAAGGACACATCTGCTTAGAAACTGTATCAAGGAACTCAGAAGTCTTGACTCCCAGCCCAGTGCTCTTCTGTTCATTAATTCAGGCTGGAACTCAGAGGTTTCTCTCTGAGAACTTCCACACACCCACAGATGGTTTTCAGCTCACTCTTGATAGCGTCACATAATAACTGAGATCTCGTTGTTCAAGAGCTTTGATCAAGTGGCCTTAGGCAGTATATGGCTTATCTTATTCCCCATTAGATCAGCTCTGCCTGTTGACTGTCTCCCTCTTCTCAGCAGCCTTCTGTTCTACAGCACGAACCCTAAGGGCAAGTTTGGAAAATCAAAAAGCCATTCTAGTAGATGCCCTGTCACTCTGGACCAGACAGAAACAGGGAGAAATGTTTCATAGCACATCTTGCTTATCCTCGCCCTCTTTGGGAATTTTTAATTTGAATTTCTATTTATTATACAAATAATAATATGAGAACTATAAGGAAAAGATTTTCTTTCATCCCCCAGAGAAGGACATGGGTGGAGCACAGGCTTTGGAATGAAAGAGGCCTGAATGCAAATTTTAGCTCTGTCATTCTATTGACTTATGACACTGAACAACTTATTTAATCACCCTTAGCCACAATTTTCCTCATCTATAAGTAGGAATACTAAAAGCTGTGTGTGTGTGTGTGTGTGTGTGTGTGTGTGTGTGTGTGTGTGTGTGTGTGTGTTTAAATAATAATGTTTATAAGCTCCTGGATATGTAAGTCTAAGTTTTAATTCTTTCCTGCTTTCCTTATTTAGTATAACCATTTTTAATTTTGTTGTACTTCCTTCCAGTTCTTGTCCAAATGCAAGTATGCTTTAACATACTATAAATGTGATTTTGCTTTTTGCATTTTTCATCTAACATTATACCATCATCTGTTTTCCTCTATTACTCCTAAGTTGGATTACATGAAAGTGCTGGTATTCAACTATTGAGCTAGATAGAACAGTTTCATGCAGTTCTGCCTAAAACAGAGTTTTCAGAATCATCATTGTAAAAGAATGACTAGTATTCTATTGAGTTGAGGTACCATGATTTATATAATGACTCCCCATTGTTGACTATTTTGGTTATTTCTTATTCTTCTCCGTTAAAAATAGTTTTATAATAAAAATCTTTATGAATGTAGTTTTTTTCCTTCTTTAAATTATTTTCTTGGGATAAATTGCCAGAAGTAGCTCTGATTTTATTTTGAGGCCAAATGAACTGTATTCATTTTGCCTGTATTCATCACTTTCATAATATGTTTCTTAGGTCTGGCTAGGATTGAAATCTGTTGGCAGGACCAACTCAGAAAACAATGGGAATTCTCGAAACCAGCACCTGGTATTTGTCAGGGCTGAGGCAGAAGGGCAAAGAACAAAGATACAACGGGAATTCTTCTCTGGAGACCTGGTCAATCTCAGTAAGAAATTAAAAAAAGAAAAGGCATTTCATTCATTTTGAACTGTCAAGGAAATCAGGAAAAAAATGCACAAAAAGGAGAACCTTGAAAGTCACTTCAAGGTTCATCAATAGGAAGATGAATAAATAAAATGTAGTAGAGTTCTTTGATGGACTGTCATAAGCAGTTAAAAATGAACTAAATCTGTGAATAGAAATATGAAAAATTCTCAAAGTTAACGAAGGAAAGTATATTATAGTGTGATATAGTATACCATTTATGTCAACTTAAAAATCAGGCATGACAGTATTTTTATTCTCATGTATACTAGCATATGCATTTAAAATTATTTAAAATGAACTAGAAAAATGCACATCAAAGTCATGATTTTGACTATGGAAAATAGGAACAGAGGCAATTTGAATTATACTTATAATGTATTTTTTATTAAAAACACAGAAGCAAATATGGTAAAAGTTAATAATAGTGAATTCTGGAAAGGAGATACCTAAATGTTTGTTTCATTAGTTTGGGTTCTTTTCTGAATTTATTAAATTTCTCAAGTCATCACCGTCATTAATAAAAGATCGAAAGATGAGAAGTGGCAAGGGTGATGGATTGGGGGGATGGCCACTCAAGTGGAAACTGCAGCTTAGTTCACAAATCAGCAGATTGGTAGAGACATCTCTTTGCTACCTTTTGCTAAGTCAGTTTTCTTTTCCTCATACTAAGAAAGACTCTTCCCTGTTGGCTTCTTGACATTTCCAAATGTTTGGTTAGCTGTTGTTTTGGGGGAGTATTGAAACCCCAAGTCTATCCTGCCAATCTTGCCTAGAATGAATCCCATGAAGGCTGAACTCCTAGGAGACCCTTCATTTGAGAATCCAGAAATAATCTGATGTTAGTTATATTTCTGATTCCAGAGCAAATGATGATTTAGACACTGATCCATTGCTGGTCTAGTTAATATGTAGGTTTTTTTTTTAATTTTTCTTTCTGATAAGTGGAAGAAGAAACTTCAAGGAAGGGAGGATTTATGAAGGACTAGATTTTCGATCCACAAATGAATATGTTTAAAGTCAGGTCAGGCATGTAGGACATAAGAGCCAGAGAACAGAATGATCCCAGGTGGAGCAGAATGTCAAGCACAGAGGTTAAGACGAGAAGGCCAATAGCTCATGCTGTCATGTTACCCAACTGTAGTGAATTCTGTGGTATACCACCAGGCTCCGCCTTTAGAAGCTAGCCAAGAAGTGTTGGCTTCTGACAGCTCACAGCTGCATCTCCCCAGGAATAGCCAAAAGCAATTGCCTTGCCCAGAGTTATTCTCCTTCCCGAGGTCCAGTCCATATCCAAAGAGTCATCTAAATGGACGTACAAAAACCTGGCCCCTTTGCTTTAATTGGGATAACTTAAGGGCCATCCCAGCTCCAGAGATCTCTGTGATATTGAATGAAGATACCGTTACAACTACATCATAGTTCAACATCTTACTTTTTCCTCTGCCCAGTGTTCATTTCTCACTTCTTGTCTCTCATGCCTCACAGGTATTGATCCCAAGAACAGTAACTTCCTGAATGTAGATCTCAGACTCTCAAACCAAAAGCAAGTCAAAACAAAACAACTACAAAGACCTCAGCATTTCATGTTTTATTTTCGAGGGACCCTGATCTATAACCTATCAACCTTGACATGCAACTTTTTCTTATGCTTTACTTGTCTCCGTTTGACTCATTTCATTTAGTCTTATAAATTGACCTTCCTGGTTCCTGTTATCCCTAGTGATTAATCAACTACCAAGCTTGCAAGAAGAAGACCCAGATACTAATCTTGGTCTTGAGGGTACAGGTAAAAAGTAAGATCACAATTAAAAAATTAGTTTACCTCCCTCCAAATGAAATAACAATATAAAATTGCAGCTGAAGGAATACTACATATTTACTCATTTGATGTGTGGAACATCTAGATGTGTTCTGTGAGTACAAAAGAGAGAAAATGTGGTGAGTTAGGGAAGTTAGCAAAGTAAAAATTTTAAAGAATTAGAAAATTGGCAAAGAACCAGAAAGTTCACAATTAATTTGTGCACAGATATAATGATGGATTAGAAGATTAAGGAGAGAATGGAAGTAATTTCATGTTGGAATTTGGATTGATAGAGGCATGAAAGAAAGATATAGCTGGAAGAATTGTAGGAAAAAGGAAGGAGGAAGGTATAGTGGGAGATACAACTGAGGGCAGTGTAGTGTCAGATCGTGAAGAGCACTGAGTTTCAGGCTAAGGAGCTTGGCTTTGCCTTGAAGGCATTGGGAATGGGATTGAAGCCAAGGTGGGCAATGAAGGCTCAGGAGCAGAATAGAGACAAGAAGGCAGTAGTATTGAAAGAAGGTTGAGCTGGTGGAGACTGTTAAAAATCTACTGGGAAGGATGAACCCAGAAACAGCCTGAGGCTTGTGCAGAAGTCTATCCTTAAGCTTAAGGCAGAGAATAAGGATGAGGAGAAGCCCACTTCCTGTACTAAACACTGAAAATTAGTCCAAATGTTCAGTGCGATCTATGTCACAGAATAGTTCCCACCCCTCTGTTTTTGATGATCTCTCAATAACCTCCTCCTCCATCTGCTCATCTATATCTTACTTGTCCGACAGGATCCAGGACAAGTTATGCCTCCTCCATGAAATCTTGTACTCCTACAGTCCTTCAAGCCAAACTGTTTAATTACAGTTATTGTTGAAGCTCATTATAATTGTATCTAGACAAATGTTAGGAACTGTGTACCACTGTATTGTCTAATTTCTTAATTCTAAAGTGGTTGGTAGATTTTTCTTCATCATCATCATCCCTAAAAGGTTCTTTTCATCTACATTTTCTTCTGACTAAATACTCGTTTTTAGTACTTAATATTGATAAGTAAAATTTATTAAACATTTGCTATATCTTAAACACTGTTCTAAGTGTTTTGGATCTGTAACTCTCTAATCCTCACAGCAATCCTAAGAGATAAGTCTTATCAATGTCCCCATTTTAGAGAGGGAGGTTGAGATACAAGTAGTTAAATAACTTTCTCAGATTTGCACAGCTAGTGAGCATTAGTCAGAATTCTAAACTAGGCAACCTGACTCTACTACCCACCCTCTTAATCCCTACCCTATTCAATAAAGCACTCAAAGAAGGGTTTGATGGATGTATGAGTGAATTGGGCAAATGACATGTTCACGTTTTATTGAACAGTGAGAGATTAGATCCTTGGGGAAGGTGTTCTCTGAATGTTTCCAAGAAAAGAAACTTTGCTGCTGATCTCAGGTTTTACCATAGTGGATTTACTGTGTGTGTTTAGGATGCTGCTGACCTCTGAGATCCTGTCCAGTTCTTAAGGATTTGGAGACTATAAAATCCTCTTCTACAAAGTATCGAGACTACGAATTTCTACAAAGCACGTCTGATTGACTTAGAGGTGTATTTAAAATTAAGGCGCTAAACAAGTCACAAACCCTTTAAAGTATTGTTCATCTTAATCTGTAGCTTCAAATCTCATAAACTTCTCCAGATATTAGATAGGCCTGTAGGGTTTGAGATTCCTCTAGGGATTAGTTAACTTAAAAAGACCAAGGAAAATGCACAGCTAGGGATGTTTATCATCAGCGCTCATCATTGTTTCCTATTTTCCTCTTTCTTATCAGAAGTCAAAGGCAACACGTAAGACATGTGGCTATCAGAGGGTTATCGCTTGTTGCCAAATGAAAAAGCACAGCTGATGTTGGGTTTAGCTTGATGGCCCCTCTGTTGAAATTCAGGATCTCTTATCTTTGCTTCCACTTCTCCTGTCTAGACACTTGACAAGGATTTGCAGGAAATTGAGGCACTTACCCCTGCTGAGAAGTCAGGGCTAAAACATTTCTAAATATAATCTGTGTGTGTACGTGTATGTTTAATACAAGTTAATGTTAATTCAGAAGGAAAACAGCAATGTTTATTCTGTCTCTGGGAATAGCATTAGGTAACCCCTACAGGCAGAGCTATGTGACTTTTCATGTTCTAGTTTTTCTAGGCTGGTAAACTTGTACCGTTATTTACGGCACAAAACACTGACCTGTCTTCTCTGACAAATGAAAATTAGAGGATCTAAAATTCTTGTATTCAATCACTTTTTCTTTCTTTTGTTTTCTTTCTTTTTTTTCTTTCTTTTCTTTCTTTTCTTTTTCCTATAAAGATAGAAAAATAATATTATTCTCTCAACAGCTGTTATCAAAACTTCTTACAAGGAAACATTGGCTTTTGTTGAGGAAATGCACCGATGCGTTCACTTTAGGATCTTGGGGCCTTGCTAATATCATCTGACATCCAAGTTGTGAGAGGAATAAAGAAGGTTTTGCTGCTGAATAGAGGAGAGGGCATTTGGGATTTGGGTTTCTTGGTGGCTTCTAGAGGCGGTGAGCCTTTAGGGTAAATGCTGTTAGGAAAGGAGAAGAGAGATGACTCCCAAAGTTGTCTATTCTCAGGAAAAAATTTGAGAGAGAATGAAAAAGGATAAAAGTAAGTTTTAAGATGTTCTTTGAAGGCTAATTATCAGAAACCACTTCCCACCTCACTCCTCATCTCTCCCATGAAATCTAATTTATTTGGGAGAAAAGGAGGGAAGTCATATATCTATGTTGGTGACAAAAATGCTTCATGATTTAAGAGCCAGAGTTTAGGAGGAGAGCAGTTGTCTAGGTCACATTTTAGGGCTATCTAAATGTTTAATTTTTGCACAATGTACCCAATTGGCTGCAGAGTTTATCTGATTCAGTTAAGATAGCTAAACTGGTCCAATAGACTATTGCTCAACCACATTATCTGTCACTCTGCGATACATTCAGGAGGGAAGAATTAAGGAAGAGCCAGCCATTTGTTAAAAGGCAACTTTCCATAAATGAATTATTTCATATATGCTTTTATCTTCTACAAATTGTTAAGTGTGTTAGTTTGCTAGAGCTGCCATAACAAATACCACAGACTGAATGGCTTAAACAATAGAAATTAATTTTCTCATAGTGCTGGAGGCTGATCACAGTTGACTTCATTCTGTGGTGTCTCTTCTTGGCTTGAAGATGGACATCTTCTCTCTTTTCTTCATATGGTCTTTCCTTATGTTCCACAGAAACATAAACATAGTTTATGTTTCTGTGTCTCAATCTCCTCTTCTCATAAGGAATATTGGACTAGGGCCTACTTATATGACCTAATTTAACTACCTCTTTAAAGGCCTATCTCCAGATACACACACACGCAATATGTGTGTGTGTGTGTATAGAGGTGAGGGGAGCCACATTCAGAGGTACTGGGGGTTAGGACTTAAAACATGAATTTTAAGGGGATACAATTCAGCCTATAACAGTAAAGCATCTACAGTTGGAGAAATTTCAGCACTCATGTGCACACAGACACACACACTCCCTACATCTGAAGACACATGGTTTTACCTGCTACGCAAAATACATGTACATTTTAGTGAATCTTGAAGGAGTTCTACCATTGCTGGAGCCATGGTGGCAGGGGTTATAAAGTGAGTTCTACCTAATGTAACACGATGTGGCCCACTAGGAATGTTTTCTGCTTTGCAGCACCTTTTACAATCACACTGGGGCTTCTTTCCCATGTCTATAAACTCCAAATAGTATTACTTTAAGTCGTGCTGTACGTGTGAAACTCAGACATTGACTTTGTCTCCTGCAAGAACCAATGCTTTTTTATTTGTTTCAACTCGGTTTCTGGCTTTCTTTAGTAATTCTACAATTGCTCAAACAGGACACTTCTAGTCTCTATCAAGAAAATTAGCAAGTCCTTTAAATAGTTCCAGCTAGCCCATCTTGCCTTTCTGAGAATCTGTCAACCTTGATTGTGTCTAAGGCTGTTCTTTTTATAGCTGGGGATAAAGTGAAGTATAAATTCAAAGCCTGTTGTTCGGGTGTTACTTCCCTTTGTGGCCATGTTCTTGAAGATATGGGGAGCCTCTACTCTGGAGGAGCTGATGTGAATCATGACTTGCTTACCATAATGGTGATCATTTTCATTCCTCTGGCTGGAAACTATTTTGAGCATGGAACCTGAGAGCAAGAAAGCCTGTTCAGTGGTTTCTAGGAAGAAGAGGTACATGGAAGACAACACCCCTTCTCTTTGATATAGGTTGTCCTTTGTCTGCTTTGATATATGGTACTGCTGCAGCTATTTTATGTCCATGAAGTGTCTCTGTCTATACCAATATAATGATATCTATCTCATAGGTGTGTTGAGAGAACCAACTAAGTTGAAATGCTTGTAAAATGTTTAGAACTGTCTAGAACATAATAGGTATTTGACAAGTATTATTTTATGAATATGAGGGGCATAGTATCAGCCATGCTGAAGACGGCAGGGCCCCTACTGTGATGATATGGCTGATATGCTGAATTAACTCTGACTCTGCAGTTACCTACTATAGGGCATCTTGTTTTGTGAGATAATACATACCCTCATTATTGAGGTTACTTTTAGTTGGGACTTATGTTACTTGCTTCAAAAATCATCCTTACTGATACATATCAGTAAACTCTTCTATGTGGAAGCATGGCACACATCACCAGAAGCTTCTGTTGTTTCTAGTGCTACTAAATGTGCTCAAGAAATTAGTCATTTGTTAAAGAGTTAACTGCATTTCATAGTCAAGGGCAGTAGTTTTTATCTTCCAAGTTATTCATGCCAGGTACTCTGAGATTTCAAAAGCAATAGACCCTGTATTTTTTTTTTTTGAGACAGTAATATTGTAATGGAAAGATCCTGAAATTTGTAGTCTCAAATAGTTGGGTTTATGTATCTAATGTGCCATTCACTGGTTCTATAACCCTGGGCAATTCGCTTAATCTGTATGCATCTGAGTTTCTTTATCTGTGGGATGGAAATAACCTTCATGTTCCATGGTTACTGAGAAGATTAAAGAAAATCACACGTGTAATAATAATATTGAGGTTTTCCTATGTGCCACCAGTCAGTGTGCTAAAACACAAATATGTTTTTCTCCCATTCATAAATCTACCTAAAACTGTATTAAACAATTTATCAAAGCAGAGTTCCATTTTATTCATAGATGTTTAAACCATCCTGCGTGAAACCTGGCATTAGCGCTCTCAAGCATTGGAGTAGTGCCAATTATAGGCAAACCTCTTCGTTGTTATTGCCATTTGTAAAATATTTGAAAGAGGACATTCCATAATGTACTGAGAGAAATGATGAAGTTTTCCCCCAACTTGACACAAAAGCCTTAAAATGGTCTCTCGTTTTACTATATCAGAAAAACACTTATTTGATTTCAACGTCCTTGAGAATATTCCCAACCCAAAAGCTGTGAATAAGAATGATTTGCATTGAACAGAGCCCTAAATAGGCTAAAGGAATGTTTACCAAACACAACTCACCTTTGAAACGTGTCAAGGCAGGCTCATTTTCGGATACTCAAGTAACTGATGTGTTCTGAGTTTTCTGGTCAAGTGAGTGAAGATGTTTCTATTATGTTGGTCATTATTCCTCAAGATACTTATAAAGAATCCCGATTTCATATTTTTCTCTTTAGGCAGAGACCAAACAGTATGCTTCTTTTGTATGCTCATAATGATGTTTACTTTTTATGCCTTAATTGCCAGAAATCTCAGAGTTAAAATTTTGCGTTTAATAGTGGTAAGTAGCTTTCAGCAAGGATTCTGGTTGAATTATATTTCCCTTCTCCACCATTACATAGTTCTTGATCCAATGTCCTTCTTTAAATGGTCAGCATATACTTTATGGTTAGTTACCTCAAATCTTCTGGAAGTAGATATTAGCTATTCATTGATTTATGGATGCTCATTCTGTACTAGGCACTGCCCTATTTGCAGAGAAATCTGAGGTAAATAAGACCCTCTGCCTCCATTTCTGTGATTCTCAAAACCCTTTGGAAATGATAGATATGAAATAATTTTTCAAATAATATTTTTACTTACTAAAAAAGAGAAGCAGGGTTCCTATAAGAATGTGAAATAGGAAGTACAGTCTTGATATACATATTCTGTAAAAAGTCTTTCTAGCACTCTGTGAATCTGAGTAGCAGATACCAATAAGCTTTTTAGCTGATATGTATAGACAGAGACTGAAGAAGGTGCTTTACATATAAATAAGTGGGTCCTCATTATTATTTGTCATTTTTAAAAAATTCATCTATATTTAGTTCATGATTATCATCAACAAATAAAATCTTCAAAATCCCCAAACCATAATATAAACTCAAAAAAATTTTACTTGGCATATATTTTCTCAACATCTGGGTTCTGTTGTCGTTATCACTTTTCCCTCTATCTCTGTTGATAACAGAGAATGAATTGTTACGTTCCCAGAGGAGGGTTCTACATCTTTCTAAATCGTTTTGCAACATACAATGCACCCAATATGAAAACCTGTTTTAAATAGGCATTTTAGTTATTTTATTTTGAGATAATTTTTCTTGACCACTAAGTCTTTGGAAACTTTGTGGACAGAATTCACAACTGAGTATGTATATTAACAGACATATATGAGAAACTGTCCAAGAATTTAGAAATGTAAAATCTCAGAGTTGAAAGAACTGAAGACATTATCAAGGCCGGCCCCCTCATTTATAAATGTGGAAACTGACAAGATAGGAGAAGGATATATCTAAGTGATCTATCTCTTGAGATACTGCTTAAATATCTTATTCTTGGTAGGCTCTGAGTTGTGACAATGTTTACTCGATAATTGCTGAACTGAGAAAGGTCCATCTAAGAAAGTTGCATTTAACTACAATACTTATCTTCTTTTCAGAGTAGTTATTGCTCTTCATTCATAGATAAACCAGCATGCAATAGATTGAGTACAAATATGAAAACTGGAAGTTTGTACCAGAAGGTATATATCTAGGAAAAGCCCAAGAAATTACTTTATTCATGTTTTGGTTTCATCTGGATACACATGGTTAGAGCACAATTTATGTGGAGTAAATAAAATGTGACATTATTTGTTTTGAGGAAGGATGCGCCCTTCAAACCCAAGGCAATGAACTGATTATTTCTTTTCAAACAAAACTTGTTTAGTTTGAGGAAGCTGCTCTTTCTCCCAACCCATTGCAAAATTGCTTTTTAAATGTAACCTAATGGAAAATTTTATTGTTTTGCATAAAGAATTTCTGTGACCTTTTGTCTAACAGAAAGTCATGGTCATGAAGTATTTGCATCTAACAGAACCTACTCTGAAACAACTTAAGTTTCTGAAGCACAATGGCTTTCTAAGTTGTCCTTCTAGGTAGCTTTGCAAATGTTTTAGTTGAAAGGAAAAAGATAGGGTACCATGATATGAATGAAATTTGCTCTAAGCTGTTTGTTTTGATGATTGCTTTAGAGTGGTGGTTGTCAAGGCTGGCTGAACATTCAAATAATCCAGGGAGCCTTTAAAATAATTCAAGGGCACAGACATTCTGATTTAATTAGTCAGGAGTGACTTAGGGTCAGAATTACAGAGGACATAGCTTTGTGCACCTTGTTAGCTTCTCTTGATCTCTTCCATCTGTCTGAAGGCTCTTGTTGCCTCTCCATTCCTTCTGTCTTTGCTAGACCCTTGCTGAACATCCACCAGGATCTACTACCACCTCTTCAATTTCCACCCCTTGAACTGGCTGGAGCTCAAGGTAAAACCCCATGAAACAAGAATTTCATGACCCACTTGCTAAGCTCTAGCTACTCCAACTCACCTCTTTTGTTATATAGATTTGGATAAAATGCCACACCTCAGGGCATGGGATCTCATTTTCTGAGAGTAGCAGTAGGCTGGGTGATACTTGGAAAGCAGTTCACTGTTAGGCAAAACATGATTTATGAGAAATGAGTGATAGGAGGGAACTGGGAAGATAGATTCCTCAATTTATACTCCCATCAAGAGTGTATGAGAATTACTGTTTCTTTATACCTTTTTCTAGTACTGAATATCATCAGTTTTAAAAAAAATAGTCAATTTGGGCAAATAATGATATCACATGGTTGTTTTAATTTATTAAACATCATTTTAAAATCCTTATTTTAAGCCTTTTTGGCCTTGCATCTCCAGTTTAGAAATTTTTATGAAACTTTATTAGAACAGAATTTGAGTACAGCGTGGTTGCTGAGAAGTTGGACAATTCTTTATAACAATAGTCTTCTAAGGCAGGTCTAATTACTTTACACTCTATAACATCGGATCTTGTAATTTAGAGGGCTGAGCCATCCCAGCCCCCTCTCTGAGAGGAACCAGACCTGGGCACCAGACAAGATGATTGAAAAGGCTTTCTAATATTTATATTACTGGAAGAGGCCTTCACACCTGCCTGGCCTGCTCTCCAAATCCTCTGTTGACTCTAGCTCCACCCAGCCAGTTTGAACAGAGGCAGAGCATGCTGAGAACTTTCCCCAAGAGAGACCAACATGCTCTGCCAGGCAATCTGCATCCAGGGAACCTGGGCCAAGATTTTTCTGGCAAATGATCTTTAGGCAAAGCTAAAGTTGGCTTGCCAATGTGAAATAGCCCAGCTCCTCAGTATGTTGGAGGATGGTTGTTGTATGGGTAGGGAAAGTATGGTGAAAATGAGGCTTGTTACCAGATGTGGGCTGCAGACCTCAAGACAGCCCTGCATCTCTACTCCTGTATAGATAGTATTTTTATGCATTACCTTTCCCTTGGAAGAAAAGGACCCTATTCTTGAGATACACCTAGTCTAATAAAGAGACATGGCCTTTGCTCCTAAAGTCTCCCAAAGCTACTGAGAAAATAGGTGTTGCTATGTCTAGTTGAAGTTTCTAATATGATTGATGAGATGAAATATTTTCACATGAAACAACTCAAGCACACATGAAAAAGCAATGCATAATGAATTTGGTATAAGCACATTCAGCACAGAAGGGAGCAATAGGGATGGTTAATTTGGAAATAGTTCCAAGAGGCAATTTGGCTCTCTTCCATTCTTTCCAGTTAATTTTCCATCCTTGCTTATCCCCAGGTATCTCCTTCAAATTAACCAGAGTTGGAAAGTCAGCCAGTGCCCCAGACTGGCTCTGCTCCCCAATCCATCCTTTCAGAGAGAAGGACCAGGTCCTCTTATTCAATATGATACCTTTTAGCTTAGATTATTTTTCTCTCCACCTGTGACAGATCTCCTTATATGTGGGATTCAGTTTAATTCAACATATTTATTGAGAAGCTCTTTAGTTTCAGGAGCTGTGCTAGGTGTTAGAAAAACAGCAATGACAAAAACATAATCTCTGCTAACAGCTGAAGGAAAGAGAAACACAAACAACGAACTGTAAGTAGCGTGATGAATGCTATAGGAAAATTCAAATTGGTAGGAACATGTAGGAGAGGACTATTTGTTTTTTACATATTGAGTTCAAGCAGCTTATGGGACATCTAGCAAAAGACGACCAGTAAGTCACTGGCTAGCAGATCTAGAAATTTAAGAGAATGGACTGAGATGATGATGGAAATTTAGGATTCATCGACACGTGAGTTTACTTGAAATGTTGGGATGAGATGCCCCAGGGAGAGAGGGATGAGGGTGAAGAACAATTGAATGGAAACATATTCGGTTTTAAAAAGTAATCAGAAGTTAAATCAGTGGAAAACTGAGGAAGCACCGATATAAAAATATATCTGAGGACGTCTACGTTTACTTAATGTAGAGTAAAAGTGACTGGATTCACCTTCCCACCTGAAACAACAACAACAATAAAACAGAAAAATATTATAAAGCAACAGTTTTCAAAATACTTGCCATCAAGTAGCAAATGACAGTGATCCATATGAGATAAGAAAAAATAAGGTAATTCCTAAAATTACCCCAGCTTACAGCCTTGAGAGAGTTTTTAAGCTGCAGCACAGAGGAAACCCTGCCAATGCCTGGTTGATTCTGGAGAAATGAAATAGAGAATCCAGGGAGGCCAAGACAACTTGGGTCCATAGGACAGAATACTGGAGGGAGAGAACTACACAGAAAGAGAATTTCGGAGATCTGAAGATGGTGTCCCTCAAGTATTCATACAAGTACTGATTAGTGCATGCATATGAGGAAACTACCCAAAACTTAGGTAAGAATCACCTGAAAGTACAGTAAGTCCTCACTTTATGTCATTGATAGGTTCTGCAGCTTTAAGCAAAATGAAGTATAACAAAACCAATTTTACTGTAGGCTAATTGATATAAAACAGGTGTTAAGTATCTATGGCATCTCATCAACACTATAATGAAATGACATTAAACAAAATGATGTTATTTGAGGACATACTATAATAAAGGGACACTCCCTAGGACTCATTTAGAGAGGGCCAGGATTAGTGCTTGTTCTTACCACCCAGAGTGGAAAGTCTTAATATCTTAATTGAATATCACGGTTTATCTTAATAGGATATCAGTACTCAAAAAGGTTTTATTTTAGTAGTATGTTAAATTAGCCATAGAATAAATTCACTTAACAAAACTTAAAACCAAGACCAAAAGAATATAGCTCTCTTCAAGTAACTTAACAGTGTCACAGAACAAAGCTTAAGAATATTTATAGGCATTCCAAAGTATCCAACAGCCGACAATATAAAATTCACATATCTTACGTTCAACTAAAATAACCAGCTAATCAATTAAAACTGCTTCAGAAATAAAACAGATGATAACAGTAGTAGACAAGGATATTAAATCATTGTTATAACTGTATGCCATGTATTTACAAATTAAGAGGAAAAATTGAATATATTAATTAGTCATAGAAGATGTAAAAAAGAGCTGATTTAAACTTTTAAAGATATAAATATAGTGTCTGAGATGAAAATACACTGGATGAGATTAATATTAGATTACTCATTGCAGAAGAAAATAATGGTAAACTTGAATATATAGCAATAGAAATTACCTAAAATGAAACATACCAGAAAAGAATTTAAAAAATGAAAAGGATGTCAGTGAACTATAAGAAAAGTACAAGCAACCTAATAATATATATGTACTTTAAATATCTAAAAGAAGAGGGGGTACATTTAAAAAATGAATTAATGGCAGAAAAAAATTATGATGAAACCTATAAACCCACAGATCATGAACTTTAGTGAATCCCAAGTACGCACACACACACACACACACACACACACACACAAATGCACAAAAACATAGAAAACTACATCATGGCACACTACAATGAATTTCTCAAAACTAATGATAAAATACTAAAAACAACTAGAGAAAGAAAAGCACACTATATACAGAGAAAACTAAGAATGACAGCAGATTTATCATTAGAAACAATTTAGGCATGAAGGCAGTAGAACAACGTCTCTAAGTACTGAAAGGAAAAAAAAAAACCCTACAATCCAGACTTACATACTCAGTGAAAATATCTTTCAAACTGAAAATTAAATAAAGATATTTGCAGACATACAAAAATTCAAGGAACTTATCTTTGGAATGCCTGCACTACAAGAAATGTTAAAGGAAATTCTTTAGACAGAATGAAAATGATACCAGATGAAAATTTCTACACAAAGGCATGAAGAGAAGCAAATATGGTAATTGTATGGATACATGTATACAAGTTTTCTTATTAAGTAAGTTTCTCAAAGAAAACTATTTAAAATTTTCATTATTTAAACAGTGATAATATCAATGTATTTTAGGCTTTATTACATAAGTATAAGTACAATGTATGACAAATTCAGCAAAAAGCCTGGAAGGACAGGTATGAAGTATGGTACTGTAAGCTCTTATACATGAGGTGTTATAATGTCACTTGAAGCTAGATTTTCATAAGTTATAACCCTAAAGCAATCAATAAAATAAGAAAAGAGCTATAGCTAATAAACCAATAACTATAAAATGAAATCTTAAAAATAATTAATGCAAAACAACTCAGAAAAAGAAAAGAGAGCAAAGGGGATGGATATAAAATAAGTAGTAATATGATGGACTTAAGTCTAACCATATCAATAATCATATTAAATGCACCCCATTTAAAAGTCAGGGATTGGCAGTTTCAATATAAAACAATTAGCTGCTATCTATAAGAAATATACTTTAAATATAAAGACAAAAATAGGTAAAGGTAAAAGGATTAGAAAGATATACTCTGCTTACGATAGTCAAAAGGACACTTGAATGACTATTAATCTCAAAGTAGCATTCAGAGCAAATTTATCAAAGATAAAAAGGTCACTTTATGTTGATAAAGGATCTAATTTATTGAGAGGATATAATAATCCTAAATACATATGCCCCTAATAACAGAGCTTTAAAATATATCAGACAAAACTAATAGAACTACAAAGAGAAATAGAAAAATACCCAATTATACTGAGAGAAATAACTCCTCAATAATGTAGAACAAGCATACAAAAAGAGAGCAAGAATGTAGTAGGCTTGAATAATCCTATTAACCAACTTGTCCTAACTGACATTTATAGAACACTCCACCCAACAATGGCAAAATACACGTTCTTTTCAAGTGTACACATAACATTTATTAAGATAGACCATATTATAGACCACGAAACAAGTTTCAATAAATTTAAAAGGATTCATCATGCAAAGCATGTTCTCTGACCACAGTGAAATTAAATTCGAAATCAATCACAGAAAGATACGTAGAAAAATCCCAAAGTGTTTGGAAACTAACACTCTTCTCAGTAATCTATGAGACAAGAAATAAAAAGAGAAATTAGAAAGTATTTTGAATTGACTGAAAATGAAAATACAGCATATTAGCATTTGTGAGATGCAGCTAAAGGAGTATTTAGGAGAAAAATTATAACAACAAATGACTATTAGAAAATAAAAAGAGGTCTCAAATCAATGCATTTAGCTTATTCCATAAGAAACTCGAAATAGACTGGCACATTAAAACTAAACTAAGGGTAGAAAGGAAATAATAAAGATTAAAGCAGAAATTAATAAATTATAAAACAAAAAACAGTAGAGAAAATCAGTGAAATAAAAGCTGCTTCTTTGAGATCATTAAAATTGATCTATTGTAGCCAAACTGCTGAGGAAAAGAGAAAACACACATATTACCAATATCAGTAATCCCTGAGATCATATCAGTACAGATTCTATAGATATTAAAATAATAACCAGGGGGGATATTTTGAACAACATTATGCCTATAAATCAAGTAACTTAGATAAATTGGACAAATTTTTTGAAAGACACAAAGTACTAACGTTCATTCAAGAAAAGACAAGCTGATTAGCCTGTCTATTTAAAAAGTTGAATTTATAACTAAAAATCTTCCCACAAAGAAGCCATTCAGGCCAATATTGTTTCACTGGTGAGTTCTACCTAACATTTTAGGAAGAAATAATATCAATTCTACATAAACTTTTCTAGAAAAACTAAGAGGAGGACATACTTTCCTTCACATTCTTTGGTGCCAATATTACCATGATCCCAAAGTAAGAAACTGACATTGTAAGAAAACTACAACTCGATAAATTTGACTTCGACATTAAAAACATCTGCTTTTTGAAAGATGAGAGAATGAAAAGACAAGATACAGACTAATAGAAAATATTTGCAAAGCATATATTTGATAAACTCCTTGTATTCTAAATATATGAAGAACTCTCATAATTTCTCATAATAATAAGAAAACAATCAACCCAGTTAAAAAATGGATAAAGACTTGAAATGATATTTCAGCAAAGAAGATATTCATTGGTAAGTAAGCACGTGAAAAAAATCCTCAATATTATTAGTCCTTGAAGAAATGCAAATTAAGCCCATAAGTATATACTAAATACCTGTTAGAATGATTGAAATTAATAAGACTAATCCTTACCAAGTGTTGGTGAGGATATAGAAGAACTGGAGCTCTTACACACTCCTGTTGAGAATGCAAAATGGTACAATCACTTCAGAAAAATGTTGAGCATATTCTTTAGATTGTTAAACATGAATCTAGCATATTATCCAACTATTCTATTCCCAGGTTTCCCAAGGGAAAAGAAAGCATATGCCCATATGAAGTCCTATACATGAATTTTGTAGCAGCTTCATTTGTAAGAGCTCAAAACTGGAAATACCCCAAAGTCCATCAACATGTGAATAGATAAACAAATCGTGATATATATATATCTATATATCTATAGCTATAGATATAGATCTATAGATATATCTATAGATCTATATAGATGTGTATATAGATCTATAGATATAGATATATCTACACACACACACACACACACACACACACACACACACATACACACACATACACATTAGAATACTACTTAGCAATATTTGGGAATAAACTGATACCGCAATAATATGGATAAATTTCAGAATAATTATGCTTAATATAATAAGCCAGGCCAAAAACAAAGTAGCTTGTAAGTTTCCATTTATATAAAACTGCTGAAAATCTAGTTAATCTCTAGTGATTGAAACAGATTAGTGGTTGTTGGGGATGGTAGGTCAGGAAGGTTTGCTGGCAGGATTACAATGGGGCATGTAGAAATACTTGAAGATGATTCATAGCCTTTTTTGATTAGAGTGAGAGTTTCATGGGTGAAACTCATACATCAAAACTTACCTAGTTGTAACTGTGTAGTTTATTAATTATGTGTAATTTATTGTACATCAATTAAACCTTCCTATTAGAGCAGTTTTTAAGAATTCCATAATCATTTTTCTGTATTGCCATGAATGAAATTCATGTCCCAGGTGGAATGTTGAATGAAGAAATCTTTAAGCAGCATTGCAGTTCTACATATGCCATTGTCTCACTTCTATGACAAATCAAAAAAAAAACAAAAAAAAACCCAAGTCATCTTTGCTATGATGTCTGAAATGTCTTCAAGGTGTAACAAAGCTTGTATACCAGTTTAGATATGGCTTAAAGTGTCCAGGGATAGTTGGTGGTCTCCCACAGGTCTGCCACATGAAGTAGGCTTCCTTTCTGTGTGTGATAGAGGTAACTTAAGATGGTATAAAATGGTGAGCAAGGGGAGAGAGTACTCTAAAGAGATTCTCATGTTAGCCATTAACAAGCTGTGTAACTTCAGGCAAATCACTTGTTACTTTATTTAGCTTTAAAATAAAGTTGGACTCGATCATCTCTAAGGCTCTTTCTGGCTCCAAGATTAAGCTTTTAACATGCTCTGCCATCATATAGAGGTTTTTAAACCTTGTTTCCAACATGTGGAGGTCTAACTGCTTATCCTTTGATATCATGATTCTACATTTCAGTGGATTTGCTGCTTACTATAGTCACCTTCTGTCTGGAGTACTGCAGTGCACATTAGCATGTCAAGAGCTCTGGGGAATCCTGCAGAGAAAAGATGAATTTAATTTTGTGTTTGTTTTATCTTCCCAAGTTTTGACCACAGAGTCATATGTCCTACTGAATGCCTAATAAATATTTGAAGATTTGGATAATGCTGATATCACGTATTGTCTTCTAGAGAGCAAGAATTAGTGGAGTGAAGATAATCTTGGAGGGTGTGCTGACCCTCTGGAACCAGGAAATGAGAAGTTAGAAGGGATGTGCAAGAGAGTGACCAAGGATATGAAAAGGGACAGCTGGAAAGTGATGAAAAATAGTAGACATTTTGGAGTGGGCTATGGGGGAAAGAGGGGCAAGTGGCTCCCTTTGAGATGTGTATTCAAAGACCTTCAGAGTTGCTTTCATCCCCACTGTACTCTCCTGACTTCCATGCGGAGCCACTGCAAAGTTGGTTTCTGCACATCCATCAGTCTACATATTCTACTTGGCTTTGAGTCTCTCTAATTGGATTATGAGCAGATGGGAGTCTTTCTATTGCCTTGGCTCAGTATCTTCCATTGTGTACAGAAGAAGGTGGTTTGGTGGTGAGGGAGGTTCATTAGGCACAAAGTTCCTCTGAGGCTGAACCTCCCTGTCCAGGGCCTAGCACTCTAATATTCGTGGGAGTCCAGGTCACGCACACCACAAAAACTGATCATTTTTACGAACAAAATTAGCTTTGTTGTCATTTTCTGTACATGGATTTCTGTACTTAAAAAGATAAGACACTACATTAAAAATTAAGGAGAAAAGTAAAAAGAACTGACTTAATGCCTGTGATAACCACTGAATCATTTCGATGACCATTTTCTATTTGTCATTTTACGTGTATATGCATCCACAGTTTCATAAATGGGATTATAATTTGTGGTAGGCAGAGCCTTCGAGGACGTCCAAATCCTAATCCCTAGAACCTGTGAATATTTTACATTACATGGCAAAGGGGAATGAAAGTAGCAGAAGGAGTTATGAGTGTTAACCAGCTGACCTTAAAATGGATTATTCAGGTGAGCCAAATGTAGTCATAAGAGTTCTTCAGCATGAAAGTAGGGGGCAGAAGAGTCAGTGTCAGAGTGATTTGGGGTGAGAAAGACTCGACCAGTCATTGCTGGCTTTGAAGATAAAGGGTCCATCAACTAAGGAGTGTAGGTGGCCTCTAGAAGCTAGAAAAGCATATGAAACTAATACACACTGTAAATACTGTTATTATGAAGAATACTTTTCCCTCTAAGTCTTTCACCATCCTTTTCTTATCTCTACTCCCCCCCCCATATAAACATCCATTTTTGTGCTTACATAGTCCTACACACATGTAGATGATTTTGAAATTATTTTAAATCAAAATTATTTTAAATTAAAAATGGAAGCACAATTCCCATTTGCATCGTACTTGAAATTTTTAGATTGTTTTTACAACTAAATATGGCTGCAGATTACACAGTTGGAGTGGTAGTCAGTCTGCCTTACAAGAATTTTCTCGGTTGTTTGAATGGAGCCCAAGGATGAAGCTGACACCATTGAAGACATAGAAAGGAGACTCACAGGGTATCTGACCTGTTAAGGACAGTGTTTGAGTTCTTGGTTCGAGCTTTGCTGTCTGTATGTGAGAATCTGGACTTTTCAATTTCATGGGGCAGTAAATTTCCTTTATTTTTAGCCATTTTGAACCAAATTTTTCTTTTAGCTAACTTAGCAACGAATTGTCACACTGAAATATACACACTAAAAGTCTGTTCATTTTTGGCTATTATACCATTACAAGGTTTAGGATACTAGATGACTTAGTCCTTCCCTCACCTCACCACAATTCAAACCCTGGACATTATTTTAGTCAAAATATAGAATCCAATGACACGGCCTGGCTTATACCAAAAAGAAAAAAGAAAAAAGAAAAAAAGAGGCAGAGGAGGAGGAGGAAGAGGAAGAAGAAGAAAGAAGAAAAAGAAGAAAGCTTTATTAGCTCATGAAACCAGTAAGTGGAAAATCAGAAAACACCACAGAAGCTGGATTGTCGCTTAATTATCTTTCTATTTTCTCTGAGCAGCTCTCTTCAGTAGATTGGAACTAAGGCTGCAGGCAGTATCCAGCTCATGCCCTCAAAGTATTGTAACAAAATAAGAAAGCACACTTCTCAGTCCCAGCTCTGGTTTAGAAAATCCAAGGAAAGGATTCTGATTGGTTGGCATGGGTCATGTGCTCACTCCTTGGACTAACTTTTGTGCCCATGTGATGAGAAGCTATGAATGGTCCAGACTGGTCACCTCTCCACCTCCGTGGCCATGGTTGGGTTCAGGTCTGTTCCTAGATGAAAGAGTTATAGCACAGACATTTCCACGGAGGATTATCATCAGTGCATTACAGGCAAACTTGATGGACAATAGGAGACTGAATTAAAGAAAGGTAAATCAGAGAACCCTCAGATTTTCAGACTCTGTGCCTCTTGGGTCTCTGCATTTTCTTGCTAAAATATGAGTAAAATTTAGGACCAAACGAGATACTTAAGCACCATTTAGTGAGGAAAATCAAGATGTAGACAAATAACATGAAATGAATGATTTGTCTCATATCATTTAACTTTTAAGGTCAGTTTTGGCCAGAGGTTAATACTGAAGACCCCTCTTGCCCCATGACATACTTCCTGATCAGCTGGTTGTAGGTCCCCTTCTGAAATGCCTTGCGGACACTCATGTTTCTAGAGTTTTCCTGGGACACTGGTTCTGGCTGTCATCTCTTCTGTCCCTTCCTGCTGGACGAGTCCTAGTCCTCCCCTGGCATAAGACTGAATGGCATTTTGAATCAAGCTGTCTCTTGGAAACTGAAACCGTATTGGGAGGCTGGGTTGGGATCGTGGGACAACTGGCATTCAGCTGAGTGGGAGGATGAGGAACAGCTTGCCAGCTGCTGAAGAGAGTGTTTGCAAAGTACGTGAAAGATAGAAGAAAAATTGTGAAAATGTGTGTGTGTGTGTGTGTGTGTGTGAGAGAGAGAGAAAGGGAGAGAGAGACAGACACTGAGTGTGTCCATATAACATTTAATTTATTTATTAAAAATACTTTGTTCTTTAATAACAGATGCTTAGGTTTTCTGAATGTTTTTGGAACCCATGCTATTTTCCTTGAGATCGTTTTCCTGTCCAAGCCTAGAGAAGAGACTAATGGTATGGGAGCCCCAATCCTCCACAGATGGTGTGGGACCCTGTTGGACTAAGATGTGAAATGGGTGGCTTCTCTCTCTCTCTCTAGCTCTCTATCTGAGGCCTCCATCAGGCCATTTAAAGCCTGTTAATACTTATATTACCTCTGTGTATGTGGAGGACTCATTGCCTCTACCCCATTTATGTACTGTAGGTGGGTGATTTAAGCTGTTTGCGGGTTGGTCCCAGTCACTTGTCCATCCCAGATTCCCTTTAGCTACCAGCCTAATGATAATAAAACAGGCACGATTTATTGAGCTCCTAGTGTATGTGTGATTTCTGGAGTCAGAAACATTGACTTCAAATACTGGCCTTTTTAGCTACTAACTTGAATGTGTCTCTTAAATGCTATGGGCCTCATATTTTTCACCTGAGAAATGAGGTTAAAAAGGGATACCCAGTCCCACAGAGAAGTTTGGAGCCGTTAGTGAGATAATAAATGGAAAGGGAGTAGATCAGCTCCTAGAATGCAATAAACACTCAACAAATGTTAGCTACTGATATTAATCCTCAAAACCTTCTTGTGAAGGGGTATATTATCTGCATTTTAGAAATTAGGAAATTGAGTATCAGGGAACAAAATAATAGCTGGTTCTGGATCACACAGGTTCTGAGGAATGAAGTCAGAATTTGTACTCTCTCCTTCAAATGGCTGCGCCATGTTAAAGGGGGACCTCCTTACTAAGTTCATGAGCATTGGGGACGGCAAATTCTTGCCTGTGAGACTGAGTAAATTATGTAATGCCTCAGAGCTTATTTCCTCATTTATATGAAGTGGATAATAGTATTCTTACATAATAGTTGTTATGATGGTTAAATGAGGTATGTAGTAGAAGCAGTAAATATTTATTTCTTGTCAACTACCTCTTTTACTTGCTGTTGGAAGCAGAATGAAACATGATGGAAGAGGTAGATTTCCTACCTAAGAGTATATTCTCAAATGATAAATTTTGGTTTATTTCATGCTGTAGATCATCTGCATTCCCACTCTCCTCATGATGATGGAGAATCAGCAGCTGATGAATTATCATTTCCTTAACCAAACTGTCTCTTTCCTTCCTTGGAAGGACATGAGATGAGTGAGCAGTAGATGGCACAGGGCAGTAACAAGCACTGGACAGAGATTCAGAAAACTGACACCTCAGCCCAGCTCTGCTTCATCCAATATGTATGTAATCTGTCAATTGCCTTTAAACGTCATTGCGATCTCATTTCCTCATTTTAGGATGTGTCCTCTGATGTCCTCACATGGTTATTGTGAAGGACACATGAAAGAATGAGGGCAAAATAAAATCAGAGTGAATAACATGCTATGAAAACAGGGGCGTTGATTGATATCAAATCCAACTTGATCAGTCTTCTTGGGAACTTCTGACAGTCCCCACCTGTTACTAACAAGGCACTGTAGAGGACTGAACTTGGCATCTATATGCCAAAGTTCCCATTTTAGCTCCAGGACCTTGGTAAGTCACATTTATTCTCTGGACTTACATTTCCTTCTTTGTGAAACCATAGTCATCACCCCTACCCTGCCTACCAAAATATTTGTTATGAAGATCAGGTGAGATAATGTATGTGAAAGAGTTTTACAAACTGTGTGACATCATGGCAACTGTACAACACCCAAAACAGAGAATCATCCTATGAATTTCTGTTATGTGAATAAGAAAGCCTCTGATTGTTCTTCTCACACTGAGAACTTTACAAACTCTGCCCCATTTCCTATTCCCCCCATTCCTTCCATCCCTAGCTCTGAGATGGCACACAGTCCCTCTAGCTTTGTTTGTCTTGAGTAGGTGGCCAAAGGCAAGTTGACTGGTAATATTCAAACTGACCTGGTGACTAGTGTTCTCAGACCATCAGTGCTCAGCCAGGGATAGTCAGAGGTGAACAAAGTAAGAAGGCTTGGGATAATGGCAGCCTTATTCCTATGCTACAGAGTAGGGATTTCTGCCCAAGGGTGATCGGCAATATATTTAATAATCTGTTGGATAAGAATATTGATTAGTGCCACTCTGGTGATGGGGCAGGTCCCTGGAGACCCATTCCGTATAAGGAGTCACTCCTATGGTTGCTGGGTGGTGTGGAGGTCTTGATCATAGGAGGCAGACCAAGGACCACTTCCTAGTGTGATGGAGCACTTGGGAGGCTGGATGCAAAGATATTTAGCAACCGGTTTGCAAGTCTTTTAGTATTTTCAGTGTATGACTATTTCAGTACTACCTTAGCTCATACTAACAGACGAGTATCAGACTTGCTTCTTCCCCAGGTATAACAGACATGAACCTTATCTTTATGGTCTCTGAGGAATTGGGCAATGTGCCTGGAGCTGCCTCCTCCTCTTCTTCCTCCTTCTTTACTGCCTCTCCCCTCACTCTTCCTCCTCATCCTCTTTCTTGCTACTTTTAACACTATATGAAAGAAAAACCCAAACACGTGAAAAAAACAGATGGCTGCATTCCTGCACATTTAGAGTCCTGGTCAGATTTGGGCCCTGTCTCTTCTAAATCACTATATTGAATCAATTTAATTCTCTCTTTAGCCTTAAAACAAAACAAAAACAAACAAACAAACAAACAAAAACCTGTTTATAATTTAGCCACAGGGTTAAGTAAACAGTTGATTTGAACAGGAAAAAGACCCCTCCTTTTCTTTTCCAGCCTTCCTCTTAGGGCAAGACTTGAAGGTTTTCTTTCTAAGAAGGAATTTGTAGCCGCCACAAAGAATAATGGGAGACCCAGAGGGGTAATTAATTAGATCTGATGTCAAATCCAGGCTACAATAAAGAATATTCATGGAAATTTTTCAAATACATTTATATGAAAAAAGTTGAATTTTAAACTGTTTTTGTAATACAAAGAGTGCTGTTTGTTGTTGCCCTCTTGACCTCCCAGGTGAATATCTGATTTGAGATCTAAAAGGCCACCTAAGGAAATTCCAGAGAGTGTGGCACCTGCAATCTGTCTGAATCCCTGCCCTATCACTTACTAGCTATGTAAACTAGACAAATAATTTACATATCTATGTATATACTTTTTGTGATGCAAATAAGAAATAAACCTTTATTGTGTTTTCCTCTGAGATGTGTATATAAATATATAGAGACAGACAGAGAGAGAGGGAGAAGGAGATTGATTATGAGGAATTAGCTCACACAATTATGGAGTCTAAGAAGTCCCATGATCTGCTGTCTGTAAGATGGAGGAGACCCGGAAAAGCTGACAATGTAAATCCCAGCCCAAGGGTGGAAGACTAATATCCTAGCTCAAGCAAGCAGGAAGAAAAAGGGACCAGATTCCTCCTCCTTCCACCTTTTGTTCCATTCAGGCCCTCAAGGGATTGCTTGATGCCCACTGAAAATGGAGAGGGCAAGCCATTTCACTAAATCCACTGATGCAAATGTTGATCTCATCCAGAAACAACCTCGCAGATATACCCCAAAATAAAGTATCTGGGTACCCCATGGCACAGTCCCCTTATGTTGAATTCATCATGTAATTCATAGTCACATAAAATTAACCATCACAATGTTCATTATATTTTATGTTCTAGCTCCTTAGCTGTGGCAGAAACAATGCTGCATGTTCATCAAAACCATGTTTTCTTTTTCTCTTGGGCATATAGCTAGACTTTAATACCCAGCTTTCCTCATAGTTTTGTCCAGGTATACAACTAAGTTTTGCCAATGAATTATAAGCAGAAGTGATGTGACACCTCGAGTCCAAAGTGCTTAAGAGAGTGGTGATTTGGCCATGTCCTCTGAGTGTTCTGGAACCAAGGCAACAATGGGTAAGGGGCTGGGTCTCTGAATGACTGCAAGGGGCAGAGTACCTCCCCACCACTATTCTGTTTTGAACTGTGACATAAATAAGAAATGTCTTTCTTGTGTTTTCCACTGAGATTTAGTGAGGAGTTGTTATAGCAGTTAGTGTACCCTGACTAATACAAAGTGAGTCACTTTGCTTAAAATTATGTAGGAAGTGATTGTTTTCTGAGGAGGGGGCAAGGGTTTAAGAAAATACAGGGCTCCATCTAATGGGCATTGGCTATGATTTGGCTCTAGCTCTTCCTAGACAGTGTGACACTGTAAAACACATGGGACTTGGAAGAGATAACTTGGGTTTGAATCTTGGCTCTCCTAGTCTCCAATTTTGTGACCTTGGACAAATTTTGTTACCTCTCTCAATATATTTTATTTCCTTAAAACTTAGGATAATATAAAATTTGGAATTCACGTGCCTTTGACCCAGAATCAGTACTACAGAAGTACTCCCACATGTATCCAGCGGTGTAGTACGAAGATACTTTTCGCACTATTGTGTATAATAGTCTAGAGTTAGGTCCCTCAATGAGGGAAAGCTAAATAACTCAGTGTATCTATATTGTAGAATACCTAAAACTTTCAACGTTTTAAAAGCAATGAGCTAGCATTGTATGCTGATGTGAGGGAGCTGTCCATAATATATTATTAAATACAAATCAAATGCAAGATGCAAAATAGTGATACAAAATGATCCCATTTATGTTCTTTAAGTGTATATACATATAAACAGTTGACCCTTGAACAATGTGAGGATTAGGGGTGCTGACCTCCCACCATATAGTTGAAAATCTACATATAACTTTTCACTCCCCAAAGCCTTAACTATAGTTGTCCCTTGGTATCTGTAGGGGATTGGTTCCTGGACTCATGTAGATACCAAAATCTGTAGATACTCAAGTCCCTGACGTAAAATGGCATAGAATTATGCATATAGTTAACCCTCCACATACACAGATTCTCAGTCACAGATCTAAAATACTATTTTTGATTTGAGGTTAGTTGAATCTGCAGATAAAAATTATGATAATACAAAATTTAAAATTCACATGTCTCTGACCTAGAAATTTTATTTTTATATTATATCATATATTTTTTATATTTTGTATTATATTATATTTTAAATTATATTATATTTTTTATTTACTTTTCTCTGCTATAAGAGAAAAAGAAATAAAAATATAATATAATACAATTTAAAATATAATATAATTTCAACGTGTGTGTGTGTGTACAAATATATATAACACATATATATATATTATATATATAATATACATAGTTGACCCTTGAACACAGGTTTGAACCACATGGGTCCATTTACATGTGAATTTTTTTTCAATAAATATACAGTTGCCCCTCCATATCCCTCTGTTTTGGATCCTAAGTACCAGAGACAATAAAATGCAACAACTAGCCCCTAGAAGAGAAATTATATTATATTTTAAACTCTGTATGAGATTACTGTGGACGTTCTCAGGTGAGTGTCTGGTTTGATTTTTCTTTCTCTCTTTTTGTATTCCACTATTGTGTATCCTTTTTCTTAGGAGACTTTTCCTATGCTGTGTGGCCTGATTCCCTGCTACCAATGCAGTCTTGAATATCCCATTTTATGTCCCCTTAATTCTTTCTTCTAAAGAGGCAACTTCTCACCAAACATAACATGGCCTCAGAATCCTTGGAAAAAATCAACTGCGACCAACTCCTCTGGTCATTTTATTCACACATTGCTGATGCCAATATGACTATGATAGAAACCAACAGAGGAATATTAGAGTACCAGGGCTCTTGGCCCTTGAGATTCAGAGGCTGAGTTTCTATACTGATTCTGTTTCTTGTAGACTCAGCAGGTTGGGAGTTTGGACAGGGCACAAAAAGGACAGTTTGCTCTGCTCCAGGATGTCTGGGGTCTCAGCTGGGAAATGCATAGTGGGGAAGCTATTATCATCTGAATGCTTATTCACTCACATGTCCAGTGGTTGAAACTTGTTGGTGGCTTGCAGCCTTGATTCCTTTTCACATGGGCTTCATCAAATGGTTTCTCCACATGGGCTTGATTGGACTTCCTCACAGCATGATGGTGTCTGGGTTCCCCACATAAGAATCTTGAGAGAGAAAGCCTTTTAAAATTAGCCTTGGAAGTCACAGTGTCACTTCTACTGCATGTGTTCAAATTAGTCACAAAGTCTTGCTCAGTTCCAAGGGGAGAAAAAGTAGAGCCCATACCTTGAAGGGGAGTGACAAGCCTCTGGAAGAGGATGTGAGACTGAAAATATTGCCATAATCATTTTTGGAAATTATGACCTTCCACAATTTATAAGTTCTGAAGTTCCCGGGATGGGAGAGATCCTCACATACTTGCGACTTCTGGATTGACTGCTAATCAATGTGGTTCTGGGGCCCCTTGGGTTGATGGGTTGAGTTTAGGAGCTACTCTGAGGGCCGGGTGTGGCCCTGTCCTTTTATGGTTTCTCCCAATTGTTTTTCCCTTACAAGAAATGGAAGAACTACAGAAGAGAATCTTTTCACATGTTCCTTGCCTTGCTCCAAGCTGCAAACCTCCCACAATAAATTCTGTTCTTAAAAGTTAAAAGATTCAACTGAGCACATCTGCCTTTTTGATGAAAGTGTATTTGATTTACCCAACTCTGGGCATTTGAATCCTAAGGTCCTACCAAGTTTATGACATGGACCATCATGCTTCCTCAGGACTTCTCACAGGGAAGGAACCTAGTTAGGAACCTGAATTGTTATCTCAAGTTAGAAATGCTGTCATTCTTTTAACAGGAGAACTGCTTGTAAGGAACCTTTATCCCTGCCCATTTACATGCTCGGGTCTCTGTTCAGAAACTCCACATAAATATTTTAACATGGTGATCATGATAACACATTTTGTTTTTCTCTGCTACAAGAGTAAAGGATTCTGTCATAGGGGCCAGTTGTTGTGTTTTATTGTCTTTGGTACTTAAGCTACTAAAGATTAGGAACCAAAATTAATTTATAGTGAATTTGAATGAGATACTTCACTCTTTATTTCTTGTTATTAAATCAGCATACTCTGGTTCACTCCATCTGCAGAGAAGTCAGAAAATTTTAATGTAGTCATTGTGGCGGTGGTGGTGGTGGCAGACCTTGGGGGTCTGTTAGGATGAGGAGGGTGTTCTCCTTTTCTTGGTATATCTTGTCTAAAATGTTGGGTTATGGCTTCCTGTCTTCAGTACATTGTTATTGCCATTGATATGCTTTCTGTCCCAACTGAAGGATCAACAGCTATTCAAGGAAAGCTCTTCCCAAGACAAGGCAGGGTACAAGAGGGTGAGTGGAAACCCAAGAGATCTCTTAAGGCCTTAGCTCAGAATTTTGCATTGTCTCTTCTGCTCTGTTCTATTTTTTAAGCAATTCTCATTGCCAAGCCCAGAGTCAAGGGCAGGGGAGTACGTTCCTCCCACAGTGGGGCTGTGGTATGGGCGTGGATATAGAAAGGGGTGAATAATGGAGGCTAACAATTCAGTCAGTCACAGTTCTCCTTCCCTTTCCTCTTTCTTTTCCCCTCCCTATAATTTATTTGTTGAAGCAACCAAATCATTTGTCCTGTAAAATTTCCCACATTCTAGATTTTTCTGATTGTATGCTCATAGTATCATTGACATATTTCTTTGTTCTTTGCATTTTCTGTAAATTGGAAGTTAGATCTAGAGGCTTGTCTGACTCTGACTTTGTACGAGGATCCTTTATAGGTAGTGATGTCTACTCTTATCAAGAGGAACATAATATCACATCTCTATTTTTTTTGTTGTTATTGGCCATTGTTTATCTTTGCCTACACCCATTATTTAGTTAGGAGTTTGTGAAAGGGTAATATCATTTCTTCATTTATTACTAGGAATCTTTCTATAAAGAAAAGCTTTCCTTCATTAACTTTTACTTTTCAAGGTACAGGTCCTACAGAAATCAAGTTAACTAATTTATTCTTTCCTTTACTTACCAATTTCCATAGTAATGTGTTGGTTCCCCCAGAAAGCTCCAAATATGACATTGAGTATTATTTTTAGTATCTTATGAACTCCTGGATTCTAATATACTTGAAATGTTTGAAGTCCTTCTTATGATATTATTCATCTCAGTGCTCTAATTACCCCCGCTTTGATAGTGGAGGCCTCTTTGAGCTGATTCTTGACTTTCCTACTTGATTCTCATAGTCTTTGACAACATCCTTGCTTTCAGGTATGATAAAATGTTCCAGGATCATCTCCCATATTTTCTGCCTATGTTTTTTTGTTGTTGTTTCAAAGGTAACTCAGCTGCATTTGAGTGCTAAATTGATGATATCAGACTCTTTGAAATAGTGTTTATGCTAATCTATTGAGAAGTAGGTAGGGGGATTCAATGAGGAAATGGGCATTGACGATGGATAAAAATGTATTTGTTGACTGGGCTACAAAGAAGAAATGCATACTGAGAACATTCTCCAGGTTTCAGGACCCTGACATTCCTATTTACCCCTTTGTTGGTCTGATTGGCCACAGATCCATGATCTAGTCTTCTCTAGGAACTTTTGGCCAGGTCAATAAATTTGTGTATTAGTAATTAATGAGCATAATGGATTCATCTCAGGGCAAAACCATCTCTGGACAATAAAACATAGCATTTAGGTCCTGGGGCACAGCTTCATTTTGGAGCTGTGTGCCTGCTTGTTCAGATAACCACTTACAGATCAGTCCTTCAGTCTTGGATTTTGAACAGCTGGTAGCAATTTTCCTGCACTAAACGACTGCTAATTATCCTCTACACCACATTTAATTCATGCTTTGTTGGCTGAATTGTAAGTTCACCTACACATTGTAATTACTCTTTACCCTCATTTTTTATTGCCCCCTTGTTTCTTATCCCACCTTGCATTTCCAGTCCCACAATATAGGGAGTTAGATCCAATTGAACAGAAGTTTCACAGCACTAGCAAGTCTCAGTGGACCAGGAGATGAACTCTGGTTTTTTGCACCAGACCACCTAATAACGAGAAAATGAGAGCTCCAAGGAGAAATTGTAATCTCAACATCACAGTGAGCTAGCAAGCATCAGAACCAGTAGCCTGACATTCTGAGATCTAGTACCAATTCTTTCATTATTAGGTTGTGTGCTTTTGATTGTGTCATTTAATTTATTATCTCGATCTCAGTTTTTTTCACCTCTAGAATGGGGATAATAGTTCTTGCCCTACCTACTTCATAGGCTAAAGTAGGAAAATATATATTAATGGAATAAACTCTGAAGTCCTATTAAGTATTAAAGTTGATGATTTAAGTTTCATGAAAATTACTACCTTTTCACAATAAATAGTAAGGGGAAGAAATTCTTCCAGGCCATGTGAATAGTAATCTGTAATTTCTGAAGACTTTTTCCACAAAGCCATTATGTCTAAAGACAATATCCTCCTGAGTCCTCATGACAAATGATGAGACAGGTTAGACAACTGGGATTATGGGTTGAATTATATCCTACAAAAAGGAACATTGAAGTCCTAATCCCTAGTACCTCAGAATATGAACTTATTTGGAAATAGAGTTGTTGCAGATATAATTAGTTAAGATGAGATCATACTGGAGTAGGTAGACCCTTAATACAATCTGACTGGTGTCCTTATAAGAAAAGGAGAAAGGAACACAGGAGAGAACATAATGTGACAACAGAGGCAGGGATCAGAGTGATACAGCTGCAAACCAAGAAATGCTAAGGATTGACAGCCACCACTGGAAACCAGGAATAGGCAAAAAAAAAAAAAGATTCTTCCCTAAACATTTCAGAGGGAACATGGTCTTGCTGACACCTTGATACTGGACTTCTATTCTTCAGAAATGTGAGTGAATAGATTTCGTTTTTTTGTTTGTTTGTTTGTTTTTAAGCCATCTAGTTTGTGGAACATTGTTATAAAAGCCTTAGGAAACTAAATAGATTCTCCATATTTCTGACCAGCATGCTGAGGGTCAAAAAAGTTAAATGGGCAAATATTCGCCAAGAGATTACTATGTGCCAGGTCATCTTCTAGGTCGTATGTATACAGCTCTAAACAGAACAGAGTTAAAATCATGTTTTAGAGTACACAACTTTCTGAAGGCAAATAATATGATGAGACCCAAATCAGCATTTCTGTTTTGATTTATTTCAATTATATTTTCCAAAGTAAGGAGAGACTGTACTACTGGCATTGCTTATACTGCCTGTGAATGAATTTGGAGGTTTTCTATTCCCTAGGGAGCCCAGGAGCCTATCTCCTTACTATCTCCTTTCTCTACAGATACATTATGTGAATTATCCTCTCTCCCTGAGAACAAGCACCCTTCTTTTGTTTCTTGACCTCGAATTTGAGATAAAATGATCTGATGCAAAAAGAGCTGCTTGTGAGGGGGCATTTCTGAACAAAGGGAGAGAAAGGGCAATTCCGGATTTCCATAACATTTCTAATTGTGGAACTAGGTATTTAAAATCCTGTGAAGGACTGAGAATCCCTGCTTAAGGGACCTGTGCAGAAAAGTCCCCCTGGAGCACCAGAGCTCACTGTTCTAGGTATGGGGAAGAACAGAAGAGGGTAGAGTATGATCTGACTGTAGCCCTGCCATTGAAAGAACAAAAGTTGGCTCCTCAGCTCCCTGATGATAGGGCTCAGGGACTCGGTTCTTTCATCACTTAAGGGGAGGAAAAGGTAAAATAAGTGTGTTCAGGAGCCCTACTCCATAAATAAAGCCAACACGGCAATTGCCTTGAAAGACTTATTTCAAGACCTCCTTTCCCTCCTACTTTGACATTTTAATGGGGTGGGCAGTTTGAGCTTCATTGTAATGGAAACCAGAAGACAATCTCCAAAAGCAAAAGGCTACATTGGAGGCCCAGCCTTCTTTGTGTCTAAATGTATCAGTTCTGTCCTCAGCAAATGGCAATGTTGTCTGACAGGCAATTACTGCTGTTCCTAATTGCTTCCATCAAACCCGGCTGTTTGAAATACCTAGAGTCCCATACCAAGCCATGCCTTAGCCAACGCCACTTTCTTGGCTTTCGTTAAGGCTTTATTTTTGGCACACTGGTCTCTGTCTGGCAATCGAGTTCATTTTGACCCATTAAACTTTCCAAAGACCCTCTCTGATCAAAGCCAGAAGATGATCTAATTAGGTTCTCTCTTAAGTGGAAGACTGGCAAAGCAAAGTGTCTCTTGTTCAGCTTGTCAGTACAAGGGGAGAAGATGAAAGCTTTACTTAGGACTCTGCCCACAGACATACAGTCCATGGTGGAGATGCCTGATAGTGGCATTTTCTTGAGTGCATGTAGAAATGGCTATTTCTGTGGGGAACTCTGAGCATCATGAGAAAGGAAGAGTGGATTTACATTTTAAAGTGTGGAAGGTTTGCTAGCTTGCTATAGGAAGCATGATATTTTTTTCTTACCCTAAAAAGTTTCCAGTGTGATGAAATTACAGAACTCTCAATATTTCCCTCTACCGGTATCCCCATCTCAATAAAGGCCACAACCACACAGGTAATTAAAAGTCATCTGTGGGGTACTCATGTCTGTCATCCACTATTACGATGAGTCCTTTCTCTGTCTCCACTGTTACCAGTTAACTCAGTTCCCACCATATTGCGCGTGGACTAGGATAACAGCTTTCTGTTCTTATTGCTTCCTTTCTTCATTCTCCACAAGGCGCCAGGAATGTACTTTTAAAAATATACATCCCACAAAAAATGACCTACTGTAGGATTTCATACAAATGACAGTATAGAAAAAGCAAAACTAGAAGGAAAGGAAAAGAAACCGTGTTTTCCAAGGCCTGCATCAAGGGGAGGGGATTAACTGCAAAAGAACAGAAGGGGAGTCTGGGGGGATGATGGAAATGTTCTATGTCTTGATTGTGACATTGGTTATATGAGTGTAGGCATTGTCAAAACTCATCAATCTGTGTACTTAAAAGAGTGAATTTCATTTTATGTGAATAAGCCACAATAAACCTGACTTTTCAAAAAAATGTCAAAAAATGTAAAAAGCTTCAATCTTAGGGCTTGTCTTTGTTTGGCTGATGCAGAGCTGTGATCTTTGTGAATAGCCCTATTCCTAGGGGATTTGTCAAAAACAATCAATGGCTATTGTTTAATATCATAGTTGCTTATAGTAGCAGTATCAGTTGAGACTAATGAGAAAGGTATAGCCAAAAAACTTTAAAGGGAAAATTGGGGAACAAAGTGGCCATAGGAGAATTTGAAAAGTTATGGCATATTCCTGAGAATCCAGAAGTCCATGCATATGTACAGAATGGTGTACATGCTCAGGAAATACATAAGAAAACCCTAATCACACCCCTGGCTGACCTTGAGGATCTGTACAATCAGAAAGTGAAGGCTAATGCAGAGTTGTCAGCTACATGTTGGAGTGTTGAAATCATGCCCCAGCAAACACAGAAAACCTCTTAATGAAGGCTGAGAGACATTGGTTCCAGGCTTTTAAGGAAATCTCTGTCTAATCATTAAACATTAAGCTACTCAAGCAGAGACTTCAGCAGCTCCACACAAGACACAATACAGACTTTATAGAATTATTACTGGAAAAGCACTGAACAGTTCTTAAATCAAAAGCCTAAATAAACTGCCACTTTTAAGAACTAGGAGAAGGAGAGCAAACTAAACCCAAAGCTCACAGAAGGAACAAAATAATTCAGATGAAAGTGGAAGTTAATGAAAAAAAAATTAGAAAAACAATAGAGAAAATTCATAAACTCAAAAGCTGATTCTTTGAAAAGATCAATAAAATTGACAAACTTTTAGCTAGACTTATTAAGAAAAAAGACACTCAAATTACTAGACTCAGGAAAGAAAGAATGGACATCACTATTGAACTTAAAGAAATAAAAAGTTACACAAGATAATAGTACAAACAGTTATATACCAACAAATTAGATGACATAGATGAAATGGACAAATTTCTAGAACAAATAAACTACCAAAACTGACTCAGGAAGAAATAGACAACCTGAATAGACTTATAAGAAGTAAACAGAATGAATTATTAATAAAAAAAATATTTCCACAAAGAAAAGCCCAGGCCCAAATGCCTTCACAGTTGAATTTTACCGATGTCTAAAAAAAGAACACCAACTATTTGCAAACTTTTTCAAAAAATAGAAGAGGAGGGAACACTTACTAATATATTCTATGAAGCCAGCCTTAATCTGGTACCAAAACCAGAGAGACATCATGAGAAAACCACAGACCAATATCCCGATGAATATAAATACAAAAATCCTCATCAAAATATCACTAGCAAACTGAATCTGGCAACATATTTAAAGTATTATACACCATGACCAAGTGGGATTTATCCCAAGAATGCAAAGTTGGCTTAACATATGAAAATCAATCAGTGTAACACATCATATTAATAGAATAAATAACAAAAAACATATGATAATATCATTGATTCAGAAAAGACATTGACAAAATACTATACCCTTTTATGATAAAAATATCCAACAAAGTAGGAATCAAAGGCAACTTTCTCAACCTGATAAAGGGCATCTATACAATGCATACTTCTTACATTATACTTGATGGTGAAAGACTTAAAACTTTACTCCTAAGGTCAGACATAGAAAAAATATCCACTTTTTTCGCTTCTTTTCAACACTTTTAGAAATTCTAGCCAGAGCAATTAGGCAAAAAAGGACACACACGCATATCCTATTAGAACTAATAAATCAGTTTAAAAAGGTTTCAGGTATGAGGTCAACATATGAAAATTAGTTGTACTTTTATACACTGCAAATGAAATCCAAAATGAAATTGAAAATTTTCATTTAATTTGCAATAGCATCAAAAAGAATAAAATACTTAAAAATAGTCTTAAAAAATGCAAAATATGTACACTGAAAAGTATAAATATTGTTGAAAGAAGTTAAAGAAGACAATAATAAATGGAAAATCATTCTATTTTCATAGTTTGAAATATATAAGATGGCAACACTCCCCAAATTGATCTAAAGATTTAACTCTGCCACTATCAAAGTTAAAATTGGCTTTTTCCCCCCAGAAATTGACAAGTTAAGTCTAAAATTTTTATGGAAGTATTAGAGAACCAGAATAACCAAAACAATCTTGAAAATAACAAAATTGGGGGACTCACATTCTCAACTACAGAACTTACCACAAATCTACATAGTGTAGTTACTATCATAGGATAGACACATAGGTAATGGAACAGAATTGTAAATCTATAAATAAACTCTTATATTTATGGTCAGCTGATTTCTGACAAGGGTACCAAGACCATTCAATAGGAAAATAATAATCATACTGGAACAACTAGATATCTATATGCAAAAGATGAAGTAGGACTTCTTGCTCATAACAAATACAAAAATTAATTCAAGTAGATCATAGACCTAAGTGTAAGAGCTAAAACTATAAACTCTTACAAGAAAATATAGGGGTAAATCCTTGTGACCTTGGGTTAGGCAAAGTCTTATTAGGTATAACACCAAAAGACAAGGGACAAAAGTAAATATAGGTAAATTAGACTTTACTAAAATTAAAATCTTTTGTGCTTCAAAGGACACCATCAAGAAAGTAAAAAGACAACCTCCAGAATGGAAGAAAATATTATATGTAAATCATATATCTGATAAAGGACTTATACCTAGAAAATATAAAGAACTCTTCTAACACAAAAATAGAAAGACAATCCATACCCAACCCAAAGTGGGCAAAGTATTTGAATTGGCATTTTTTTTCACAGAAGATGTAAAAATGGCCAACAAACATGTAGAAAGATGCTCGATATCATTAGTTATGGAAATGCGAATCAAAATCACAAGATAACACTCCATACCCACTAAGATGGCTAAAATAAAAAAGACAGATAATAGCAGGTGTTGGTGAGGATGTGGAGAAATTGGATCGTCATATACTGCTGGTAGGATTGTAAAATTATAGCCACTTTGGAAAATTATTTGTCAGTTCCTCAAAAAATTAAACATAGTTTATGACTCAGTTATTCTATTTCTACTGACATGCCCAACAGAAATGAAAACATGTCCACACAAAACTTTTATACAAATGTTTATAGCAGCATGTTTGCTAATAGCCAAAAAGTAGAAACAACCTAAATGTCCACCAAAAGATGAATGGATAAATAAAAGTGGTATATCCATACAATGCAATATTATTCAGCCATAAAAAGGAATGAAGTACAGTTATGTGTTTGTAAGTATAGTTATGAACACTAGCTATTTTATGATATTAAAGAATTATTTATTTTGTTAAGTGTGATAATGGTCTTGTGATTGTAGTTAAAATCAGACTTTTTTTAAGGATACACTGAAATATTTATAAGATGAAACAATACCTGTGACTTGCCTCACAATAATCCACTGCGGAGGGAAAATGAGTGTGAGTATAGAGGAGACAACATTGGCAGGTTGATAATTCTTGAAAGTAGGTGATAGGTGCGTGAGTGTTCATTATGCTATTCTCTTTACTTACATGAATATTTTAAAAAATAAATATTAAATAAAGATTTTTAAAATGTGCTTGGTTTGACAAATGTTGCCTGTGGATACGTTTTGTTATCCTGGGTCCACAGCATGCATGTGCCTCTGCCACTAATGGTGGCTTTCTAGAGAGGATCGCTTCTCTTCTTCCCTGTTTACTCTACAGCAGCCACATATCAGTGGCACTTTCCAAGGGAGTTGAAAAGAGTTGATGGTTGTATTACTTATTCTCATTTAGGGATCCTAATATTTTCTGAAATAAAAGAATCTGGATATTCTGTATATTCTGTCATTGAGATAAGAGCAGCAATTTCAACTTGACGTAAATGTTTATGTCAGAAACAAAAATAAAAGAAACATTAAAGAAATACTTTATATCACTAACTTCTGGGACAACATATCTCTATTGGACATAGAATGGGTTTTCCGCCCCCCAAATTTACCCTTTGGGTATGATTTTAGATGGTACAGAAGTCAGAACTTTTAAACTTTAAAATTGTATTTATTTTATGTGTAATAAAATACAAACTAGCCAGCACATCAAACTCATAATTTTATGGATATTATTGGGGAAGATAGAAGTATAAAATAGTAAGTCAGCTTAAACAAAAATATTAAGTAAAAATAGTAGAGGGGGACATAGAAATAACACAGGCTCCGGAGGTGATTCTCAAATGGGTGAATTTGGGGAAATGCTAGATACAAGGATTTTCTTCTACTAACCTGGATCATAGGGGATGAAAATTATTGAAAAGCATATGAAGAAACAAGTACATAAGATAACTCAGCCTGAGAAATCGTTTTAATCCAGAGTGATGTTCATTATGAAAGTAACATATTCCTGGATCAATCCATACCCCGTGTGCTGCCAAGACGTATTTTCTCATATCCTGTGTCTACTAGAGCACAAATCTGGTGGGAAAATATGATGAGAGAAAGGATGGTGGTTTTTATTTTAGGGATAACATGTGCTGGGGAAAAAAATTCTGAATAGAGTTGGAGAGAGCCGTGCTTGCATGTGCTATATGACAAGCATTCAGTCAGTCCCTTTACTGTTTTTGCCTCATCATCATCCCCAGGGCCTTACATGACCTGGTCCCTGCTCTTCTTCATCTTTACCTTGTACGCCTCAGTTTCATGGCCCGCTTGGGAGACTTGTTCTATCTCAGAGCCTTTGCACTTGTTCTTTCCTCTGTCTGCCTTTCCAAACATCTTCGCTTGACTAATTTCTTATCACTTAATCTCAACTCTAATGTTGCCTTCTCTTAGGGCCTCTCTTTCAAAAATATCACTTCTCCGATCACCGTTTATCACATCAGTGTGTTTTGTCTTATAGAAATTAACACTCCCTGAAATTATGCTGTTTATTTGCTCTATAAAAGTATCTGTTTTGTTCCTAGTTTTTTCCCATCATGTTGACTGGTGCCTGACATGTGGTAGGAGCTTGGTAAATATTTGCTGAGTGAATACATGACTTAGATAAGCTGAGGGTTGTACTAGATCATCTCTGAGGGTCTCCCTTCAGCTATGAAGTACTATGACTTCTAAATTTCATCACAAAAACAATTCATCTTTCCATTGGAGACCTTTTCTCTACAAATCAGCCAAGATAGAATTTCCCAGGGCTTAACTGAAATGGTAGGCAAGCAAGGCGAGTGAAATGTATACCTTCGAGTGCCTACACATCTTCCTCTGAGTTTAGCAACAGAGCAAAGAGCAATCATCATAACCAGTACAGAGGTAGATGAGAGAGTAACTAGATCTTTTGCCAAATTGCCTTTCTGGATGTCAGAGCCAGCTTCTCTGAAAACAGCCCTTTATTTAAAACATTACTCCAAACAGCTTGCCCACCCCCAACTCAACCCCCCTTCTCTCTTACTTGGGCTCTCCAGCTTGTCACATATGTGTTCAATTGTTTTCTTAACATCAGTTTGGGTAACCCTCATGCAAGGGAGATGCAAGAGTCAGCCATTAGGTCTGCGAAGGTCTGATGAAAGAAACTTTAACACATAACCATTTGCTTTGGCAGGAGCTTGGGCCAAGAGCAAAAGTCCTCTTGATGTGTCAAATTATAGATAAACACAAGTTTCAAAAACATTTGTGATATAACTGCAAATAAATGCTGGTAACTGGCAGGGTGCTCCGTTTACAAATAGTTCCTGTCAACCAAACAGTAAGAGGATAAACTTGAACATGACTGACTTCCCAAACATTTGAAAGCACTTTAATAGCAAGGCTCTGAGACTGTAAGTACAAAACTGAATAATAATTAAGGCTTAAAATACCATCCAGCCAACAGCAAAGCTTCACAGGGCTGTGCCTTGGGATCTGGGTTTTATCAGAATGACTCAATGTCTGATTTCTTGGGCCCCACTCATCTTTTAAAGACCCTCCGATTGTTCACACCCCTATTTTGGTTTACATTGTGTCGTCCTCTTCAGGTCCCCAATCTGAGAACCATGACCCTGAGAACTGGCTGGAACAGTTGACACTTAAGGAAACATGGTACATTTCTTTCCTAGGTGAAGAGCTTCAGGTCTTGATAAAGTAGTTGCATCTGGCAGGGTCTCTCAAAAGAAAAAAAAGTCAACCGGGACACTTGCCCTGTTTGTGAAGGTTTTTGGTGATGTTGGAAGTGGTAGGAGCAGAAATGGGAGTATACCTTCTGCTCGTTGGACACTATGAGCTTTCATCCATCCATCCAACCACCCACAAGTTAAGAAATATGTATTGAATTCTTCTGATGTGCCAAATACTGTACTAGGTATCAGAATACGATGATAAGAAAACTTTGGTACTGGAATCTGATTTTATGATGCAGTAAAGCTCTGAAAAGGGAATCTAGAGGTTTACATTCAGGTCTGTGTTGACACTAACTCTGTTGTCTATGTGCTTTATCAGTAGCTTCAAATTCAGCTCTTGATCAGGTGCTAAATGAATAAAGTAGGCAGGGTGGGGACCACGTCACTCTGGAAATTTCATACCCCGTGTGCTGCAGGTAGTGAGACATACCTCTGAAGTATTTTTCTGCTAGAAGATAGCACAGATTTCTAGATTTTCAAGAAAAGCAAGAAATCTTGACCTTCAAAATGCAAAATTTCCTCATTTTTAATATTGATAACTTAGTTTTTAAAAACACTGGTCAGGGCAAAACTAAATAAAATGCAGTTTGCAGCCTCTTAGGCTACAATGTCCTCCTTCTCAGTTTGCTTATCAGTTAGAGAGAAGTCCTAAATCTGTGGAGTTTGATGGTCCATGTGATGATTTAAAGGCTACTGTCGGGGCAAAAGGGAGGCTACCCAATTTCAATCAGAGGAGTGCTGTTTCTTCTGGTGCTCCCAGATGTCATTTGGGTCTTCCTTATCCCTTGAGATCCAGGTTAAATTGTCTAAAATCCACCAAATCCAAAGTTCGGAACTCTGCCCAATATTCTGAGAGTTCCTGGAAGTGGAGCATGTATTTTCATGGCTTCTAGCCTTAGGCTGCTGCATCACACCTTGAAACTACACTGTGTCTAGACATGGGGTTTGGCTCTTTCTTTGAATTCTATAAGACATTCAGTCACCCAAAATATTTGTAGACTTTAATAAGACACTTTGGGTGGGGGCAAGGGCAGGTTTGGAAAAGCACAAAAGTTTTATTTTGCAGCAAACAAATAAACTTCATATGGGGCAACAGATATTACTGTTTGTTCGTTTGTTTAGATATTACTGTTTTTAAAATGTCATTTCACCAGATCCCAGCCTGCTCCATATTTGCTAGTTCTAGGATATGGATAAATTATGTAGCTCAGTTTCTCATATTTAAAATGGAGACTATAATAATATTTACTCAAGGAATCGGTATGAGGGTGAAATGAGTTAATATAAGTAAAACTATTAGAACAGTGTATATATATATATATACACACATATATATACACACATACATTGAAGCTATTATTACTGTTTTATTTTGGTTCTGCTCACTCTCCCCTCTCCATTCTTTTCTCTCCTCTCTTCTCCCATTCAAAAACAAAAACAAAATTTTGTTAATGATCCTCCTCTATTTCACTCTTCTGGTTTGTCTTCTCTCTCCTCTGAGGTCTTGGCTTCTGCTGATATAATGTCCCAGGTATGTTTATGAAGGTATTTTCCAAACAATGATAGTTTCCTCTTAAGAGAGATTAAGGTATCAAATGTCAACACAATATTTTTTCAACTTGTTATATATATACACAAAGGGTTCCATATCTTAAAAATAAATATTGAAAACACTGGCTAGATCTTCAGGGTGTTTGCAGCCTCTAAAATTCTATGATTCTAAGGAAACAAAGTTTCCAGGCAACATAAGATGCCTCAGTACATGTCTTCTAGTATTGGATCTGGGAAGAGTACACATTGGAGCACCCAGCCCAGCAAGGGCTCCTCCAGGCTCGTTTCCAAGAGCTTGGAGATACTGTTGGCCCCTTTCTAAGGAGACAAGGGGGTTACAGTGCCAAAAGGCCAGAACTTTGCAAAATATTCAGGAAATATGCTATTCCCCTCAAAAAATATTTTTCTTATAATTCTCAGAATATTTCTTACCTCTTTAATCCACCCCACCCCACTCTCCCTCCAAAAAGTTCAGTTGCACAGATCATATAGATGGAGAGAGACTTTCTCAGTGAAGAAAAAGTATTATTATAGAGTTTCCCAATATTACTTTATGTATTGATGTTGGCTTGTAGCTAGAATAAGTAAATATAAAATCCCTAAGAGCCATTCTCTTCTTATGCTCCAATAAAGCCAATAATCCCATATATATGTGGTTTATAATTTTTATGAAGCATTTTTGAATCTATTAGAATATTCATAGAAAATAACAACACTAAAAAAACAAAACATCCAAACTCCATCTCATTTTCAAATCTGTCCTGTGAGTCCTGACCTCCTTGTGCTGTGGCCCAAATAAGAGATTGAGAGTCTGATTTTTAAGCCATTGGTTGCTTTCCTTGGCATTTGTCAGAAGGAGAAATTGACTTTAGAAGGATTATAATAGAAATGGTCTATTGTAGGTTTGGAAAATAGATATGACAGAATTAGAAGAACAGGTAAGGCATGTTCTGCAATCCATTTCACACAGGTGTGTCATGGAAAGTGCATAGCAGACTTGGCTTTGAGTTTCAGCTTTGACACTAACTAGCTTTATAATCTTCGGCAAACAAAATTCATCTATCTGAGCCTAGATTCTTCTTCTACAAAATAGAAGTGATAATATCTGCCTTAAGGAGCTGTGAAGGTTTGCTATCACGTGTAGCAGGGATTGGTCTTCCTTTGCTAAACATGCTAGGATTTGAAGCACTATTTCCTCTTACAGTTTGTTCCTACCTTTCTGGCTCCTTTTCCCTAGTCTCATGTTTCTTCCTCTAGGATAGCTTGAGTTGCAGCTCCTTGAGAGTTGGATCTAAAAACAGTTGTCTTCTTCCTTGATATTCTTTTCCTGCATGATTTCACACATACTACATACATTTTTACTCCACTAGAAGGGATGTGAGAATGGTTTTTCCATTACCTCATGGGACAGAACCAAGAGGAAGAGAATATGTAGCAAGCAACATATTGGCACCCCAAGTGGTTTGGGATTTTTTCAGAAGACATTACCCTAGGTAGGTCAGAGCCTATCAGAAGAGCAATTGGGATGGACACAATGAGGACATATTCAACTATCTATCAAAGCCAACATACTATATTTATGACAGCAGCAAACTGAGGTCATGGAATATTCATAAGACACTTGTAATGATTCTTGGGAATCATTTAGGGGAATTCTGAAGCCCTGCTGCTAGGTAGGGCATGGTAAGGGCACTGAGTTGCAGACATGGCTATAAATGGCAACATGGCCACATTTGTACCTACAGGCCAATGAGCTCAAGAACAGTAGTTATAGATGTAGACTGCCTAATCTACAGTAGGTTCTTAATATATTTTAAATCTCTTCATCTCTTTTTTGTTTATTTGGGTACCAGAGGCCATTGGTCCTTTTGAAACTCAGCATTTTTGCTCTAATGATTAAATTTCATTGAAGATTTCATTAAATTTTATAGTTGAAAGAGACCTTAAAAGGTCAGGCGACCCAACTCTTTAAATGGGATTAAAGATGCTTGCACATTCAATCAGTATAAAATAAACTAAAGATAAAAAAAATCTGAGAATATCTGAAGGAATCAAAAAGAGTTGATGTCTTTGGACACCTAATTTGGACTGATTATAACTCCTGGGTAGTACAGTTTGGGCACAAGCTTCTTGGCAGTGAAGGCAAAGTAGAAACACATTGGGTTACTTAGTTTTGGTTTTCTGACAATGGAAAGCATATACATTTTTCTGTAGAGACAAAATTTTTCCTGGAACTGGACTTAGTCATTCATCACATGAGTCATAAAGGACACTGCATGACAGAATGGACAGTATCTTCTTCCATGTCTTCAGGATTTACAGAAGTTGATATATGCACCTAGGAACTACACCAAATCAAACGAAAATCCCAACCTCACCCCATCCTCCAAAACACCCCCAAAGCTACAACGTAAATTCTAATTATTAATATGAATTAAATATATGTGCAGTTTTTCTTATAGATGTTCGCATCTTGACCATTTATGAAAGCAAACATGCTAGTAACTAGGAACCCCTTTTCCAATGCACTGAGAGAGTCTGAAATAGACCAAAAAAAAAAAAAAAAGAATCGTTTATGCTGCCCTCCTCACCACTAACCTATGGAGGGAAACTTTGGAGGCAATTCTACTTAGATTTAATCTGAAGGCAATCGTCATTGTCATCATCATCATCATCATCATCATCACTACCTCTTGTCAAGCACAAATACATTGTATAAGTATAGGCAAGTTAACTAAGGCTTAGCAAGATTAAAAGACTCTTCCAAGTTCATACAGCTCATCCTGGTGGTTTTCACCTACATTTTATTGATAGTTCCATGAAGCATTGTGTTAAAGAGGATTCTGAGGTCACATTGGATAACAGTGGGAAAGAGCACTGTGATCAATTCATGATGTTTTCATGTGAGAGATTAGGACTTTTCCAGCCATGTATTTGTCACATTGTGTGATTACATTTTCCTGCAAGGAAAGCAAATTTCATATGACCATAATTAACAGATAAATGTGTTGCCTATAATTCCTCTACATTTGTTAGTGGAAATATCCAAGATGTAGTTACTTAACTACTTTTTATTACATACCACTTGGAACTTCAGGATTTACAGAAGTTGATATATGCACTTAGGAACTACACCAAATCAAACGAAAATCCCAACCTCACCCCATCCTCCAAAACACCCCCAAAGCTACAACGTAAATTCTAATTATTAATATGAATTAAATATATCTATATGTCAACTTTCAAATTTATTAACTTTTAAAAATCTTACTCCATAGCTAATTACTGTATTTTTAAAAATGTAACTAAGTAGAATCCATTAAGCGTTTCAGATTTTGGAGACTCTCTCTGCAACATTTTAAATGGTTCAGCAATTAGAAGCCCTATGTAACAGTTGAAATGTAGTGAGTCTGTATCCTGAAGGTCTGTCGACCCTAAAGAGGAAACTCTTATCCCAAGGATGTGTCAGCTGATCACGTCAAGGTTGACAGCTGCTGCTTTTGCCTGTTCAGCCTCTCTGCATCTGGTAATAGAACCATCTCTTTCTCCATCTTCAGAGCATTAGGTTCTGGTAGAGCTGACTCCACCTCCTGAAGTAGGCTTGTATTCATTCTGGTACCATATTTCCCTGACCAATGAATGATGCAGAAATAAGTACATGTTGCTAAGGTAGATCAGTTAAACTCTACTTTGGCTGGAGCTAGAAGGTAAAGGCCTCCATTGTCCTTGGGTTGCTAGGGTGCAAGAATAAACAATAGCCGTAGGTGGATATACTCCCTGAGAACGAACCTTGAGTCAAAGAAAGCGTTGAATGGAGAGAGAAGGACTCAAGCTTTGAGTATACATGCAAAGTTTTGCATCCATCACCACAATCAATTTTAGAAAATTTTATTACTTAAAAATAAACACTGCTCTCCTTAGCTATCATTCCCAACCCCTCCAGGTGCTACCACCAGCCCTAGGTGCCACTAATGTGCTTTTTTCTCTCTTTCCAGATTTGCTTATTCTAGACATTCCTTATAAATGGAATCATATAATATGTGGTCCTTAGTTCCATTTTTATTAACTTCCATAGCTTCCTTTACTCTCCTTGCAACCCTCAGTAGAATTAAAATTTTTAGATATGTATGATCATTTGTTTAATGTCTGTCTCTCCCAATAGACAGTGCAATTCCACCAAGGCAAGACTCTATGTATTTAATTCACCACTGTACCTCCACCCCCATGCCTATTCCAATGCCTATGCACCACAGAATGTACACTTAATAATATTTACTCAATAAATGGATGAATGGATTAATGAATAGATGGATGAATGAATAAATTAGATACCCATCCTGCTGTTACCACCAAGGTGGATCCAGAAATACCAGTCTACATAGTACAGTGAAAGAGACTGATCTGGCTAGCTTACTTTAAAACCAGTTCCCTATGTTGGGCAGAAAGAGAAATAAATATCTATTTAACAAGAAAGAGTGTGGTTACACATGCAGATGTGTAATATTTGTAAATGAGAAGAGAATTGTTTGTGTATAGGAGTAGAGAAGGGAGAGACTCAGTAAGCGGAGCTAAGTTAAAGTAAACTATTTATTGCACTAACTAAGCCACAATGTGGCAGCTGCCAACTGGTCGCAACTGCAATTGCTTTTTTTTTTTCCTAAAAGGCCTCAGTCTGTGCAAGATACACTCTGAATGATAAGAAAGAAGGGGTCTTAATGCTCAGGATTTGCTCATGGAATCCTTGACTGAATGCCTTGACTGGAAGAAGGCCGTCTTCCATGAGTGTTTAGATCTGGCTCTTTTCTGTCTGTCCCTGTAACCCACAGGAACAGAGGGGAATGGAAGAGAAGTCAGATGCATGCCTTGTTCCTTAGGCAAGCAGCTTGCAGATTGGGGAACACATGCTCCCTGCTTGGATGGCTTCTGCACTCTGGAGCTTGGCAAAGCTCTTGCTGAAAACATTGAACAAAATAAACTACAGAATATAGAAGGAATGCAGGAAAAGTCATGAAAAACAAATTGGTGATTCATAGTGCTTACAGTCTAATGGCTACAAGAATTTCCCAGCTTCGATTTGGACTTTTTTAAGAAATCAGTTGCAGTAGAGGCTCCCTTGGTGATTGGACACGAGAAGGGATTTTCTAGAAATAATGAGTTTTTGTTTGGAGTGTTTATTTTATTTTTAATAAAGCAAATATTGTTTTTATTCCCTTGCTTCTCTACTGAAGAAATAAAACCTTTAAGTAATCCCAGCTCCTGGATGCAGGCGGCATAAATTTCAGAGATGTGGTCATTTTTTTTTTTTGTCATTCGCGAGCATTTCAACAATTATATAAAGAGTTATAAATACCAGGCGTGGAACCAGACAGTGCAGAGATGTGTATGTGTGTTGTGTGTGTGTATGTGTGTGCGTGTGCACGCACAGGTATGTGTATTCTCTTGTGCCAGCAAATCTTTGATCAGAAACACAGTAAGATTGACTGAAGATCTCTATTTATGACAATCCACAGGGTTATAATTAATTTTTTAAAGAAAAGATCCAAAATTCAAATAATGACGTACAAGGGCTAGTTTCGATAAATCCTGACCAGTGGGATTTTTAACAATATATTTTCGGGAGTATGTTCTCCAAGGATTACCATGAAAGGTCAAATGCTCAGCCTCGCTTTGCACAGTGAGGGGATATACACATGCTTACTACTTTGTGTAAAAAATAGAAGGAACCCTGTAGTGTTTTGCTTCACCTGTCTCACCCCGAACTAGATATCTCCCTCTTGTCTGTAGCTTTTGCTATTAAATTCCCCATTCTTCATTTCTTTTAGATAATTCAGTATCTTCTAAATTCTACTGATGGTAAAAGTCACCTGGGATGCCTGTTAAAAATCACAGATTCTAGTTCCCACCCATGGAAGCAGACTCCTCAGATGAATCTCCTTTTTTTTTTTTTCCGATAAGTGCCCTAGGTGATTCTTATGATCAGAGGAATTTAAGAAAAATAGGGCAAATGTTAATTTTTTAGTTTTACTTTATGTGAACAACGTGTTCATGAAATCCTTTCATGAGATCCTCACCATGAGTCTATGACAAAAATATTATTTCTACTTTACATAAAAAGACTCTAAAAGGTCAGGTAGCCTAAACAAGGTAACTTAGGGCTAGACCTTGACTCTAGGCCATGTGGCTTCTAGTTCAGGCCCTCTCCATCAAGCCCTACTGCCCTTTAGGAGCTTGTGGTAATGCTGATGACATTGATACTGAGAAAGTGCTGTTTGAGCAACAACAGGAGAAAAGGGAATTATGGTAGGGGCTTTAAGAACATCTAAAGGGCCTTGAAGATAAAGAAATCCTTTTACATTTGAAGAGGAAGAAAGAGAGTAGGTAAACAAAATCATGGAAATGGAACATCAGTCTATTGTTGACCAGTGAGAAGCTATTGAAAATAGTTGGAGCCTGAAAGTTTTGTGAAATATCCTCTATGGAACACTGGTTCTGTAAGATACTCCATGAAAAAGGTGCTCCTGACTCAAATAAATTTGGAAAATGTGGTGAATTTTATTCCGGTAAAGCACATCTGCATATTAAAAGCTCTGAGAAGTCCTTCTGCAAAGAAATCTAATTAAAACTTTAAACCTGCATTACCCAAAATTATTTGACCATGAAATTCTTCTATTTTTCTATAAAATGTACATAAACATCTGTCTGAACATACTTTGGAAAATGCTGGCTTAGGCATAGATTTAGAGTTGGAAATATGTCAAGTGTTTAATACTAAAGAGAATCTATTCTTTATTTTATTTTCCTATTGTGTCTTTGCTCATTGGAGGGAGAGAGGAGGGGAGAGAGAAAAAGAGGGAGGGAGACTGACTATCCATACAATAAGCAAGACTATTGCCCTAAAGTTTGTTGATTCTCTCCTTATTAACACAAAGCAAATATATGGCAAGAGAACCAAGCAAGGGCTGAGCTAAGCCCCGGAATGTGGAGCCCAGTCTGTCTGGACACCCTGGCTCTTTCCAGGCATCTGGACTGGAGGCCCAGCTTGTCTTCCTTTCTGCCCTTACCAGTCTGCCCTTCTGGGGATGTGACAGTCGAAAGATGTCACCTTGTTGACTTGCTTCCTGATTTCATGTGTTTAATCATGTTATTTCAGAGGGAATCTTCATTTGGGGGGCTTTTTGAGCCTTAAGACTGCCCTAAGCAAAGACCAGGTGGCCGCCAGTCAGAGAGAACAGTAGCAGAAGCATAACTAGGCAGGCTTACCAACTGCATCAATCTTCCCAAGAGGATCGCCACTCTGGCAAGAATGGGAATGCTATCCACTTGTGGTTATGAGTCCCATTTGTCAGAGCCTGATGGCACCCAGAGATGCCTCTTTAGCTCGAGTGGGTAGTTGGGTGGAGATGGGCATGGTACAGATAGTTAGATGGGGCTCACAAACAAGGTGGAGGATTAGGAAGGAATGATCTTCCTTTATTCTTTTTAAACTCAGCCTTTAAATGGAGAGGTAACATTTCAGTTGCGTATATTTAGATGCTTCAGAGATGATTGATTTCTCAATAGTGTGAACTCTGCCATTATCGTCCTACTGGGCCCTGACCTTGACCTGTCCTAGGTCTGACACAGCAAAATGGCAGTTGGAGGAGGGTTAGGTGAAGAAGTTTTATTTGTAAGGACAATGTTTAAAAAAAAACGAATTTGTATGCATTCTGAAGGGATGGCTCATTTCAATGTCTACAGTGGTTTGCTGATGAATATCTAATGGCTCCAAAAATTATATAGTGTGTGTATGTGTGTTTATATATACTCATAAGTTTATTATGAATTTTACTGATATAAAGGATATGTAGCATAGATTTTATAAATAGTAATAAAATAACAGTATTCTTTGTTGTAAATTTCATATAGCAAATTGATTCTCACAGGATCATTTCATTGATTCTTATCAAACTCTTTTATCCATAGCCCACCTATGGTTGCAAGTGACAAACATGAATGTTCTAACATGAATGTTTATTGATATTTTTTGTTTATGTTAACCATTAAAGTGGAAGTGAAACAGTAAAGATATATGTCTAGGATTGCAAGATTTAACAAATAAAAATACAGATGGCTCAGTTAAATTCGAATTTCAGATAAACAATAAATACAATTAGTATAAATATGTTCTGAACAATATTTGAGATATACTTATGCTAAAAATATTCTTGTTAATTTGAAATTCATATTTAACTGGGCATCCTATATTTTATCTAGCATTAAAGAACTTAACTTGTTCTTTAATGACACGAGTGACTTCTTTGCTGAATCCCATGCTAGGTTTTGAATTCTAGGAAACTATTTTCTCAATTTTTTGTGCTACTCAATATGTAATATAGACAGATACAGATACAAACAACCTGAGAAGCGTCGATAAGAGCTACATTTAGAAAAATAATTAGGAAATGATGACTTCGGACAATTTATAACCTTTATTTTTAATCGTTTATATATAGTGGTAAGTTAATAAAAGCTTTGTTTCAATTGCCTCACAAAAGTCCTGACAGTATAGCAACTGGCTTTTGCAACCTGGTAACAACCACCTCAGCTCATTATCAAACTTGTCCATAGCGTCTTACACCAGCCCAATTTATTCATTTATAAAATTTGCTTAGCTCCTAGAGGTGTGTGAGTTTGTGGCCTTGTTAAGTTTTGGGGGATATTTTTAAAAAAATGATATAGACCTTCTCTAAGGAACTTTAAGCTGTTCAAGTTAGTAATTGATATTTATTGAGCAACTTATCTGAGACACTGCTTTCTGCTGTGGATTACAGTTACAACCTTATAAGACCCCAGACTAAAAGCCAGAAAGGTAGAGGGGACATGAACTCTAGACATAGAAATGGTCACTAATATTGTAAGGCAGAAAGTTAAGAGATGAAATAAAAATTTCTACCATGGTTGCAATATTATTGATTACCTATACTCATAATTAAAGATTGGAAGGTATCGTGTATAAATAATTTTTCATTTAGAGTGGTGGTCTTAAGGGGTGATGCATTTTCTTCTATATTTTTCTTTGATGTTTTTGTGAAGATTTTTCAGAAGATAAGCACTAAAGGCTACAAATGCGTTAAATTCATCAAAGGAGCATTCCTCTCTGCTGGGACAGCTTTCATGGAGTTAGCTAGGCCTTGAAGAATGGGAGGGATTTAGATAAGTAGGGAAAGCATTCCAGGCAGGGCAAACAGCATAAGTAAAGGATTAGAGATTGGTATTTTGAAGGAACAATAAATAAAATAGTCTGGCTGGAAAAGGTTTAGATGTATACATATATGTGAAGTCTGTATAAAACTGGGCCTCAACAAAGTCCTCTCTTGGCATGGAATCAAATTCAGATAACTAATAGTTAGAAAAATTGAAACTAATTTAATTGGTTATTGCAGCTTCTCAAGAATACACAAAAGCTGGAGTACTTCTACCCTTCATCACTAATTTTGCCCTCCTCTTAGTTCTCATTTCTTATAATTGCCCGGTTTACCTGTTGTCTCCAGTGGACTGGGAGAAATTTGAAGACAAACCCTAGGTCTTATTTGGGTTTGTCTGTGTGTGTGTGTGTGTGTGTGTGTGTGTGTGTGTGTACATATACATGTTTATATACGTATATTTGTATATATGTGTTTATATACATATATGTACATATGTATAATGCTGTATAAATTATTTTTATATAACACATATTTCTTATGTATATGTACATACATATTTTTTAGTTCTCCTTTTATATTTTTGGATAAACTAATCTATTGTCAATGTCTATATGACAAACACTGTATTAGGCAATTTGCAAATGTATCTCTTTTCCTGCTCTGACCTACCATACAAAGTAGGAGTTACCCTTATGGCAAAAGAGAAATCTAGGACTCTAAGAAGTGTTATGGTTGCTCATGGTCACACAACCAGGAAATGTCAGCAACAAAATTTGAACCCACAGTTTGATTGGCACATGTGTATGCGGAGGCATAAGAAATCTGTTAGGGAGCTTGACTTCAGCGGAAGTAGGGGAGAAGACTTGACTTACCAGACTGGAAGGTGGAGACTATTTGGGGATTGTTAGCCAAGCTGTAGAGAGAGGAGCTCGTGCCAGGTAGCTGTTGCTGATTCAGTGGAATGGTAAGAAAATGATGGAGAACTGAGGCAAGCACACATTCATCACCTGCAGTTAAGGGACTATTGTTTATTGATTCCTTTGCTTCCTTTATTGTGAGACATTTAAATGTAAACAATATTGTCAATAATTGTCTCCTGTCTTCCTTCAAAGGATCATGAATGAATGAGCCAGTGTGGCAGGCCTCCTACATGGAAAGCATACACTCTTTCAAAAGCATATACTCTCTTTTGAAACTTATACCAATTGTATAAAATTTATGAGTTTCCTATAGCTGCTGTAACCAAGTGCCACAAACTTAGTGGCTTAAAACAACACAAATTTATTTTTAAGTTTTGTAGTTCAGAAGTCCATCATCGGTTTCACTGAGCTAAAATCAAGGTGCTGGCAGGGATGCATTTCTTTCTGGAGGCCGTAGGGGAGAATCTATTTCCTTATTTTTTCCATTTTCTAGAGACAGCCTGCATTTCTCGGCTTGTGGCCCCTTCTTCCATCTTCAAAGCAAGCACCAGTGGGTCAAATTTTTCTCATGTTGCTTTCTCTCTGACATGCTTCCATTGACACACTGTGCCTTGGCTTCATATGATAATGCAGTATAATCTCGTCTTCTCAAGGTCCTTATTCTAAATGACATCTGCAAAGTCCCTATTGCCAGGTGGGATAACATATTCACATATTCCAGGGATTGGGGTGTGGGTGTATTTGATTAGCTTTTATTCTACTTACCACAAAGGTATATACAAGTAGTCCCATTCTACAGATAAGGAAATTAAGACTCAGGTGAAATGACTTTCCAACTGGGAGCAGGGATGCATCCTTGAATAATGAGAAAACAGAGCCTTTATTGATCAAAAGGACATTGTTGCATTTTATCCCAGGTATCTTTTAATAACTTCCCAGCACAAGTAACACTGGACACGAGCACTACAGCACGTTAGCTATTGGACCATGGCTCATTTATTAGTCTGCTCGAGCTGCTAGATACTAGATACCACAGTCTGGGTGGCTTAAATGACAAAATTAATTTCTGTACAATTCTGGAGGCTATCTGTTATGTTGTCAGGGTTGGTTTCTGGTAAGGCCACTCTTCCTAGCTTGTAGATGGCTGTCTTCTTACTCTGTCCTCATGTGGCATTTCCTCTGTGTGCGTATAGAGAGGGAATGCTCTGGTGTCTCTTCCTCTTCTTATAAGGATACCATTCCTATCAGGTTAGGGCTTCATTCTTATAACTTTATTTCACCTATTACCTCTGTACTGACCCGATTTCCAAATATAGTCACATTGGATGTTAGGGCTTCAGCATATAAATTTTGTAAGGACACAATTTAGTCCATAACAGCACACAAGAGGCATTTGGTAAATATTAGCTGAATGAGTGGTTGAATTAATTAATGAATCCTATTTGTTACACAATTATGATATACCAAATGTTTAGTAGGACTTAACATTTGTTGTTCTTTTAATCTTTAGAACAATCCTATGGTATAGTCTTATTCATACTTCTCTAGGCCTTGGTACATTGGTCTATAATCCAAGGTAGTCTCTTAGTTTCCTTTTAGCTTTGAGAATCTGTAATCTTGTTACTGATCTGCTGTTCAGGGCCCCTTTGTCCTGATACTTCTGACCAGAGGTTACGATTGTCAAGAGTTTTGGCTTCTGCTAAACAACGTTTGTATATTTTCCCTCGATTCTACGTGTTGATTAGCCTTCTGTGAAAGGTGTAATGATAGTCCTCGGGTTAGCATTTTCATTGGCCTGGAGGGCAGTAGAGCACATTTCCTGGAGCACATTACTTAGAGAGGTTATGATGGAGGAGCCCTATGTGAGGAGAGAGGTATACCATATGTGCCCCTACAAAGCACCAGCCCACTCAGGTACTTGCTTTGCATTGACTCCATCAAGCTACTGAGCATCTATTATGTGCCAGGTGCCAGTACTGTAGAGATTATTCTACTCTTAAGGTGTTTTTAGAACAGCCAGGTAAACATACAGGTAAATCAGAGAGTACAATTCAGTATGCTAAATGCTGTATTAGAGTGAAGGGCTATAAGAATATAGAAAAGGGGCATCCAAACCAGTCTGGAAGGGTTGGGGAAGGCTTCCTGGGAGAGGTGATGCTTGAGCTGAGTATGAAAAGATGAGAAATATTTAGCCAAGGCAAGAAAGTAGAGGAAGGAAGGAAGGGTGCTTGCATGTCGACTCTGCCATTCCTACTGAGTACATTTATGGCAAGAAAGAGAGCAATATGTATCAAGGTCCTTCAAAACAAGTATAACTCTTGATCTAGTAATTCTACTTCTAGGAATTTATCCTAAGGAAGTTACCAGACATGTACATAAAGATTTATGTGCATGGATGCTCATTGCCGCATGATTTATAATATAAAAAATTGGAAACAGTCTTAATGTTTATAGAGAATTGAGTAAATGAATCCATACGATAGAATATAATGTAGCCATTAAAAACCATATTTAACGAGGGGAAAGTCCACAAGCTATATCAAGTGGGGAAAAAGTAGTTGAAAATATGATCCTAATATTGTTAAAATTGGATATGCAGTACAGCAACACACACACACACACACACACAAGTGTGTGTGTGTGTGTGTGTGTGTGTGTGTGTGTGTGTATGCTCTGCATGGAAAAAAGATTGGAATAAAATCTATCAAAATCGTCAGTGGATAGTAGATATATTGAATTAAATTTTTTTGCTTGTATTCTTTCAAATTTTCTGTAGAAGCATTTATTATGTTTATAATTTTAATGCAAGTTTAACCCCTCAAAACTAAAAATTGTTATTTTTGACATTCATACATTCCTTAGCACCCTGTCAGTGCTATTCCCTGTATGCTGGGGCCCCCATCTCTGTGTCTCCATCTCTACCTGGGTCTATGCACCTGTCTGCAAGAGATACTAAGAGCACAATTTCAAGATGGCATTTTGATTTCAAGTCCACCAGCGTTTCTCTTTCTATGTCCTTGTCCACCTTTTCTGTCCTTTTTCCCCAGAAGAGTCCCATTCTGCCTGAGTACTTTTTGATCAAAGCCTACTTTTAGGGAGTAAAGTAAGTACTTTTATTGAACACTAGTTATGTAACAGACACTGTACTAAGCACTTTACAAGTATTAGCTCAATTAATCTACACAACACCCTATGATGTAGATATTATTATAACTTCCATTTTACTGATGGGGACTCTAAGGCCCAGGGAAATTCAAAAAGAGGCCTTAATTAGTAAGTGCTGGAACCCGAATTTGAGTGTAGATAGTTCCTGTATACACTGCAGATTCCCAAAGAGATGCCGATACCTAACTAGGAACAAAACCTTTCCTAGGGATGGTGCGTTTTAGCAGACCAAGTTCTCAGCTGACTTAGGCCAGTGCAGTGGAATTGGGTAAAGAGGTTAATGTTAATGTTTGGGTTTGGGTGAAGAGATTAATGTTTAAGGTGTATTGGGCCTCCCATTCCAGTGAAATTTTTCTGGGTATTGTATAGACCTGTTGACATGTGGATCTTTATTTTCCTATTTCTTTGAAGTTTGCTTCTGGGCAAAAAGCCCCGGGAACAGTGAAGAATTGGGCTCCTGCATGGAGCTAAGAGGATGTGCCTGCAGAAAGGGCACAGAGAACCGTGTTCCATGATTCTGCAATTTCATGGCCTCCTGGTATTGTTTTTTCTCATGTTAGGGAGAGGAAAACCCAATCTATAAATTGTTATATGAAGGAAAAAAGTTAGCTTGCAAAATGGCTTGGCCAGAGCTTTTAGTAGGCTGAGAACCCTGAATGGACAGGTTCCCATGTGAACAATTCTGAAGAGGTCTCCCAGTGAAGCAAATTCTTCTACTTGGGTCAACTTGGGCTGTAGAAACAGAGGCCTAGGCTCGATGGGATGGTGAAGTTAGCTGCCTGACATGTACAAGCTGAGGTTTCAGGGAACTCCAGCTCATTGGCATTCACCAGCTTGGCTGAATCCAAGGTGACCATTTGTATTTGTGCCAGTGTGGTCCATCCAGCCCAGAATGCTTGGTGGTTTATGCAGCCCACCAAGGGAATTCTTCGGTCTGCCCAGAAAGGAAATCAATTGTTAGAGGGCCAGGCTTCTATCCAAGAGATTTTTTTTAAGGTTTAATGTAGGTAGACTAAAGCTGAGATAATAGCTACGGTAACATTAGTAACACCCAGTTCACTTTCACATATATTCATGTGGGAACAAAAAGAAGCATTTTAAAGCTTTTGTGGAGACACTTGGCCTGTTGTCTTTGCCCCAGGGAGGTGTTGCTTCATAAGCCATCCTAGTTTCCCCTCCATGTTTATCCTGCCCTCGAGTCAACAGGGCTAGAAGAGTATGACCCTGAAGACCCTCTATCCTGTTCCTGACAGAAGGCATGACTCACCTACTGCAGAACCAAGAGACAAAGGTCACAAACCCATGCTAACAATTTTCAAAAGATGAGATAGAAGGGAGGTTCTAGTGAATGCCTGCAGATCAATTTTTCCATCTTACGACTAGAAAAAAATGGAAGAAAAAGAAGGGAGTCCTAACATTGTGAGATTGACGAACACAGCAGAAATCAGCAGAGTCAAGGGGCAGCTAAGGTAGTACCCACTTATTTTTGTCACTGTGAACCAGTGAGGACGACCAACCATCAGACAGATGGCCCCCAATAATCAATTAATGATTGTGTGGGCTTAAGAACTTGCTCGACCCACATCCAACCACCCAGTGCAGACAACCCTCTTTTAATGGCCCATAATTCTCAGGCATCTTTGAGTGAAGGGTGGACCCAGAGCTTTTAGAGGCCATGTGCTGGCATGAGAATGAAGCATGTGCATCTCACCAATATGGAACTCAATAGAACCAAACCTGGAATTCTTTTTAAAATTGTTTATTGAGTAAAATTGGCATATAGCATAGTTTCAGGTGTATAACATAATATTTCGATACTTGTATACAGTACAACGTGATCACTACAATAAGTCTAGGAGTGATCATCATACAGTTGACTCCCTTCATCTATTTTGCCCACCCCAACCCCCTTCCCTTCTGATAACCACCAGTCTGTTCTCTTTATCTCTTACTGTTCCCTCTCTGCATATCAGGTACTTCAAGTAAAAATATCAGACCAAGTGATTCCCATCAGATCTGCAGTTAAATTACCTGCTCTCCTGCTTCCTAGCATATGGCCTTGGGCAAGCTGACTTTCACCTCTTTGAACCTTAGTTCCTCATCTACACATTGGGATTGATATACTTACCTTAGAGAATAAAATAAGACATACATAAAATAGTCATTTTTCACCATGGCTGCATACTGGAATAATGTGGGGAGCTTTAAAAAATACCGATGCCTTGGTTACACCTTCAAAAATATAATTTAATTGGTCAGCAGTGCAGCTTTCATGTGATTCAAAGCTGAGAACACATAATATAAAAGGAATAGCACATTCTCTAGCCCCCCAATATGCATTTAACAAATGGACGTTCTTAAATAATTCCCCTCTAAGAAGGTTCCTAATCATAGAAACTTCAGGCTAGGTGAAGAAATATTTGTTTTTTGTAGCCACTAATATTGTAGCAGGCAAAGGCATCCAAAGGTATCCATGGCAGAGGAGTTCAGATACAATCCTACATGTTTAAATCCTTTAAACAAAATAAGTAACCTTTTTTTTTAATGTAGAAAATTTGGAAAACACAGAATATTATCAAGATTTTCATCACTGAGTTCCAACCATCGTTAATGATTTGATGTATCATCTAGTTTTTTTCCCCCGCTATACTTAAATTCAGCAATTAATTTAATTGACAGGTATTTATTACCATTTGTTAACATATCGCTCATGTACCAAGTACTGTTTTGGGTGCTAAACTAGTTTATCACAGTGAACAAGACAAACTAGAATATAATTTTGTACTCTACTTTTCCCAATGAACATTTTGATTGTGTTTTCCCACCTTATTAAATATTCTTTCAAATTTATGGTTGTTAGTGACTAGATCGTATATCATGGCTGTACCATAATATAACTACTGTTAGACATTTAGATTATTTCTTATAGCTGTTCAGATATTGGAAATAAATTTTAAAGCATTTTATTATAGAAGTTTTGAAACATTATTTCTGTATTTCAGCTGGCTGTCTACTTCTGCCCTCTTCTGAACTAGGAGACAAAACTCAGCTGCTTTCCACAAAGCACATTTTCCCCAAGACCCACAGGGCTCCCTCTCTTGTTGCCTTCAGATCTACAGTCTTCACCTTTGGAGTGAGGCCTTTCTCTGGCACTTCCTGTCCACATCCTGGCTTTATTGAATTCCATAGCACCTGCGTCATACTGTATATTTTACTTTTTGAACTTTATTATTTGTGTATATCTGCGTGAATGTGAACTCTGTGAGAGCAGAGATACTTCTTTGGCTTTGTTTACTACTATATCCCTGGTGCTAGACTGGGGATTTGCTGCATGAATAAATAGCATTTGTCAGAGACCATTCCCCTCAGAGATGAGAAATATGCTGCTGGAGATACAAGCAGAAGGCCTAAAAGGCAGAAGCCAAGAGAACAATAAAGCCCAATTTTATAATAAATTTAAGAAGCAAAATCTTTTCTACATTTGACTATTCTTTCATCACACTTGTCCTAGGACATACAGTATGAAGAAGACATTCTCTAAAGCATTGCTTTAGGAAGCTGAGATCTAAATTTTCTGCATCAGCATTGGAACCTCTCTTTCTTCAGAAAGTTTGACCCTGAGATTGTCCAGCTCAGTACCCATGTGTATAAGTAACTCAAGAATTAAATGACCCTGGGCAGACACAAACACCTGGGCTCAAGATGTCAACTATTTGCAGGAAATGTTCAATATCAGCTGAGTGGAGGCCTTTGTGTGTTTAGTATACAGGTCCCTGGGACTTGTGCCTGAGTCTGCCTTAGGGAACCTTCTGTTTTTCATGCTTAGAATGGCAGGCAGATCAATGAAATTCATTCTCAGTTCCTAAGTCATGTTAAGCTGTAGCTAAGGTCCAGCCTAGCAAAGAGGTTTTAAGTGAAATGATCTAAAGACAGAAAAAGGGCAGGGAAGGTAACCAATAGTTATGATGTGTCTGCGAGAGCCAGGATCTGATATTTATTTGTTTTTTTTTTTTTTACTTGTTTGTAAAATACAACTCACGTTAATAGTGCACATACACAGTTTAAAATAAATCAAATAATGTAACGGATTTAGAGTTGAAAATCTCTCTTTTATGGCTGTAAATCAGTTTTCCAGTCTCGTAGCTTTCCACACCCAAAGGCAGCCACTCTTAACAAATTTTTTGTCCATAAATGTGTTTGTGCATGTATTTATACAAATGGCAGTATATTACACCTGATTTTATGGATCTTGCTTTTTTTCTTAATATGTCTTAACAAATATTCCATAGCAGATCAAGTAGATCTTAATTTTTAAGTGCTTCATCATAATCTATTATTTGACTGAACTATAATTCACTTAACAAACTCCACATTGATAAAGTTTAGATGTTTTCAGTTTCTGCTCTTACAAAATTGCTGTAGTGAATATCCTCATATATGTTTTTATTAATCTTTCTCCCTATTTATTACAAAAATACTTACTCATCTGTATAGAGAACTAAAGAAATACACAAAGAAGATGATAACATAGTAACATTGACCTAGAGATAGCCATCATTAATATTTTAGTGTGTTTCCTTTGTCTTTCTTCTTGGTACTTTATTTTTACATAAATTGGTACAGTATAATTTATTATCCTTCACTTAACTTTTGCTTATTGTGAGCATTTTTCCATGTCATTAAACACTCTTCAAAACCAACATTTTTAAAGCACTAGAAATTCATCCATCATATGGCTATACTTTGATTTATTTAAGCATACCCTGCTGTTGGGTATTTTGGTTACTTTTTGTTTGGTTTGTATATGCAGTGCTTCAGCATACACTTTTGTTCATAATCTTTGTCTGAGTTTCTGCTTCCTAAGAGAAGTTTACATGGAGAAGAGACCTTTAACACCCATTTCCAACTTGTCCTCTAGAGAATCTGTGCCAATTTGCACTGCCACCAGGATGCCTGTGAGTGTCCATCTCACTTAACGCTTGCCGATGTTGTGTAGTAGTTACTAGGGTTTCTGACAAATATTTTTCTTCTCCTCTTTCCAGGTATAATGTCAAATCACACTTCCCTATTGCCTTAAAGTTAGAAGGGACTTGGTGACTTGCTTCGGTCACTAAAATGCAAGTGGAATTGACCTGCGTCACTTCCAGGTGGAAGCTTCTGGAAGTGTGAAAATCACTACCTCCCCACCCCCCGCCCCCACTGCTATGGCAACCAGGAGCAGTCTGGATGGTGGAGAGACTACCTGCCCAGTCTCTGAGGGAGGGAACACGGAGCAGAGCTCCCAGTGGACCCTTGTTGGATACTTCACTTAAATGAGAAATAAACCTTTGTTGTTTTTTTTTTTAAGGCACTAAAATTTAAGGGTTGTTTTTGGTGGAGTTCATTGGGAGAACTAAGCTTAATGCCCTTGGGCATCTGTTGTATGTAATGAATTACCTTTTCTCCTATATATCTAAATGGTGCTAGTTATGTACCATCCAAGGAAGAAATGAGAAAATTGTCACTGGAACAGAGTAATCCCACCCATCCTCGTTGCTATAGAAGTTGTTTCTGGTAACCCAGCTCCAAGCCAGTCATCCTGTGGTATTTCCTTGGACATAGGAATTGATTCAAGAATAGATGAATGACTCAGTTTGGACTCATGAAATGTGATGAGAAACTTGCTAGGTGCATCTGGAAAAGAGCATTATTTTCTAATTGAGCTACCAGAAACTAACTCTTCTTTCTTCTAAATCCTGTTACATCTGGATGTGAGTCCTGAGACTGCTGCAGCCTTCCCGGAACCAGCCAGCACATCCACAGACTGCCCAAGCCCCGCCTGATCACCGCCTTACCACGTGCTAACTGATATTTTAAAAAGCATTGCTTAAGGATTGGCTTTTCCTGATCACCTCCTTTTCTACTCAATTCTCCATTCCCAGTCCAAGGTGGCAATAAGAGCAGGGCAATCTGCTTTCCACCTCTCCCCAGCTTTGTCTTCTCACTTAGAGTCTGCTCTTTCCTTTGCTCCATCTCTTTGGCAAACTTCATATCCTAGTGACTTGATCATTAATAGATTAGAACAATGATTTTAGCTCCATCCTCTCATAGCCGCTGAACCTTGCACCCAGCCCTGATCTTCCATGGGAACCCAGTGCAAGTGCTGTAGCCATTTCCCAGAAAATCATTCTGTGAACACTTTTTGGTTTGCTGGACAAGTTCAAAGTCATGAGCATTTTTGATGTAGAGTGGAGATGGCTCCACTAGAATATTTACCCTTAGGATGCAGAGGCCTGGTGCATACTCAGTGGAAAGGAGAAGTAAAAGTCAACTGTATCTTCTTTCAAATCCATTAACCCACGCTCTGCTCTTTTCTACCCTTGCCTGTACCCTGGCAGACTGACTTCTGAGATTGCACCACACAGGTGCTCTTGCCTTATGGCTTCCGGATTGGACTGGCCAGGAAATTAGAAGGAGAGACTGTGAGGTAGGGTGTTCTCTCCTGCTCCTTCCATGCTTCAGTGAAGTTCTGGCAGGGGTGACATTCCTTTGGGACTGCAGCTCCTTCCAAGCGCCCTTCTTCCACAGCTCTGACTTTCAGTGGAATATGGTAATTCAATTTATTGCTCCTGCAGGCCAGGGGTGGTAATGGCTTTCCAATGTTTCTAGTCTGGGTGCTTCATTGGACTTATTCATTCCCCCCAAACCCTGTCTATGCCTCTATAAGTAGAACAATTAAACTCCTTCAGTTAAAATCTTTGAATGTGTGTGGATTTCCTCTCAGGAATGCCTCACGAGAATGTAAGCTCCTCGAAGGCAGGGATTGTTGTTTGTTTTCTTATCCCCAGGACTTAGCACAGTGCCTACGGGGCTCTAGACTTGCAGTAAATATTTGCGAATGAATAAATGAACGAATGAATGATGTCTTTGCGTGGCCCAGGTGTTTTGAGGCTGGTGGCCTGCTGAAAATGTGAGATGGATTTGTAATCCAGTAGGGGGCTCTCAGTAGCAGCACTAGTTCAAGAAAATTTCTCTGTTTGAGAAATATATTCAGAGACGTCTCACAATGAATCTCGTCTGGCTTCATACCATGGAGATTCCAGCTTTTCCCTTTACTGAATTTATGGTTGTGGATAGATGGGCTGAATGTTGCCAGCTCCACTTCTCTTACCTTCCATTTCATACCCATTGCAATATTTTACCCCATCACCCTGAGGCCCCTGCAAGTCTAAGCCATAAAGTATCTGGATCACAGACAATTTAGGTGTTTCTCAAGAGCTCTTTCTACCCATCATCCTTAGTGAGATTCTACCATCCACAATACCTGCTTTACATTCAGAGATCCAGATGCTTCGGGAGGGTTCTTGAAAAAAAAATTGGGAGCCAGATGAAAGGTGTTAGGAATAACTGAATTTCAGAAGCACCAGGCTGCTGCGTTAGTAAAGGTGGGATTTGTAGGATCCAGAGACAGAGACAAAGATATCTTTGGAGACTCTCTCCTCTTTTACTTGGATCCATGTGGTGCCAAGAAGGGGTGAATTTCTTCCTCCTGGCTCTGCTGTGACTCCATCAGAGAGGAGCCAGGCATGTTGGGGCAATGGATTCTCTATCTCATCTATACAATGTGACCCACACAAAACATTTTCCTTGAGTGGAAGTAGGGGTGCTCATTCCTGACTATCTGATGGTGGAAGTAGGTTTTGTGATAATATAATGGCAACTTTCTGTCAATAGCACAGAGGCTTGCTTGCAAAGAAATGAGCCCCCCAGTCAATGGAGGTCCTCAGGGCTTGTTTCCCCAGAGCTGCATATTGAAGAATGGAATTTGCATTTGCCACGGGAATAGCAACTCTCCACAAATACATGCTATGTGACTGGCACAGAGCTAGCTGCAGATCTGTTATCTCTTTTCATCCTTACCCCAAATAAGGAAGCCAAAGCTGAGAGTTTTAGTGACTTGCCCAAAGTCACATAAACATTAAGTAGGAGAGTCAGAATTTGAACCTAGAACTCCAAGATTCCCTGTTCTTGGCGACAGTATTTCCTCTAGAAAGAGGTGGAAAAGTCATTTGGGAAAGGACCCGTGCATGCACAAGACAAAGGTGTGAAAGGATGAGACATTGAGGCAAGAGGGGAGATTCAGCTGGAGATCAGATTGCATATGGCACCAAGGGTACCTGTCATGAAGAGAAGGACCAGCTTTTTTTTTTAAGAAAACTTTTATTATATTTTTAGAAATGTGAGGAACAAATACAGAAGCTGTTCTTGGGTATTGCAATAAAGAAGCTGAAAGATTTTAAGATCTAGACAGTGAATAAGGAGCCCACGTTCCCTTAACATTTTTACCACTTAATCCTTAAATCTTCCCTCACCCGCCCACACTCTGCAGCCAGGGCCAAAGAGGCCTTGGCTCCTCTTACTCAGAAACTGGAGCTGCTTCTGTGGTGAGCCACAGCTCCCTGGGGCCTGGCCTCTGATGAGGGTTAGTGACGTCATCTTTGGCAGGAGTTTCAGAAGGAGAATTCCCCAAGGATCTCACAATCAATATATCTCTTGCCCCCTCACCTTCCCAGCCAGAAAATATGTCCATTCCTTGAATTTTATATGCTATTCTAATATTTCAGCTTGCCACCAAGCTTGACATCTCTTCTTACTTTTATTGACCCTCTGACCCCATTTCATCAAAGCCCAGCTCAAGTATGGTGAACTTCAGAGTGTTTCAGCAATAGAAATGCCCAAAGCTGGAACAGTCATTTTCCATCTGTGGCTTCTTCAGTAACAGGGAAGAGGTGTTGGGGACTCCAAAGTAAACCCCTGCCCCCACCTCTTTTTGAGGACAGCAGATGCTCTTTTATCTATTTTAGAATTGAGCTTCTGCTTATTATTATTTTTGAACTGGGACTGAAAGAATTCAAAACCTGCCTCCTTACAGAACATCTCCCCAGAGGTGGTAGCAGTGCTTGGGAAGCTGTCTAATTGTACAACATTTCTCAGTCTTCTTTTCCCTCCTATTTTTTCTTTTCTGGGCAAAGCTGTGAGACCCATCTGGTAGAGCAAATGGAAGCTATGATGTGAGCGCATGCTATGAGCACGAATAACTGTCATGTCCCAACTTCACTTTTATTACTGAAATAGTGGAAAGAAGAGAATTCTTATGCATCTCATTAAATCAATATTTTATTGCCCCACCAGCTTTGATCTCTTTGACTCTGAAGCAGAGCTGGACAGGTGACTTTCATGATGCAAATAAGGATCACCTGGCTCTCTGCTCAAGCTTTGATCAGCACCTACCTGAGGAATAGGCTGATATGGAATGCAGCCTCGTCCCTGCTTACCCACTGCTTCTCTGTAACCTTGAGTGAGGTGGAGCCTGTGGAAGAGCTTTCCTTTTCACTCTGTAGAAGAGTAACATGATTCCTAGCAACAGTCTTCGAACTCTCTGCATTACAGTATCCTTCAAGGCATTGGAGAGGTTAGGGAGGAGGGGGCATCTTGTTGAAAAGATTTTATCTATTTACTTATTTTTACTCAAATATAAGTTAAGAAGCTGAGATTAGAGCAAGGCTGAGGGCACTGAGCAATAATAAATTTTTCTACCTGTCTCATATTAGAGGCTTCTTTTATTAAATCCAGTAAAAGCTATGTACCCTCCCCCATTCCCCAAATGTCTGTCCTTCCTGTAGCCTCTCTTATATTATCTACCATTGGTACTTAGCCATGAGTCTTGGATAGGTAAGAAGGACATGACATAGAGGAAGTGGGAAGTCTGAAACCACCTTTCCCTAAGGGAAGTGCAGGTTGATCAGGAAGGGGAGGTAAAAACAACTCCCAACCTTTTCAGTCTTGGAGCTTGTGGGGAAAAGAAGACAGGAAGGGGGAGGAGAGGCAAGGAGAGACATGAATGTACCTGTTTCTTGATGACCAAGAATTTGATAATGAATGCTTGGGTGGTGGGAATTTGATTCTGCATCATTTGAAACTCAGTGAGTAGAACACCTCACAGGCTGCCTTCATTAACTTGAATGACTTTAGATTCATGAACAAAAATTCCTACATTGTCTTTATATTTCTTACTATATTACAGAGTTGTGAAGACCTTGTTAACCTATTTATCCATGGACTGGCTTCTGCAAACTTTTTCTGGGCTGTCACTATCTCAGCCTCTTTCCAATTGGATTTTAGTTAGTCTTAGATTATAAGGAAAGACTTACTTAAAATAAAATAACGATATTTTGAAAATAGATGTGGCTCTGTTGAAGACTAGAAATCTTGGACACCAAGGCAGCCCTGGGAACCAATGTCTCTCTTGAAGATTGCACTTCTCTTTGTCCAACTGCTCCTTTCGCCATGGACCTGTTCTGGTTTTCTGTCGCTACAACAAACTGTTCTGAAGCTTAGTGGCTCAAAATAACAATGATCATCGTCTCTTATATTTCTATGAGTTGACTACACTCTACAGTTCTCACCTGGGTGTTTCATATAGTCACAGTCAGATGGCAGCTGGGGCTCAACTGGTCTGAACTTCCAAAATCGTCACATGGCTGGCAGTTGATGCTAGCTGCTGCTGATGGAAGTTAGCTAGGGCAGTTGCCTGAAGTAACTATATGTAGCCTCCCAGTGGGGCTTAGATCTCTCTTGGCATAGCATCTGGGTTCTAAGAAAGAGCATCCTAGGAGCCAGCATTCCAAGAGACTCAGGTAGAAGCTTTAAGGCTTCTTATGTCCTATCCTTGGAAATCATACTCTGTCACTCCCACCATATTTGGTAATAGGGTCAGGCCAGATTTAAGGGGAGAAGGCTATAAAATACCACGAATACCAAGATGGCCAGTTGATTGGGAGGGCCACCTTTGAAGTCCAGATACCATAAGACCATTCTTTTGCGTACCCATGGTTGCTGCTCCCTCATGACTTTAATGTGCTGACGATCCATCCAGAATACTGCCCCTGGCCTCTAGACTTTTTTTCTATGACACCCTTTTGAGTTCCTCTCTACACTCTTATTGGCTTAACCATTCAGTTCCAATTCCAAATTTTTGATGGAGCACCCTGTTTGGTCCAGAGTTTCCCTGGACAGACTATGGATTGCTTGCTCAACTCTTGTCCTGTCAGTTATGGCCAGATTTGAGTGGGGCCCAATGGCACAAAACACAGCAACCCAGATTTACCCTCTCGTTAGGGTCATGGGTGGGACAGTCCCTCTAGGAGACATCTCTTGTACAAATTGTTTTTGCCTTGCCCTTTCCCATGGGATTTGATAATTAACTAGAGCCACTACAAAGGGGCCAAGAGTCTGGAGAGGTCAGTTGCAGAGTCTCTGTCTTATGCCTGATATCCGGTTTACAGCTCTTAAATTCTGCCACGTAATTCTATTAGGACAGCCTCTATGAATTCTGGCATTTAACCTTGGCCTTTGTTGTCTCTGACTCAGAGGATACATTTGTGTCTTCGTGCTTGAAAAGAGTATGTGGTCATGAATTCTCGACCCCTTGTTTTAGAGATAACGAAGTGGAGAATTCAGAAGTGTATGATTAAAAATAAGTACATACAGACAGAAACAGATCAGTCTCACTTCCCAAGACTCCAAATCTAGAGATGCTTCCATGATGCTTCCCGGGGAGGTACAAGCAACTCAGAGGCCAGCAAATGTAGATATCCGGAACACAAAAGATGGTAGGTGGGGTCATGGTGACATCACTAGCTGCGTTTCGAGAGAAGGCATCACGTATGTTCTCACAACTTAGCAACCAAGATTCTGCTCCTTGATTGGCTGCTGGTATCTATAGGTTTAGCTGACCCAAACTCTAAGTAGGTATGCAGGTTTTGCTCAGCCCAACTTTCTACCTATCTAAGTGTCCAGAATTGGCTCAGAATCTCCTATTCTCACTTTTGCCTCTCAAAGAGAAAGAGGTCAGCATCTTGGCACATCTCTTTAAAGCCATTTTCACATGCTGCTGTAGGCTCTCTAGGGAGCTTGGTATATTCTGGGATCAGTGACTTCAGCCCATATAAACTCATGGAGTATTTACTTATATGGGATTTTTCAACCCCACTTTTCAATCTGGGCTGAAGAATTAGGCAAAATGCCTTGAATTTATCCTGGGAATCATAAAATGGGTTCTGCAGAGTGGTATTGGTTAAAAAATAGTTCTCCATATGGCAATTAGAAAAGTGCTGGAGAACCACCTTCAATGAAGTTATTTAAGATGAAAACAACAATGCTTATAGTTTAGGGATAAATTGGGTGACAGGAGGAACAAGATTTCTCAAGGTTCTTTCCAGGTGCAGCTTTGCAAAAATAGTATTTTTCTTAAATATAGTTAAGAAGAGGTTAATACTACATTTCTCAATTTGGGATTTTTGTTTTGTTTTATTTTATTGCTGTTGTTTTAAGCCCTTGAGGCAGAGCTGTGGCATTAAGGTCAATCAGCTTCAGGGTCTACTTAGACAAAATAGTGAATTCAACCAATGTGTTTTCCCTACTACATCATTCCTTTTGGCACATTTTCGTTCCCATCATGGAAACTCTTTTCTCTCCCTTCAAGCAGAGTACTATTCCTTTACTCTGTTATCAAAACCTGCTAAATGTCAAGTATCACCTAATGTGTAATGAGTGATGTTCATTGTCTAATATATTAATTAACCTAAAAGAGGGACTTCTCTGGTATTTATAAAATTATGACAGGCAGGAAGGCTCTTCTCCCACTTTATGTATACATTGACCTCGGACTTCTTTCCCTGACATAGTACCATGGAAATAGCATGGACTTTGGAGCCAGGCAGACCCCGGGTGACCTTGAGCAGTTATTGCTTTTTGGGCCTCAGCTTTCTTTTTTATAAAATAATACTATTAGGGTGAACTCTGTGTAACTGTCATTTTAGTATCTCAACCTAATATCTCTCAGTTATGAGTTTTAAATGAGATAACATATGCAAAGTGTATAGCACATAGCTAGTCACATGTCAGATGCTCCCCTACTGTTAGTTCATCCCTCTTGCTTATTTTGTCTATTTCAATATTATAACAATGGTATTACTCTTTCCTGCTAAAAATGAAAAACAGGTCATCACCCCTTTTCCATTAAAAGTCATTTTATCTTTCACTTCTGTATTTGGTTTACATGTTGGAATGTTTCTCATCTAAATAAAAAGAGCTGCTAAGCTGTTGGATTTCCTTATATTCAGAATTTTCTTATAGTAACTGATAATGGCCTCTTCCCTTCCTCCCACTCCCTCTTTTTGACATATTTTTCCTCCAAAATATACTCTGCCCCAGAAACTGGCTATTTACACTATGTATGTTCCAGAAATCCCTTGTAATGAACCATACAAATCTATTTGTCCTGCTGCTACTATAATTGCCTATATCTTATTATAACTTAATATGTAACAGATTTTTTTGGCGAGCCCAGAAGCAACTGAGCATTCACTGAAAACGCAGACGCTGAAGGTTGTTGAGGAGCCAGTGAACCCACTAATTGGATAAAGGGGGAGAATGGTGTGGAAATTTAATTAAACTGGCATTTGTTCTAGCTGCTGAAAATATTAATCAGAAAATGAGGTACACACGCAAAAAGTGCAAGGTGGGAGTGACATGAAAAATGCCATTGGTGTGATTCTTCCTGGCAATAATGAGAAAGTGATTCTTTTTTTTTTTTTTCATGAGGTGTGGGTCATCTGTCCAGTGAACTCTGCCTACAGCTTGTTTGGGCAGAGATCACAAAGAAAGGCACTTGGAAAGCTGTGAGTTGGGAGGAGGAGTGTGAGATTCTTGATTTGGGGACCAGATGCATCTCTTGGCAGTCTTTGATACAAACATAAAGATAAAATATGTCTCTAAAAAAAAAAAAGAAGAAAAAGGCCAGTTTTCCCCCTTCCAGAGAAATACTCCTCCCAGCGAAAGATGAGCTGAACATCTGCATCCGTTCAAGCAATAATGCTTAAACAATTGTCAAATTTGAGAGGGGTAGATGAGGCATTTAAATACATTCCACTACCCAGGAGCCATTGGGAAGACATCGCCCTCTCTAGGCTTGCAAACACAGATGGGGACACTTGTGTTTGGTTTAAGAGCTGCTCTCCTAGGTTTGTTTAAGTGCTTTGAGTGGCCTGGACAGTTGTTGCCCTCTAGACCATTGCCCTATTGCTATTGGGGACAGCTGGACCCTATAGGAAACTCTGGGTTAATAGACTTATCTAAAGAGCCTGGAAGGCAGAGGAAGATAATTCTTTATTCAGAAGGCCAAAGGCTCCGGAGCATTCTCTTCAGGAATGGCCACTTGAGCTTCAGCTTCCAGAAGAGCCTTTCTGGTTAATGGGCGGTGGGTAACTTTTCTTTAAGGAAACTTATTACATGAAAATGAGAATGTACAAATACACAGTGTTCTTGCTTCTTTGTCACGGTTGTTTCATAATTGTTTTTAATTAATTGAGAAAACTCTGATAACCAGTGCTAATTTGGGACAAAATGTGTGGCAATCCTTTTATATAAAATTGTGACTATTTCTTGTGAGTGACCAGGGCCTTGAGAATTGTTACCCCCACATGAGGAACTGCTGAATTAGGCCTATTTTCCTATAGCCTCTGATGTTCAGATCCCTATTCACCTCCCCAGCTCTTTCCTTGGCCATGTAGCAAGAAGGCAGAGCCAGCAACTAGAAGAACTATTTTTCCTTGTTTTTTTTTTTTTTTTTCGGTTCACCCAGAATAGTCCCTGTATTAGTTTCCTGAGGTTGCTGTAACAAAGTATCACAAACTAGGTGGCTTAAAATAACAGAAATTTATTGTCTCATGGTTCTGAAGGCCAAAGCCCAAAATTAAGGTGTTGACAGGGCCATGATCCCTCTGAAGCCTCTAGGGAAAAGTCCTCCCTTGCCTCTTCCTAGCTTCTGGTGGCTCCTGGCAATCCTTGACATTTCTTGGCTTGCCTCCATCTTCACATGGTCATTTTCCTTCTGTATTTGTCTCTGTGTCTCTGTGCCCCTCTCCTTTCTCTTGTAAAAATACCAATCACTGGACTAGGGTTCATCTTATTCCAGTATGACTTCATCTTAACTTGATTACATCTGCAAAGTCTATTTTCAAATAAGATCACATTCACAGGTACTGGGAATTTGGATTTCAGAATATATCTTTGGGGCACACAATTCAACCTGCAATGGTCTTTATAGAAATTAAGTATATCGTTTCCATTTGAGCTCACATGCTTATATCAACCTGGATTTTAAGCAAGATCCACGATAAAATTGAGCTCTAATTTGTATACTGCTGGTGAATGTATATTCCCAACTTGACCAAATGTACCAAAATAAATTACATGTAAAATAACACCACTAATTAAAATGTATCCTGAAATTCTTCAGCACTTAAAGGTATATAAATATCTATTTAAAAATCAGTGCACTACTGCCAACTGTTGTTTCTTAATTTATTGTGAGATTATAGCTTTCTTGCATTTTAGCTTTCAAAGGTCCCTCCTATTATGAAGTAATGATGATTCTAAATGGTATTTTATTTAAACGTTTTTATAATGCCCTTACTTAGCAAACTAAAATGTTATTAATCCCGTCAATTCTTAAAATATTTTGAGCAATTTTACTCCCCAATAAAATCTAAATGTAAAATAATCACTGTCATAGTAGATTCCTATTTATACCCCTTATACCTCAAGAGTTTCTTTTATGAAACTAATCTCTTAAATAGAGGTCATCACTGGTTTCATAAAGTTTGGACTTTTATTGTTATTGTTGTTGCCGTAAAAGTAGCTATTCATCTAGGGATGGGATGGAGTGGAAATTTGGAGATGAACCCAAGGCTGACCACAATGAATCAGAAAATTGAAGATCTTTAAAATGTGGTTGATAACATACATGGAAAGTTAATTCTGTTTTACAAACATTTCACACATTCCTGGTTTTTCAGAGGCCCATCTCCTACATCAAATGTACTGTGTCATTTTCATATTGTGATGCTGATGCCTGAATGCATGGCAGTGATTCAGTATTTGTCTGCAAAAAAACCAAAATACCATGAGACTCCTTCTAAGTGATCTGAACATCTCTCCCTATTGGTCACAAGATTGGAAGGCCCAGCTAGGTGATAGTTTTGATGGCCCAACAAATTAGCAGGTCACAGGTAGGATAGCAAAGTGAACAGTTAGTCTAAAACATGAATTTCTAGATTTTTTTAAATGTGAAAAACTACTTCAGCCATACATATTTCAGCAGGAACAGCTTCTCATAATTCGAAAGAAGCCAAGCAAGCATTAGACCTGGTGATTAGACAAGATCGACTCTGGATATCATCACTTAACCTTATCAGAGCTCTTTAGAGCTCTCAAGAGAGGTTGATTAATTATTGACAGGCAGGATATGAGGAAATCCCACTGGATTGTGGTTGCCTAGTGACAAAAATCAAAACTGAGGAGTGACTTAATAAAGTCTATTCTAGGACCCATATAAAGAAAATGGATTTCCATTATTGCCGGAGGGACAACTGGAAGAACTTCCGATCAAGACCTTGGGGATTTTTCAATGAAATCATGATGGCATTTCCCCAGAGACCTTTTATGTTCAGATGAAGTGACACATGTTTGAGATGGGGAGACAAGTTTTCTCCTAAGGGAGCAGAGGAGCATCTCTGAACTTTATCCCACTGTAATAGCAGGGCTTGAAGTTCCTCTTTCTGTCTTCTTTCATGGTCCGCATTGCATGTCCCTGTGAGTACAGGGAACGAGGACTTGTCTTCCTCCACCAGGACCCTCTCTTTCAAGCATGTTCACAGACAGGGCAGGTACAGATACATCCTTATGTGTAGATACATCCTCCCTTGCTTACATACAACCTAGGGTCAGTTTTAACTTTGGTGAATGATCCTTTCCAGATGAGGTCATTGTCCAATGGAGGAGGCCTGTTCGGGGCATCCTAAACTGCAGAAAGGCCTTTGGTAGGGAAGGGAACTTTCACTCCCCTCCCTCCACAATTCTGCCTAAGTCCAGAGTGAGGGAAATTCTTCTCCCATCTCCATATACATGCTCTATCCTTCCCAAGCAAGTGCTGCTAACTTAACTGGTTGAAAAAAAAAAAAAATTTACTGGGTCACCTACTAGTGGGTGAACTACCTGTATCAGGCCTCAGGTATTGTCTTCCTTCTTGTTCTGTTTCCTTATGCTATACTCAGAGGGCCTTGCTTTTGGGGGCAGACTGGTCATCCCTGGCCACTCAGATTGTGGGGTTAATAAATTCAGGATCTGCTCTACAGATCATCTCTATTAAAGGAGGAAGTAGATTAAGCCACATTTTCTAGCATTGTTTAGCACATTTGTCCCCAACTGTGGGAGAGAATGGGAATGGACAATAAGAAGTAGATGGCTTATGAGTTCTACCCTACACTCCACTCACAGCTTTGCAGTTAGTTGCTTTGTAAATAAACCTTCTTTAATGAGTGTGCCCTTGGGGACCTAACTGATAGAATAATGCTTGTAAAAAAGTCGGTGTAAGACGACTGATTTTGTACATTATGTTACTAATTACTTTTCAAAAGAGACTGATCTTGAAATTTGACTTTTCTTACATTTGAAACTCCAAAATTCTTCACTTCTCTCCCAACTATCAGTCTTGGATTACTGAACGGTGGACATGTTAACTCCTTAAATGGGAATGTTGTTGTTTTGGAGAAGCTGATATTAAATCTCCCCCCTTGACTTTGGAAACACTTTGAAAATAGGTACAGAGGGCTGAGAGGAATCAAGATTTCAACTTTATTGCCTAGATTATTCTTCTAGAATCAAAACTGCAGCAGTATAACTTTTCCGATGTTTTCAGGTGGCAGTTTTCTCCCCAGTCAAGTCCCCATATGGTGCAGGAGAGAAGGGGACTATTTCCTGCCCTGGATTGCTATCACATTTATATTCCTTGGATACCTCTTGAATAAATTTAGTATTATTATCTTTCACTAAGAATGAGTGAATGAAAGAAGTCCTCTTTAACAAACTTTATCGAGTGTCAATTGTATGCTAAATTCTATTCTAGGTGGTGATACAGAAATAAAAGATAGGAACTATATCCTGAAAATGGAAATGGAAAGAGAGGTATAGAAGTATAAGGTGACCATAACAAGTGATGAGACGTAATGGTAGCCCATATTTATTGAGTGTTGAATGCGCCAAATATTGATGTAAGCCCTTTACATGTATTATATGATTTAATCTTTATAACGGTCCTACAGTGTGTACTTTTATTATCCCCATTTTACAGACGAGGAATCTGAGGTACAGAGTTATTACATAACTTATCCAAAGTAACGCACTAAAAGACAGAGCTGGGATTTGAACTCTAGCAATTTGACTAGTGGCCTGAGCTACTGATTGATATAAATGTACTATGGTAGAAGGAAGAATGGTAACTCTGGGTATACAGAAAAAGCATCCCAATCAAAACCACGAAGGTTTGAAGGATTCTTTCAGGCGTGTTCAGGAGTTATACCTGTTTCTGAGGTCTTTGGGAGCAGCGGGAGATTACCTTGGATAACGGAGCCTTCCATTCATTCTATTGCAAGGTCAGGGAAGTTAAAATCTCCTCTGAGACCCACTTGGCCTTGTCTTTACAACCTTCCCTTCCAGAGATGGGCCTAGGGTCTGGGCCAGAGGAACCAAGGTCCTCTTCCTTTAAAACATCCCAGTGGCTAAGTCAGTCTCCTTCTGTTAGGAATCCAGAAATGGATTTACCAGTCTTTGTTACAAAGAATAGTTTCATGAGTGATTCTGGCTGCTTCCATCCTAATGACAAAGTTCTGAGCATCTCACTGTTGCAGTAAGGTGTGGGCTTTGTCTGATTAGATCAGCTCATACCCTTATAAGATCTCAAACATGCAGAGCATTCTGGAGAGACTCCCATTGTTCTGAAATGGCTTTGGAGATGAGCTGGGAATCCTATGAGGAATTCCATTCAAATTTCCCTCATGGACTGTAGAGTAAATGCTCTCTGTGCTGACACCTACAAAGTGACAGAAGTGGTTAGCATCTATCTGTGTAAGATCTCTCTTGGCTCCTGGCTCAGCTTCCTGGAATCCCTGCGGGCCAAGGCTGTTGATTATCTCCAGGACACACTCTCTGTTCTCACATTTTCCCTTAACACCCAGGTAAAGAGAGTAGGATTTGGAATCCAGGAGCCCAGAGCTTGAGCCCCCTTTTCTCTACTGATATTAACTGTGGGACCTTGTTGAGCAACCCCATAAGATTGGTGGGAGGGTCAATGAGTTAAGGCAGTCTGTGCTCAATATGTTGTCAGCTCCCAGTAAGTGATGGCTATTACTGTTGTTATGGTTATTAATCATTAAGAAGTGAGTGTGTGTAAATGTTCTAAATTGAAGACACAGCATTATCCTATGAAATTCTCTGAAGCTTGCCTTCCCCAGACTCTCATTTCTTCATGGCAACAGGACAGGTAAGCAGGGACCAGGCTATCTGGAACCCAGGTAGAAATAGGTATTCTTGATGTCAGCTCTATATCCCAAATGCATTGCTTTTTATCCAGGAGTTTACCTAAATCATTTTTGGAGTATTTTTCTAGTTATTTTAAAAAGCTTAAAAAGATTCTGCTTTGTAAAGTAGCATTTCAGCTGCCATTGATCTGATCCCTTGAGGTCTAGTTTTCTAGGATTTCATAAACCTATCTTTATTCACCCTATTCATGCCCAACATGATTTTATACACCTATCTTTGGTTCTTTCCTACAAGAAAGGGTTTCTTCACAAGTGAAGATGCCTATTTTAAGAGCCATTCACACATACCTCTTCTAACATCTTTGGTGTCCTATCAGAAGTAAAAGACTCTACAAGTTGGATTATCTTCTCATGAATCTTAACTCTATTCTTAGTTAGGATAACTACATCCCACAGAACAGTATAACCTAGTGACCAAATGTGTATTCCACTATCCAGGTTCCCTCAAGTACCAGCAATGTGAATTTTCCAACCATAGTTGCTTATCTATAAATGGAAAAGATAATAATAATTTCTAGTTTGTGAGATTTTATAGGATTTAAATGAAGCAATTAAAGAGCTTGGTACAGCACCGAACTCATAGTAATTCTTAATAAATGGAATATTAGTATTTAGATTAGCAATACCAATTGGAATTAGGGTGAATATTAATATCAGTACTCCATGTCTTTGCAATATTCTCTGTTTGGATTCACCCTTCCCCTCTGTTCTTTGTAGATGCCAAATCATCCTTCAAAATTCAGTTCAAATGCCACCTCTTCTAGGATACCTCTCCCGCTCTCTCAGGTAGAATTTATTTATTCCCCTAGTACCTTTTAATTTTCCCCATTGTAATAACACTGGTCCCTAAAAATGGCATTTATATATTAATGTGGCCATCTCTCCTGCTAGACTGCTTCCTGAGAATGGGCACTGGGTCTAGATTATGTCTGTATTACCTGTTAGAGAGCCTGGCAGAGTTGATCCTTCTTGAATGATCTGTAATTAGAAAAGAACTGCAGAGGCTGCCAAAAAGACAAGCAGGCCCAGAAGTGCCCAGAGTTCTGGTCTCTAGAAAAAAAAATCAAGATGGAACCCTCCAGCCTAGCTGTGCTGTACAACTTCTAGACAATTTTTCTTTTCATTAGAGCTGGGCCAAGTGTGCAGGTTTGGGGGGCCTATAAAGAAAGTTTCTCAAAGTTATACCATGTCTCTGCCTACCCAGAGAGACAGAAACTAGTGAGTGACTCTGCATTGTCATGCTGTCAAATGCAGTGAATACACTGAGGCTTGTGACAGGGAGTGTGGAAAGGAAGCATATCACTTATATGCTGTTGACATTACTTAATTTACTTTATAGGAAGGAGAGTTGAATGCTTCATGTCAGTCCCACTCCTTCCCTTTTATTCATGAAGGGCTCCTTTCTTCTTGGTATTTATTGCAATGAGTCACTTCTCTGCATGCCAGATGGAAGATGCAGAAGCTTCTAGCTTCTGTGAAGTAACGTGAGGTTTAGGGTGGGGGATCAGGCTGACAGTGGGGAGGGGAAAGTGAGCTGGGCTAGGGACATGTAAATTTGTTTTCAGATAGAATTAAGTCCTCAGTTTCCTCCATTTAGATGGAATTAAGCTCTAGTCCCACAAGGTTTGAGCCATTCTCTAGAGATGGTTGTTCTCATGTGTTTTCCTTCTTGCTCTTTGAGCCCATCTGCACACTTGCTGGAGAAATTCAATCCATATGGGCTCATTCATTTAACTCATTAAGCTGTTGTTTAATGAGAACAATTTTGTCACTGCAAATCCTTCAAAGTTTAGTCCTGGCAGCTATGATTTTCTGTTTGTGAGGAACCTGTGCTCTCAGGTCGGAGATGGTGGTTCTTCAAGACCTTGGTCCAAAACTGAGACTTACCTCTATTCCACAGAGGGCTGCTGAAGGTTACCAGATGCAGCATTGGCACCGTATCTGTCGTTCTAGGTCAAGATGACCACATCCATATAGGCCTGGAAGCTTTTAGAGTCTCAAATGCCATGGTCTTTTGGATCTATTACAGGTTACATCATTTCCATGACACTTGCTCTAATAGTTGGGCTGGACATGATCTCTTTCTTGCTTTGGTTCTCGTTTATCGTTGTTTATTTCTTTCTTGTATGATAGATATAACCAATGTTCTCTACTAGATGATAACTTGTATATAGTACTTGAGAGCACAAGCTTTGGGGTCAGGGAGACCAGGGCTGTTTTGAGTTGATGGGCATGCCACCTCAGAAAACTCAATTAAAATCACTGAGCTTTGTTTCCTTATCTTTACTAAAACTTCTTTTAAAACTGTATAATGTGATACAGACACATAGATGAAATGTTTAAACCATAAATATACAGCTTAATGAATTCTTACAAAGTGAATGCACCAGGTCACACCAGTCAGGGCACAATGTAGAACTTTATGGGGACCTTAAAAGCCCTCTCCATGCCCTTTTTCCATCACACTTTATCCATCTCACCTAAATGTAACTAAAATTCTGAACGACATGGTGATATTTTCTTTGCATTTTTTTAGTTTTACTACCTAAATATCTTGAAATATTGTAGTTTGTTTTTCCTGGTTTGAATGTTGTTAAAATAGAAATCTATAGTATCTATTCTTTTGTGCACGGCTTCTTTTCCTCAATATTATGTTTGTGTGATTCAGTCACCTTGTATGTAGCTGTGATTCACTCATTTTCATTATTGTATAGAACTCTATTGTATGACTATAACCAAGTTAGTTTATATAGCTATCCTACTTGTGATAGATATTTGAGTTATTTCTAGTTTGTAGACATGACAAGTAACGCTGCTATGAACCTTCTTGTCTATGTCTTCAGGGGTACATGTGCATTCATTTCAGGATTGCTGGGTCACAGGCATGCATTATCTTCAGATTTAATAGATAATGCGAAAGTGTTCCCAAAGTGTGCCAGCTTATAATTCTATCAGCAGAGTATGTGAATTCCTATCATTTTTGATCCTTGTCAGCACTTGATATTGTCCATCTTTTCAAGTTTTAGCCATTCTGCTAGATATTTCATTTGCTTGTAATTTAACTTTTTTTGATTATTGTTAGTTTGTGTACCTTCCCTTATGAAAAGATAGAGATTATTTGGATTTTCTCTTTTACAAAGAACCTGTTTGAATCTCTTCTTTTTTCTTTTCTTTCTAGCCTGTTTTTCTGCCGGATTGTCTGCCTTATTTTTATTGGTTTATAAGAATATTTTTATATGTCCTAGATATGAGCCTTCTGTGTTCCTATGTTTTGCTATCATCTATTCACATTCTATGGTACGCTTTTTCATTTGCTTAAAGGTACATTTTGAGAAAAAGAAATTCTTAATTTTAATGTGGTCAAATTTATCAACCTAGTGCTTTTTATGTCACATTTAAGAATTTTTATCTCAAACTAAAGTCATAAAGATAATCTCCTCTATTATAATCTAAAATGCTATTGTTTTCTTTTTTACATTTAGGTCTATAATCCACCTATGATTGATCTTTTGTTTATGTTGTTAAGGTAGCAGTCAGAGTCATTTTTTAATTCACAATTAAACTATATCTCTGTCTATTTAGGAATTTAAAAATTTCTCTCATTAGATTCTATAATATCCTATGAAGAGGTATTACATAGATTTTGTTAGAGTCATTCCTAAGAATTTGATTTTTTTAAAATCTATTTTGAATGATATCTTTTATAAAATTTATTTTTAAACTATCATTTGAATTTGAAATGCAATTAATTTTTATATATCGACCTTGTTAATTTGACTTTGCTTAGTCATTTCACTTAGATTATTTCTCATATTTACCATTTTAATTATTCCTTGTCCTTTTCTGCATCTAATTTTCCTTCTGTCTGAAGACCATTTTTTAGTATTTCCTTTAGTGCAGATCAACTGGCAGCAAATTCTGTCAGCTTTCTTGGTCTGAAAATGGCTATTTTTACTTTTTTCTAGTTTGTTTGTTTGAATTAGGATCCCAATAAAGTCAAGACATAGTAATTAATAAGATATTTAATTACTTTAAGCTACAGTTTTCTCTCTATTCTTTTTTCTTACAATTTATTTTTTGAAGCTACTACCAATTCTTCTGTAGAGTTTCCCCATAAACTTAGGCTTGCTGATAGCATCTCTGGACTATTACTTAACATGTCCCTCTATCCCTGTATTTCTCACAAATTGTTAGTTAATGGATTTATGGCATGCAAATTCAATCATTTTGCAATATTTTTCAGACCAGGTATTGAGTCCTTTCATCAGGAGGTATATTTTTTTCTGATGACAGCAGTTATTGATCAAGTATTACCATATTATGCCAATAGCTCTCATCTTATGTCAGACAACTTATTTTGGTTGTCTGAAACCTTTCATCTAGTACTTTCTTCCAAAAGTGCTAATGCAAATAATATTTTTACATGTTCATGGTTTATTTGAGCCTTTATCCTTAAAAGATCATTTGAATGGCTAAATAATCAGCTCACATTCTCCTCCATTGGAATTTTAAATATGCTGCATCATTGTCTTCTCTGGACTATTAAAAAGTCACATGACAATGATTTTTTTCTTTATAAGTTACTTGGTAATTTTGTCTATTAAAGTATAGCTATTAAAAAGTCACATGACAATGATTTTTTTTCTTTATAAGTTACTTCGTAATTTTGTCTGGATAGCCAAAAGAATTTTTCTATTTCTATAAAGTTTGATTGTTTTTCTAATATATATTTGGTATTGTTTGTTCTGGTTTGATTTTCCCAGCTAAGTGTGTCCTTTCAATATTTACTGTTATGTCTTTTTTTTTTTTTTCAATTTCCACAGTTTTCTTGAATTATAGTTGGAAATTTTTTTTCCATTGCTTTGATTGGTTTATTTTTTTTTAAGTACTCCAACTATACATTCATGGATCTTTGCCTACTTTTCTATCTTTTATTTTCTCTTAAATAATTTTATTCTCTTCATTTCAGTTTGATATTTTTCCTTTTCATTTCATATTTCTCTTAAGGCATTATTTATTTTGTTTATTACCATGTTTCTTCTAGTTTAATCTTCTTTTCTAAAATACATTTGCTTTCCTTCTCTTTCTCATTCTTTCTTGAATTCTATCACTTCATTTCTGAGTTTTAAAATTTCTGATGTACAGTAGTATCCCCTTATTCACAGGAGATACATTTCAAAACCCCCAAAAGATGCCTAAAACCACGAGTATTACTGAATGCTATATACTATTTTTTCCTATACATACATACTATGATAAAGTTAAATTTATAAATTAGGCACAGTACAATACTAACAGCAATAACTGATAATAAAATGGAGCAAATATAACAATATTCTGTAATAAAGGTTATGTGAATGTGGTCTCCCTCTCTCTCTCTGATAACCAAGATGGCTACTAAATGACTAATGGGTAGGAAATGTATACAGCATGGATAAGCTGGACAAAGGGATGATTCATGTCCCAGGCTGGACAAAGCAGATCAACACAAGATGTCATCATGCTACTCAAAACTGTGGGCAACTTAAAACTTATGAATTGTTTATTTCTGGAATTTTTTATTTAATATTTTCAAACCACTGTTAACCGCAGGTAACTGAAGCTGTGCAAAGTGAAACCACAGTTCGGGAGTGGGATCAACTGTATGGTATACTTTTTTATCTTTGTTGATTTTCTTAATCTCTTTCAGCTTGATTTGATAAAGATTAAGTTACAATCTTTGTGGACATGTCTTTCTGGTGTAGTTTTAGTGTCTTTAGGGATGTTATTCTGCTCTTTATTTTCTTTTTTCTTGTGATAACTTTGAATGGGTAATAATCAAGGTCCTTTGGTTCTTTTCTTTACACATAAAATGTATTATTTAACTTTTAGGAAGGAGGGTGAATAGTTTTTCTAGCTTTGGTACTCAAGAGCTCCTCCTGTTGTTTTTTGTAAAATGTTAAAAAATAAGCTTCATATTTCATGAGACTTCCTGGCTTTTCCCCACTTCTTCACTTTTATCTGGCTCTTTTATTTTCTTTGCTTCTATTGACTCTGTCCTACTAAATTTTAATTGTTTTTTTTCCAGTTGTTTTTCTCCAGTGAAAGCTTTCATTCTGGAAGGAAACTTGAGCTGGTTAGTTTTGAGAAATGGAAAGGCCCTGGCAGCTCTAGCCATTCAAACCTTACCACAGATCCCTTGCCCTCAATTGTGAATTGTAGTGTGAAAAATCCCTCCAAGTTTAAGGTCTTCAATCTCAGATGGACTCTTACATTTTCCAGGAAATAATTGTTAAGGATGTTGTGGTTGTCATTTCAGTATAATCAAATGCCCTGTTGCTTCCCTCTGCTCTCTCTCACACATATTCATGCTGACACTGTATGTGTCAAGTAGCCGTTTGTCTAAATCACTTATGTTTGGGTAGGCGGGATACCTTAATCTATATTTGCTGTAGATATTGTTCTTGGTCTCTTAGTTGCTGTGTTTTTTATGGGGTGATTCAGAGAGACTGAAAGACACCCATTGCCACCACTACAGATATCTTCCCACAATTCCTCTTACACTTTTATTCTTGAATAATATGTTTGTTAGATATAGATTTCTATGATGGTGATTGTTTTCTTAAACAAAATAGAAGGCTGTCATTCCACTGTCTGCTGGCTTCCACTGTTAATGTTGAGAGTCATCTGATACTCTTATTGTTATTCTTTTAAAGGTTATCTGCATTTCCTTTGACTATTTTAAAGAACATTTTCTTTTTAAAAAGTTCAGTATAATGTGTTTATGTATGGGTTTATTTTTATATTATGCTTAGGATTTTTTAGGTTATCTTAAATCTGTGGATCAGTATTTTCAATTTTAGATCATTTTCAGCCATCATCCCTCTTCCCTATTTTGTCTCTATTCTCCTTCCGATTCCTTTAGTTCTTCAGTTACACATAATTAGACCTTTGCATGTATCCTCTGGAATCCTACTTACTCTACTCTGTTTTAAGTATATTTTTCTCCTCATGATATATTCTGAGTAGTTTATTTTGCTCTCTCTTCCAGTTTACTTACTCTCTCTTCAGCTCTATTTAAAAAGCTGTTGAATCTAACCAATGAGTTCCTTTTTAATTCTTGGCTTTCTAGTTATCTTATGGATCTGCAAAACTAGCTTTAATAATTTCTAGTACTTTGCTGAAGATATTAAGTTCAACTTTTACATCTACGGGAATAACAAGCTAATTGTTTTCACAATCTATGTTTAGAATTTTCACTGTTTGGGGAACTTGAGATCTGTTTAAGTTGTTTTTACTGATTTTCTTTTATGTTGTCATGTTTCCTCTTGGCCTGTTTATTGGTGATTGTGTACTTGATATTGTATATGAAAACTAATTTGCAAAAATAATTTGGTGACTATCATGTTATTATATTTGTTTAGAAAGGATTGCCATTTTCTTTTTTTAGGTCCCTAGGAGGTACTGGCAACATAGAATTGTCTGAATCCATTTTTAGGACTTGAAATTTTTTATAACCACTGATATGAATTAAAACTATCCCATCTGAATGTGATTTCATCATTATTTCCAAGATCTAGTTCTTCCAAGTTCCAATCCTTAGTGTAGCATATTGTCTCAGGACTTCTAAGTTTGGTAGCCCTGAGTTTCAATTTTTGTCCTCCTAAACCTTCATTATGCTATAAAAAGTATTATTCAGCCTCTTATCTACTTCTACTGCATCAGTAAATGTCCTTCAGGCCAAAGGTAAGCCAAAAATGTAGGCCCACTTTTCTGGATGTTTGTTTTCTCCCACTTTAACTTGATTGCTCTGTGATCCTTTTAGAGGAAGGTGTTTCATGAATTTTAGAATTTTTTAAATTGTCTTCAGCAGGATGGTCAGCTTGAACTACCTAATCTGTCATTTCCCAATGCTTGATTTCTTCATCTGTAAAATAGTCTGTAAATACTGATTCTAGTTGTATTGTTGTGAGACTCAAGTGCTGTTGCAAGACTCAAATAATACATAAATAAAATATTTAGCAAAATGTATGACATATAATGACACTTAATTAAAAATATCTGTTATCAGTATGTTATAGACAAGTACTGTTTTGCTAGTAGTTACACCTGTGCAGCAACTATTAAATCTCTCTTCCAGGAGGGAAAATAATTATAAAATTAGCATGGTGTTGAGAACTTTAAAGTATGTAAGTGAAAAGAAAAGATTTTTCCAGTCCAGGTTTACTTCTGTGGCTAAATAATCAGAAGGGAGTGAGCAGATACTATTAAATAATGGTTAGAACCCATTCTGCTTCTTAAACATTTTAACCAATTATCCATTGATTATGGAAGGTATATTGATTAGTATTTTTTTTTTATCTTGTCTGTGTTTTATATTTCATATATTGCTGGAAATTAAATCCCATTGGCCTTGCTAGTCTTTGTCTACTTAACACATTCTAGTATTACATGGTCTGTAGGAGAAACAACACAGTGCATTAATTTCTCAAAATATGGAATGAACAAATGGTCGTGAAGCCTATGGGGTAATTTAATTTCTTTCTCTTATATATTTCTGCTGAGAGTTCCCTATTGGCAGGAGTGACTCCAAGTTTAGTGACACTTGAAATAAGATGATACCAGTTTGGAGATTTAGATGCTTGTCCCCCCATATTCAGAGGTTCTAATGGCTTTAGTTTTCCTGTTCAAGAGAAATAAAGGAACCCAAGATCCTCTCACTGCTCATCTTGTGCTGTTCTATGTGAGGTCAAGACATTCTGAAAGTAGCAGACCAGTGTTCCACTTTCACACCCTCTACTGAAAGCTGTGCGATACTGGTAGTAATAAAATTATTATTGTAATCACTAACATGAATTACTAAGCACTTTACATGTTTTAACTCACTATGATCACAAAAACTCTAGTCTATTAAGAAATGGATGCAAAATAAAGTTTAATTAATCATCCAAAGTCACATATTGAATTAAGTTCTTACTAACTTTTCTAACTTTATATTTTCCACCTGCAAAATGATAAATAGTAATTAGCCTTGATGGGATGATTGGATAAGGTAATTATGTAATATGTCTGGCATATGATAGGCATTCAGTAATGTTAGTTGCCTACATAAGCAGTGACATTTCATAGAATTATACATTTCATAGAATTCCACCAGGCTGTTATTTTCTTGGGTGGATTATTTTGATCATTATAGTATCTCAGTGCCTAACACAGTGCCAGGTACAATATTGGTGCCTAATAAGTATTTGTTAAAATGTAAGCACAAAAATCTTAGAGTTAAAAAAAAAAAACCTTTAAAAATTACCTAATCCAATCTGACTCATTAAAGGAATCCTTTTATAGGGACCCTCTAAAGAGAAAGGCAACTAATTCACCATTTTCGTAGTCAGTGGACTTTATTTTTGAAAAAAAATCTTATTCTTAAAAAGTTCTTCCTTTATATTAAGGCAAATGATCTACAATTTTAGGGAATTAGCTCTAATTCTGTCCTCTGAGAGTGCATGGAATAAGGCTTTTTAGTTTTTGTTTTATTTTGCCTGAGTCTTCTGTCAGATATCGCACTACACTGCTCATAGATCCACTTGGTACCTTCCATTCCAGGCCAGATATGCCCAGTAACTTTCATTATTTCTCATAAAAACCAGATGTAAATTCAGGACAGTTCGTTCTTTGAGATTTAAATAAAATTGGCTAGAGCCTTCAATCTCACATCCTGTGGGAAATCCAAGGCCCAACCCAAGGTTTCTTTGAATTCTTGGGGATTTATGTTCTTAAACTGACCTCTGGCTTTGAGTTTCTAATTCCACAGAATTCTGTCTCACTGATATTTCTTTGTGTTGGATTTTCTCAGTGCTTTACTCAACCATGATATTGACATCGAACTCATCCTCTTGAACCCTTAAACCATGCACATGTGGAAGCACAGCTGATAGTGGTAATAGAGACAGTTTCCACTTCCAAGCATACACAATTTGAAAATAAATATTTGGTATTATAGTTCTTCAAATTTCATATTCATTCTGCCATCAGGAATTTCTTACTTGTCTCCTTTTTCCTTGGACTGTGTCTCCTAGCATATTGCTCTAGCTCCCTCTTTTTACTATTCTTCCTACCTACTACTCTTTTTTTTATGACAATATTCAAATTCCTGCTCATTACTTACTTAGAGCTCTCTCCTCCCAAGCTGTGTCCACAGGGTCTTATCTTCTACACCAAATCTATTTATAAAAATATTTTCCTAAACAACAAAATTATCGTCCTAAAAACTTATCTCCCCTACTACATACTTACAATATGATTTCACCCATTCTTCTTTCTTCTAGATTTCTTCATTAAACAAGCTTTACTTGTTAATATCTTTCCTGGAATAGAGCTCCCAGAAGGAACATGGTGAGGTCTGAGAAAATAGCTTTAGTAATGTAAAAACTGTACCTGATAGAGTTCCAGAATGGCGCCTAGATAGAGCCTGAATGTAAAATAAATGCCAGACATGAATAAAATGATGTCTGTTATTTCTTCCTCCTCAAAGTGTTTCTGCCAGCTAGAGATTTAATTTACATATGTATGTACCAGTAGAATCCTTAGTTGTTTCTCTAGTAGATATACTGCACCAGGGATGGGATGTAGACACTCTGGGCATATGACTCTCATTCCAAGTGATGAACGTGTTTTCTTAATCTCCATGTACCTGGGGAAAGTTCTATTAATGTCACATGCACACTTTTTAATCTATTGCTTATGGATGTCAAGATGCAACTTGGATATTTTAAAGCATAAGAAAGCAATAGGAGAGATCCAGAGTGATAATAACAACTTGGGAAAACCCCAGTTTTGGTCCACCAGTTATTATTTCTGTAGACAGTTTTGGAGTTCCCTGGAATGCTAATTGAGGTTGTATTAATAATTGATGGCTTGAAGAACAGAGGAACCTGGGATTCGTTCAGTTATAATAGTTTATATTTTCTAAGTACTTACTTGGGGCAGGTACTGTGCTAAATGCATTATACCTACTATTTAATCTGCTCCTCCCTAAAACTCTAGACTATAGGTAACTTTATTCTCCCCATTTTATAGATGAGGAAAATGAAGCATAGAGAAATGAAGCAGTGTGCTCAAAGAGACAGAGATAAGGAGGAGGGGAACCAGCTGCCAACTCAAGCTGGCTTGAAAGCCAGTGTTTATAATCACTGCACTATTTTTCCACCCTTCTTACCCAGAGACGCAGGAGAAAAGCTGGAATATTCCTCTTTTTAATTTTTTTTCAGGGTACCTCAACCACCTTCTTTGGGGTCTGTAACATACCATTATTGGAAATCTAAACCATGTGGCCGCTCAATTTTTTTAAAAGGGAGCCTGGCAGAGAAATTGCTTCTTTGTCTTTCCCTCATGGGAGCCAGAGCTGCATGAGAAGTATGGGAGAGTTCACTGAATTTTAAAGAGAAGAGAGGCAATGGCTCAGAGGGGCATGAAGTGGTTACCAGGGAAGTGCAGGGGGCGACAGCTATCAGAGATGAACTGGCCCCATCTTAATCTCTACAGAAATGTCAGTTCCTTTCATAGAGGATTGTTTTGCATCTTGATTAAAGTGTCTCAGGAGATGAACCTCATCAAACAGAACCAATGGGTTGAAAGCATGTGATTAAACTAAACCATTTTTGTTCTTAATGCCTTAAATGCTTTGTGTGGAGGGCTAAACATCAAATAACTTCCTCAGGCAAAAGACAGTGGGAGCCATGGAGTTACAGTAGTGAGAATTCTCTAGATGATTAAGAATCCTCATATTTCCTCAAGGTCTGAGCTTGTCCTCCAAAACTTTCTACTCTTATTTCATAGAAAGAGTGTGTACACACACACATACACGTGGATACTCACGGTCTAGAATATTAGAATTAGAAACACTTCTTGAGATATCACATACTTTGCTGATTTGCTGATTGATCGATTGATTCATTCGTTCAGCATTTAATAAGTACCTACTATGTGTTAGTGTCTAGTAACTCAAGAGTGAATTAAGGCATCTTTTTGACCTCAAGGAATTTACAGTCTAGTATGAAACGTAGCAGGCTTCTTTAAGTGCTCTGCGGGGATCCATCCTGAGTCCTTTTCTTTACTTCTATTTTCACTTTATATTCTCACTTAGGTGAGCTTAGCCATTCTCATGAATTCACACCATTTCAATGGAGATGATTCTCATATATTACCTGTCCAGTTTTCTCTTTGGTACTTCATACCCATATACCTGTCTGTATGGTTCTCATCTTAAATGACTCACATGAATCTCAAAGTTCACATCACCAAAACTCAACTTTCAGTTGTCCTCCAGAATCCTTCTCCAGCCTCCTTCCATCTTGGTGAATGGACCTATCATTTACCCAGGAGTCCAAATCAGAAAACTGAAAGACACATGAAACCCTCTTTTTCTTCTTACTGATGATTCTACAAGCCCTCTCCTACTACTTTCAAAAGTGATCTCATTAGGTTATCATATCTCTTCATCCCTCCTTCACTTCCTTACTTCGAACTTTTATCATCTATCAACAGGACTACTACAGTAGCCTCCTAATCAGTCTCCTTCTTCCATTCTTACCCATCTCCAACCTATTCTTCACACAGAAGCAAGAGTGGGACTGACGAAGGGAGAAACGGTCCAAGAGGATCATATAAATGGGACTGTCCCTATTCTGCATAAATTAGCATAATGGTCACCATAATTACAATGTTCTATAAGGCTTCCCAGATATAGTTTCTGCCTACCCCCAGCCTTTTCTTACAAGTCTCAGCCCTCACAGCCTTGGTTTGGCTTGATATAAAGTTGCAGTAGGGGAGAATATGCAAGAGATTCTGAAATCATTATAATAATAGCTACCATGTGCCCAGCCCTGTACTAAACGGTTTACTTATAGAATTTATAATCTCAAACCATACTCCTCTGCAAGACAGGCATTAATATACCCATTCTATAGATGAAGAGATCTAGATGCAAGGTCACACAGCTAGTGACTGGAAGAAACTGAACTCAATCCTAGGCTTCTTTCACTTCTAGGTGGACCTTGTGTCTGATTTATCTCTGTTATGCTGCTTAGCACTCAACAAACATACTACCTTAGATTTTACAGTGTCGGTAACTATTTGAATGAGAATTTGAACCTAGAACTCCAAAGCCCAGATTCTTTTCATTCTACTGAGACACTACTTCCTCTTCTATTATGAAGCCTTCTTTTAAGACCAGGAAGTCACAAGAATAGCCCTGGCTGTGCAAAAGAAAATTTAAGCTTCGATATCAGTGACAGTCAACAGTGACAGTCAACCCCGGCATCATAAAAGAATCACATGGAGAGCTTTCATAAAAGAATGATGACAGGCCCTCTCATCCACCTCCCGGGAGTCTGATTGAATTGGATTATGGTGGAATCTGGGCTCCAGGTATAGTTTTAAATGTGCTTTAGTGATTTCTAACTTGCAACCAGAATTGAGAAACTATACTAATTTCGTTGGAAGGAAGCTACCAGGTTCAAGTTGCAATGATCCTCTTGGACCATTTCTCCCTTTGTCAGCCCGTTGGGCAGGCCAGGCAAGGAGGCAGCTTCAGCACCTGGAGCCTGGATGGTGTTCTTGAGCAAGAGCATCCTTTGAGAGGCAAACATGATAGGGTGTTTCTAGAAGCTATTTAGTTTCACAGGATCATGTGAACAATAGTTTCCGATCTCTTCCAAAACTTCATTTCATGCTGAGCAGCCCCTGAGGAATGTAATCTGTACCTCTCTTCCTGCCATCCTCGAGCTGGCAATTTCTTTTCAAGTAGGAGATGAATGGTTCCTGAAGTTTGAGGCTCCATCCATCTCTGGGGACTTCAGTGGCAGCAACTTTGCAAGTCCAGTTAAGTTCTGCAGGGAGTTTGGGGAAGGAGGAGGAGGTAAAGGTAAGAATTGGAAAGAAGAAGGAGATATTAATAAGTTCTGGCTTTTCTCTCACTTTCCTGTTCCACTGAGCTGCTCCTTGTGCAGACTTCAGACAATTCTTCAGCACACGTTTTATTATTATTATTTTTTCATTTTAAAGAATAGGCCTAGTAGGCATGTTGTTTATAGTCTACAAGTTTTACCCTGTACCGTAAAGATTACCTTGACAATGGGCACCGTCTTCCCTTTTATCATCATCACATCATTGTTGAGTATCAAAATAATTGTAGTTCCATTTACTCTCTTTATCATGGTAGAACTGTATGATTAGGAACCTGAACTCTGGGGCTTGCTTCTCTGGCTTTCGAGATCTGCCCCTTACTAACAGAATACTTTAGGCTAGTTACTTTACCACAGTTTCTATGTCTATAAAATAGGAACTTTAATTGATCTCACTCTAATTTATTATAATTTAAAGAATTAATATGTATGAAGTAGTTACAATAGTTTCTGGCACTTAGTAAGTACTGTACGAATATTTGTTTTAAAATATCATAAAATACAGCACACAACTAAGTGGATCAAATGTCATCTTGTCTAATTTCCATGAGAAATGCAGGCTAATGTTCATTCTTTCAGTTTGGTGGTATTTCTCATCTTGAACATGTTCTATTTTGAAGTAGAGAGAAGACGTCTCTATGTTCTTTTCTCCATCTTTCAGCTCATCATATGGGCCTGAGATGTTAGCTATAGGATCCCAAGGAGCTCCATGTAGTGTCTCCCAGTGCCAGCAGAGACACCTGACATCCCTTCTTGGGTGCTACTTTGTCCCCGTGCTTCCACACTTTCTTAATCCTTTACATTCCTTTGTATTCCCTGCATTCCACTCCTTATCCCCCACTGAAGTTAATCATTTACTCAGACCAGCACAATTTTTCATTTATGCAGCTCCTTACTTCCAACATTGTTTAAAGGTAGGAAGTTAGATCTTGAGAATGGAGGTAGAAAGGCAGGAAGATGCCATCAACATAGTTTTTCCATAGAATGAGTCTCTAAATGATAATCAGACCTTTTATTTTAGCAATATTAAATCCTTGCTGGTATATTTTATTATCTGATATTATGCTAAAAGTCCTTCTCTGTCATATATTTTCTTGGCTAATCATGTTCCAGCATCCATGGGAAGTATTTCTGTCTCACTACGAGGTCATAGCTATTTGCTAAGCACCTACCATGTGACACACACTAACTATATTGATGCTGTATATACTAAGACCCCTCAAAAGTAGGCAGGTAATTTTATTCCAGTTTAGGGTCAAAGAAATCAACGATAGAGGTATTTCTTCCTCCATGTGATGCTGCTTTTCAAGAAATTGAAAAGTGAGTCACTTCAAGAACCACAGGCATCAAAATAATTAAAGACTGCTTTAACCACATTTTTACATTTATTCTATGAAACATCAAGTGAAGCATTTATTATCTTCCTCATTTTGAAAATAGGGAAACCAAATTTCAGAAGATTTAGAGGGCATGCCCTAGGTGACACAGCCAGTACAAAACTGAGATCTAAAGCCAGGTTTCCTGACCTGATTCTCACATCCTGCATACTGGACCAGTTGTCCTTACCTGTGACTTTTTTTAGTACAGAATTTGAGAACGGCATGTACTAGATGATCATCATGTATTTGTTGAATGGATGAATGAATAAGTGAAGGCTGTCTTTAATTCCTTCTTCATCTCTTTTCTCTGTACTCCCTAGATGGCTAATCTTCATTGATACTCAGGAATTTCCTATGCTGTGGCCCCCAGGAAGCTTCTTATTCCTGAAACTTATAAAAGCTTAGCCATCTTTTATCTCATTCTTTCTTGATTATAAGAACATAAATTATAAAACCAGTTTATGTTTCTTGAGTATATACTATGCATTAGGTACTTACTTATCATATTAAATCCTAATAGTAAATTTAAGAGTTTAGGATTATTTCCATTTACAGATGAAAAAACCCTAGACCTTAAAAATTATATGGCTCAAAAAGCTAGAAAGTATGGAATCTGGTATTCTACCCTAGATTTATTTGACTCCTAAAGTTGAGGGTCGTACTTGCTGAACTTTTCTGCCTTCACACAAAGCTGACAGTGACTGCCAAAAGTTTATTTTTTTACCCATCCCTCCCAGATGACATTTGCATTTTAATAAGGTCTTTTAACAGTTTAGCCCAACAGTTCTCAAAGTGCAGTCCATGGGCCTCTGGGGTCCCTAAGAACCTTTCAGGAGGTCTGCAAAGTCAAAACTCTTTTCATAATAATACTGATGTTATCAGCCATTCTCACTGAGTTAACATTTGCACTGATGGTACAAAAGCAATTGTGAACATAACTGCTGGCACTTAAAACAGATCAGAGCAGTGATGCCCAACTGTCATTGCATTCTTCAGCACCTCACACTCATGGGAAAAACTAAAAGGCAGTTTTCTTAAGAATATTTATGAAAAAGTGGTATTGTTAATTTTATTAAATTCTCAACCCTTGAATAGACATATTTTTAATAATTTCTGTAATATTTTGTGCTGCATACCAAATTCTCAAGGAAAAGCACTTGTGGGCCTTTTTGAGCTGTGAACTAAACTAGCCACTCTTGCTATGGAACACTATTTTTTTTAAAATAACTGACAATCTGGTTATTGAGACTTGAGTATTTGGCAGACATTTTTTTTTCAAAAATGAACAAAGTGTGTCTGTCACTTCAAGGAAAACAACTGACAGTATCTGTTGTCAGTGATAAAATCTGAGCTTTCAAGTGAAAATTAGAATTTTGAAAAATTTGTATCTGCCACCATGAGCTAGACAGTTTCCCAATACTTAAAGATTTTTTTTCTGGTAAGATCAGTGGTAATATTAACACATGTGAGATTTTTTATATTGTATAATGAAATGTATCAACATTTGGAAGATCTACATAACTCAGTGAATCGGTATTTTCCAAATTAATGTATGATATTGTAAAACGATGCATGAGTAAAAGATCAATTCAAAGTGCAGGATAGATCAATGGATTTTAATGTAACAGAGTATGAAAAGTTCATTGATATGGGGTCAGGTTCCACTCTGCAGCTAACTCGTTTTGCTGTAGTAAAAAATGAATCGCCACAGTTATCTAAATGGGCTACTGATGTACTCCTCTTTTTCCCAATTACATACTGTGTGAGGTGGGGTTTTTTTCATAACCTTCAACCATAACATCTTATCACAACAGATTGAAAGCAGAAGCAGATATTAGAATCCAGCTGCCATTTATTAAGTCAGACATGAAACAGATTTTCAAAAACGTAAAACAATGACAGTCTTCTCACCAAATATTTTTTTTTTAGGAAAAAAATATGTTAACATATAATGTTATGTTGTTATTTTAAAATGAATTAATAAATCATTTTTAAATTTTAATTTCAAATATAGGAAATATTGAGAGGTATAATTCACATAAACAGAAGCTCTTTGGGACCCTCTATTAATTTTAAGAGGATAAATAGGACTTGAGACCAAATTGTTTGAGAACCACTGCTTTAACCCAAGGGAGTGATGATTTGGGGGTACTTCTAATAAACCAGTGGAATGAGCATTGAGCAAGAGGACTTTTTATCCTCCCTCCAAAAACCAGATGGGCAATCTATGCATGTTCCTCTGATAACATTTGCTCCCAGGGAACGCCCATTCAAGACTTGGGTTATATGCTCCCCCTACATTACCATTGCATGGTGCAAGTTAAATCGGTGCTCAGGCAAAAACTTAGTATGGCTTGCATTTAATTCAGATTTTTTTCATGGATCATCATGACCTTAAAACTGTAAAAGTGAGCAAGAGGAGGGATTTCCATATAGTACCTCTAGGAGGGTATCTTCTATTCCCAATGTGAATCTTAGTCCGAGAACATTTCTTGGCTGGGTCTGAGAGTCTGTATTCAATTACTCACCTCTTCAGTCACTCGAGTAGACAGTCCTTGGGGCAGGAAGGGAGAGGCCTAGGAGGCAGAGCAGAATAAACATCTTAATCCAGATCAAGACTGAGTCCAGCTGACATGCTGTTCTTCTGGCCACAGCTCCCAGGGCTGCTGCCCATGGCTGCCCCTACTTTATTCCACTGCCCCTTGAAGGTGCCTCCTAACTTCTCCTTCCCACACAAGCAGCCAATCCAGTACATGAATTGTGGGTTGGACTCTAATTGTTAGCTGTGCTTGGAAGCCCACCTCCCTCTAATTCAGTCTTGACACAAATAGCTAGAGAGTTCACTCGCAAAGCCACAACTCCCACAGCAATACACTGAGGGATCCGCTTCTAGGGAGCAGACTTCTGTTCCATTCAAGTCAACATCTACTTACTGAGTATCTATTCGATACTTAGCACACTCTGTGAAGAATGAATTTGAAAAGCAAATTTGACAGAATCATAAAGTCTTGGAGTTTCCAGGCATCTCAGTATACACTTCTACCCTCACACAGGGACTACTTCAGGGATGAAGAGCCTCTTCAAGTATTTTTCAAGAGCTTTAGTTAATAGAATTTTTTTTTCTTTTTCTCTAGGAGAAAGAGCACAATGCAGTGGTTAAGGCACATAGACCTAGGTTTTAATCCTATCATAGTTACTTATGATCTTGAACAAGTTGTTTTATCTATCTATGCCTCAGTTTTCTTATCTGAGAGTAGGGAATAACAATACTCATCATAAGCCATTGTTCTATTAAAATAAACTGTGCTTATAAAATGTACTGCCCAGGTTCTAGCACAAATTAAGTGCTTTTTACGGCAGTTTTACCATGTAGTCACCTTTGGCCATTAACAAATTTGATAACCCAGTTCTTTTGTAACTAATGTAATACGTACAACATAGAGTTGTGAATATGTACCCTTACTAAGGAACTTGCTAGTTTTAAGATCTTGAGCAAGTTAACTTTTCTAAGCTTGGTTTTCTTTTATCTATATAAAAAAAGTAGTGCTTGCTACTTAAAAGGCTTTTGTGAGAAATAAGGTATGTAAGATACATATTAGCTCTGTGTTTGGTAAACGTTAAACTTCATTATTATTCTCTTCCATCCGTTTGCCCCAAGATGTCATCCTTGAAAGATCTTTGGTCTACTTTTTGGATCTACACAGTCTAAGTCAAATCTTTCTTCCAGTTGGGACCTTCATTATAATGTCTCCCACAGGTTGTTTTTTCCTATATTGTAGACTTCCCCAGTATCTCCAAGGCATTTCTTGCATAACATTTTGAACAACTTTCACCATCCTGGGAATATTACCCAGATGGCCTTCAATCTGCCAAGGTTCTTTTCAAAATATGATTTTCAGATTTAAATGTGCTACTCCAGATGCAAATAGCCCAGCCCAGAACACTCTGAGACCATCGTCTTCATTGTATGTGATACTAAGATTCTTTGAATGCAGCAAAGATTAAGTGATAGACTGCCACATTGTTGATTCATATTGAGCTTGCAGTCAACTTAAGTCATGAAAATTGTTTTCACATTTGCTGCTTTTGAGCCATGTTTCTCCAATTCCATACTCATGAGATTTAATTTTTTAAATCCGAAATATAGGAATTTTTTTCTTGATCTCTGGGGTAACACAATTCAACCCATAACACAGCCCGTGCTTTGCTCACATCTTCTGGTTAATGCAAGCGGCCAATCCAGTACATGAATTTGTGTGACTTTCCTTGGTCACTAGATTTCTTGAATCTTCAGTTTTTGTCTCTAACTCAGGGTTGTGTGGCTTCCGGGCACATTCACTACTGCCTTCTACCTGGAGAAGTATGGGGGGTCCTACAGCTCTCTGCTAGGCATTGTAGCAGAGGAAGTCCTAAAGTCACCTTCCTAGAGCTGTTGACAGGCAGCTATCGCACAGAGAGATGTAGATCTTGGAGGAACCTCAAGGATCATATGGTCATTTACAGAGGTGTGAACTGAGACCCAAAATTTCATGCTGTTCAGGCGCACAGCAGAACTAGTTGCAAACTCTGTTCCCTCATTTGAAGTCTAGCATTACCACTCTCCATTTATAACCAGTTCAGTATTGTCCTGGACACTATAAGAGAGTCAAAGTATAATATTTCATCAAGATAAAGATGCACATTATTTCACATTTTTAAATCTTTGGAATAGAGATTCTGTTTATAATCAATGGCATGTCTAATTGTCAACATTTTCCTTTGTAGTAAAATGCAACAATAAACATGCATTTTATTTGAGTGTCTTAAATCCAATAAAATATGGTTTAAGAAATGGCTTCAATTTTCAAGGTGTCTCCCCTCTGGTGAGCAAGATGATATTTTGTCATTTGATGTTACAATAAGCAGTATAAGACAGAATATAATCAAGAAGTTCACACTAACAGCTTTGGCTATAGAAGGCAAAAAAAAAAGGAATTGATTAAAAATTCAAAACTCATCATGTTCCTGCTGCTCCTTTTTAAAATCCTTCCAATGGCTTCCTCTTGCTTTTAAGATGAAGTTAAAACTCCTTACATGGGCCACAAGCCTTGGTATGTCCTGGCCCTTTCTAAGTCTCCATCCTCATCTTGTATCACACTTTTTCACTCTCTTCATAGCGGTCTTCTGTTAGTCCAGCACATTGCCATGCTCCTTCCCACCACAGGGATTTTCCCTGTGCTCTTTCTTTTTCCAGGAGTGCCTTCTTCCATTTTTCAACCAGGTAACTCTTAGCCCCTTGTCTGATTCCTTTACAAGGATCACTTCAGACAAGGGAATAATTCCCTGGTTGGGTCAAATAGGTTTCTTATATGCTCTCAAAACATGTAAGAAATCTTTCCTTATAGCCCTTATCATGGACACATATAGTTTTACATCCGTTTGATCATTTGAGTAATACTAATTCCTCCATTAGACTTGAAGCTCCTTGAGGATGGATTCCTGCTGGTTTTTCTCATCATTGTATCCTAGGACTAGCATAGAACCTGGTACATAGATGATGTCAATAAATATTTGATGATAATGAATGAATGAGTCATTGGTGAATTTACAGGTGTTTATAGACGATTTCATAATGGCTATGTGATTTGACCTTCATCTTGAAACATGGTAGGCAGTTAGCAGAGAGAACAGTACAGTCATTGGATCACACAAACAGTAAAATTCCAGTTCTGCCTTCAATGGAATTATTGAGATAATTAAATTAAACAATATAGGAAGCACTTGTGCAGTATCTGGAATGCAGATAACAGTAAGTCATAGCTTTTATTGTTAGTGTTATAAGCTCATCTTTGATCAGCTGTTTGGGTTGGGGTCATGGCTTGACTCAATATTTTTGTGCATTCCTAGTGTCTTCTTTCTGCCACATGTCCATAAATGTCCATTAACTGAATGCATGGCATTAAGGTTAAAGACACATTTCAGAGGGCAAGTATAGAGATAATCAAATTTGCTTTTTCTCCAGATTCACATGTAAACAATAACTGTAAAAGTTGCCTCCATGTTTTTCCAGAAATTCTTTATGCAGGGTAGAGAATCATTCAGTATGATAGGGGACTTTATCCATTCTCCCTCTCAGTGCACATGTTCCTCATGCAGCATCTATGTTTCAACAGAATTTTCAAGTTTGTTGCCAGTCTGTGGGGAATAGACTCCCTAAAACAAATTGTGGGGGGAGGGGATCATCAATGCCACTGTCTATGAGTTTCCACTGTGGCCCTCAGAGCTGCTCATAAGCTCCTGATTCACTCGGTTGTCATTTTTGGTTGCAAACCTTATAATATAGAAAGTTTGACACAACGTGTTCTAAGAATCAATTTCTTTTCTTTCAATCTTCTCACCTAGATTTTGGTGAGTCTTTTAAATCCATGAATATTGGCATGATGTTTTCTCAGCATAGAAACATTTTAATCTATTTTTACCTTTGATCGTTGCTTTTGTTCCATTTTATAACACTATTTGTCTTTATATTGGATGTCTATTCTCTTGCCTCTAATTCTCCCTTAATGTCTTTATATCTCTGTGTGTGTATGTGTGTGTGAATTAACTCTTCATTTTGAGATCACATGCAGTTGTAAGAAGTAATACAGAGAGATCCTGTGTACCCTTTGTTCAGTTTTCTCCTATAGTAACATCTTGCAAAAATATAGTATAGGATCACAAACAGAATATTGACATTTATACATTCCACCAAACCTGTTCAGATTTCCCAAGTTTTACTTGTATTCATTTGTGTGTATACTTAGTTATATGTAATTTTATTACATGTGTTGGTTCACTTTCCACTACCATAGTCAAGACACAGAGCGGTTCCATCTCCACAAAGATTTCTCATGTTACCTTTTTATAATCAAATCCTGCTCCTTCTTGCCCCACTCCCTACACTGTTCTTTTTCTCTGCATTAATTTTACGTTCGTCTACCACATTACTGACTTAATTTTCAGCAATATCAATCCTGCTCTTCACTGCTTCCAGTATAAATGATAATTCTACAGTCATACTTTGTTTTTTCACAATCCTTTTAAAAAATTTTATTCACATCTATTTCTCTGTTCCCCTTGTAGCTGTTTTTACATGAACATAAAATTGTGTAGGAGCCTGGAGAATCATCAAATCCAGGGAGGCAAATTCTTGAAAAATACGCTGACACACACTTCTCTCCAGTGGCAGACAGTGGTGGTCAAATACTGCTTATGGCCTGCAGTTCTCCAAGCGAATGCAAGTAATTAATTGTATTAGGCCTACAAAAACAAATCTGTTTGCCATTTGTGGTCTTTTCTAATCTTTCATTTTATAAGTGGAGAAACTAAGGACAAATATAAGAGCCTGTACCAAATTGTATAGGTAAGTTAGTGTTAGAATTGAGAATAGATCTGTATCTGAAAATGATGAAATGGAAAACCAATGCCATTTGCATTCTGATAGTTGTAAGTCTTTGCTTGGCCTCAGGGATCTTTTGCATCTATGCTGGATGTATGGTACTTCTGAAAGGCAAAGAGTTCTCAGAAGGAATCTGCTGATAAATCTATTTTTCAAAAGCATTCTCTACCTGAAGACCTTCCTGCCCAAATAAGGGAAGAGAAGACAGGACAGAGGATCCACTTCTAAAGTGTTATTTATGTTATTTAAGACTTCTCTTCCAACCTTTCTTTTTAGTTAGTCAACTCATGCTTTAAAAACAGCTAGGTTTTAATCTGTCTTCGTGAGACTAAAAAATACAAATACTACTGGTAAGAATGGATAATGGAGGGCAATTTGTAATCTTGAGCACAGAGGATACTTACATATATTGTAGACCTCTCTTCAGAAGAGAGGCAGTATTATTTAGTGGTTAGGGCTATACAAACTGGGTCCAGCTTCTGAAATTTGAAGCATATCATCAGCACTTATTAGCTGGGCAGACTTGAGCAAGTTACTTAATCTCTTTGTGCCTCAGCTTCTTCATCTGGAAAATGAGGATTATAACATCAGTACCTACCTTATAGCAATGTTTGAAGATTAAATAAGTCAACATATACAACGCACTGGTTTTTTGAAAGTGATATGTAACTGTTGGCAACAATTATTTTCACCATGTCCAGACATAATGTACATAATAATCTTATGAAGTACACATTATTTTTTCCATGTGGGAAATAAAAACTCAGGAAGTTATATAACAAAAACAAATAAGTACTAATTTCAACTGGAGAAGAGAAAGCTAATACTTCCAGCTTAGGGAAGTCATGGAACACCTCTTGGAAGAGCAGGCAGGTGAGTACAAATGGAAGGAAAGAAAGCATCAAAATACGAATAGATGGAGAAAAGAGCAAAACATGTATCCTGGTGTCAGGTCTCCTGGGTGAGGATACCAGATGCACAAGACCTAGACCAGCAATGCCATTCCATTTCTTCCTCTTTTAGTGGGCATCAGTTAAATATAAACCATGAAGCAATTATGATGAGAAACATAAGACAATAAAGAAAATATAACCCTAGCCTCAAATGTAAGTACCATGTATTCTGCCAGGAGAGAAATAGGGGGGTAAAAATTGGTCCTTTTTATGCCATTTATTATATTATTTATAATAAATTCATTAGCAATGAGCAGGTGAAATTTTCCAAAGAGGTAATATTTTAAGGTTCCTTTCTTCTGTTACTGAAAATGTCATCAGAGTTTGTCCTCTCAGTGATGGCTTTAGAGTAGGGATTGTAAACTCAAATGCCCATAGGGTCCAAAAAAGGTACGTAGGCACCAGAATGTAAAAGTTGAGGTGCAAACCATGGAAACCCAGGAAGCACACAGCCTATATGAGGGGCACCTGGTCTTCACTTGAAATGGGTTATTGCCAGGTCTGTCGAATCTTTGAGAGAATCCAGAAATCTAGACTTCAATATGAAAACTCTTTATTTTTAAATATTGCATCAAATATTGTAAACAAAACTAGGTGTGCCAAACAAAACATTTTTTAGTGTCATTTTTTAGCTCTTGACAACCAGCTGGAGCTCGAACAAGCAATGACATGCTGTGGATGCTGTTGTTTCTCCAGCTCTCTGAGAAAACCCAAAGTTCCTGTCTCAAACTCCCTCCCCTCAGATATCCCCCACTTTACCCTCTCCCTCCCACTGGCTCCTCAGACAACAAGCTGGACAATTCGAACCAAGAGTGTTACTGCCAAGGTATTGTTGTGAAGGTTTTCAATTTTTAAGTCCCAGATTTAGAGTGAGTCATCTCAAATTCAATTAGTGGAGAAGTTCCTCTGGGTTCTGCCATCATTGGCAGAGGGGGAAATGACTCAGACAGTGGAATATGCAGTGCCTAATAGGTCCAGCATGTGGGCTTTGGAGATTTGGGGTAGGGTGCTCATGGTGCCCAAGGCGACAGGCACAGAGGAGCTAGGGGTCGCAACATGCTCTCAGCTAAACTCACTGCTGGCTCTTTGTACTAAAAAGAATTAGAGACATTTGCATGTGACTTCAAACATAAAGTAGGTCCAACACCTCAAGGAGATGTATTATTACAAGCTCCCTGGCTCCTTCCCCAGCCTAGTTTCCTTCTGCTTGCCCAAACTTTGCACTTTGCATTCTGGCATTGCCAAACTATTTGCAGGTGCTCCAATCCCCTTTCTTACTTCTGTACCTTTGTACATGCCATTTTGTTTTTCTGGAATGCCTTTGCCATTGTATTTTTTTTTTTTTTGCCTTTATATTTTGCAGCACCTTGTACACGGTCAGGCAGTCAATAAGAATTCACAGAACTGTATTGTATTGAAATATTATGCAGCTCTGAAATGACCGCAACATGAACTGTTTAGGCCAGACCTAAAACATTGTTAACTCAGGCTCTGCCATCTAAACCCTTCTGAGTTATCCATGAGCATGAGTGAAGTGGTTAGAGCAGGAATGCACAGATAATTGAAAAGTCAATAGTTTTACCCTAGTGATATCATTCACTCAAATTCAGTAAATATTCATTGAACAAATACTCTATCAGGCATTGTTCTAGGCACTTGGGATAGAGAAATCAGTAAGAGGAACCTGCTCTCTACTCTTCTAAAGCTTATATGTTGTAAGGGAAGAGAAATAAATCAGTAAATATAAACAAGAAAATACCAGGTAACATCAAATTCAATGAAGAAAATCACACAGAATAATGTGATAGAAGTGTATGAGGTAGGCTAGGATTTCAGATAGAGTGGTAGTGTTGGTCTTTTTAGAAAAATGGTATTTTCCTAAATACTATTTCCTAAAAGACATAAATGATGAGGTGTCAGCAGCAATGAAATATGAAAAGAGATAGAGCATTCCCAGAGAAACCAATGACTGGAAATGCTCAGAGCTGGGAATGAACTTGGTATGTTCAAGAAAGAAAAAGACCAGACGGGCTGGGGCAGAGTGAAAGAGGGAAAGAAATAATTTCTAAGATGTAGTCAGGTGCCAGAAAATCAAGGGCCTTGGAAGACCACAATAAGGAATCTGAATTGTTTTGAGTGTGATGAGAAACCAATAGAGGGTTGTATGTAACTCTTTTCATGCCATGACTTTCCTCCAGTTGGGATGGATTACTTCATGAGAGAAGGAAGAGAAACAATAAAATGAAATAACTGAGGATGAGATGGAGCACTGGATGGCCTTTTGCTTATGGACTCAGCTTCAGACCAAAAGTCCTTTATTAGTAGTATTGAGGTCAAGGCCTTGGTAATACTATTAAGAAGTTGTAGATGCCACAAGATGCAGTATTATTGAAAAGATTAGACAGTCTCAAAGAGCAGTATTCTTTTTGAAAGACACAGAGATCTTTGTGGGCCTATATCCCTTCTATGTCTATAAAATCCACTAGAACATTGTTCCTGAAACCTTAACATGTATTTGAAACACTTGCAGGTCATGTTAAAATGCAGGTTCTGATTTGGTAGATTTGGGACTCTTTATTTTCAGTAATCCCCTAGATGATGCTGAGGCATCATGCAGTCAGATAATGTAGTCTGAAAAATATATTTTGAGAAGCCAGAACTGTGGCTTCTTTGATCGGGATGCAGTCGAAGTCCTTGAACTGCCTTTAATTCACCTGTTGAGATTCAATCTCCTTGATTTCAGGGCTGGAGTGACCTCATATAAAGAGACAGAAAAGATGAAAAGGGACCAGAAACAATTCAAAATCATACCTAGGCCCATGGAACCCTGAATTAAGCTGTGAAGCCAGATGGACCATGCCAAATCAAAGTCCTATATGTGTTAAGTGGTCACTCCACATGTCCTCGTGAGGCCGCCAGAGCCATTTGTTCCAGAATCTCTTGGAAGACATTGGCAATTTGAAATCAAACCCAAGCCCTGAACACCCAGGGCTGGCCAGTTGGGCCACGTGACCCTGATCAAATGACATTCTGTTTCTGTCTCCTAGAAACACCAGGCTCCCCCAGCCTGCTCCTTCAGGGAAGGTTCTTACTTTGCATTGCTTCAAAGTCTTGCACAGGATATTAAGCACTTTCTTCTCTATAATTCATCCTTCCACTTTGCCATCTGGAATATTTCTCTTTTATAAGCGCCCTAGTTGTTACAGTTTGAGGCAGTTGAATCCTAAATTTGCCATTTGGAGTAGTTTATTGTTTTTAATGCTTTCTTTCCCAAATTCAGATTCTGTGGTTTGAAATAGACTCCAGGGAGGATTTATGCTTCCTAGTTGGATACTTGGTGGCCTGCCCTTTCCAGGTCTTCTCTGGGATTATTTTTCAGCCTCCCACAAGTAATTGTCAGAGCATTTTCCAGATCGCTCCTGCCTTGGTCACACCCCTTATGGAGACAACTAAGATAAAGTTAGAGGGAACCAGTGGGCTGTAATTTCAAATACAACAAGTGTCTTGCTGTCCTTAAAATGTCTTCCTACTAATACCTTTACCAATCCTTTGGATTACTGGTCACATAAACAATATGTGGAAATAAATACAAGGTAAACAATGAGATTGGGGGGAAGGAGAACTCACAGTTATTGAGTATTTAATATATGATTTAATATATGTCAAACCCTAAACTGATAAAATAGGTGATATCATCTGTACAGATGAAGAAACCAAGGCTCAGAATAACTTTCTCAAGGTATCCTGAGTTCAAGGGTGGTGCGGTCAAGACTTGAACAAGATCTAACTCAAAGCCCATATGTTTGTCATTATTTCATGCTGTCGGGTTAGTGCTAGAAGGTTAGATGAGGACTAGAACATCAGGTGGAGGATGAAAACCAGATTCTGGAGGTATTTGAGGGTGGATAACTGAGCAGGCAGACTGGGCACAGAATTTCTGGAACAAGGCACCAGCTACTAGATAGAAGCTCCATATTGAACTAACCTTTGCATTATTGCAAGATGTCATGAGTTTGTTTATGGCCAGAGCCACACTTTCACTTTGGCTACCATGAAGCTTACAAGTAAAAGTGAGGCCATTGGAAATTTTGAGTAGGAGTGGGGCAAGATTAGTTCATCCCTGGAGCACCTTCTATGATTCTCTCTACAGAGGCATTTGTAGGTAACAATACCCTAATGGTTCTCAACCTGTGGGAACTTTAAAATAGTTAATGTACCTGGGCCCCATCCAAGACCAACTGAGTTGGGTTTCCAGCTGTGGGGCCCTGGCATCTGTGTTCTCTGAAGATATCCAGGGCTGATGAGCAGCCAGGGTTAAAACCACAGCCCCAGGTTAAATGAGCTTACTATTTTTCTTTGTCCTGAAAAGGAGAACAGAGCTACAACACTGTACAATTCTAGGGGGCAGAGGAGAGTGGTGAAAGGTTTCTGGTTCTGAAAGTTAGAAAACTGAATTTTTCACATTTAGAAAGATAAGAAAACAAGTTTTAACAACTTTACAATTTTGCCAAAGGGAATCCAGAGGTTCCCTTTATCCCATGTTTTGTTTGGTAAATCTTTTCTCTTTTTTTTTGGCGAGTCTTATTTCCAATGTTTAACCTTCTTGGAGTCAAGGTCAATATTGGCCTCAGTAGTATCTGACACACACTTTAAAAGCTCAGTTTTCAAACTCATTGCATAGCAAAGTCTCCTATTTTTCTAAAGGAGTGGCAGCCAGGGAAAATGGATCTTTGTTGACTTTAGACCTGGAGAATCTGAAGAACAGAATGGTTATTTCTCCTGACCAAGTTTACTTACTACGTCTCTGCCCTCCTGTCTTTTTAAACTGGAGTAGCATTTAAGATGATACTGGAGTGTAATGAGAAATACAACTGCCCCCATAAAATTAACAACAGGAAATGCTGAGGAGGGGTGACAGTCTCTGTGTGCCCGACTCAATTCAACCTCATAATGGCTGCTAGAAGATCCATGGGGCATCGTGGTTACAGTTCCAATTTCTTAGCAAGTCTCTCTTTTTGGAATTCTTGTAAGGCCCTAGGAAGATGAACTATGTCCTACCGAATCAGAAATAAACTATAAAAGATAATGAAAACTTCAGAGCAAGATGATCCCAGCTCCCACTTACCCTTTTCTAAGTTGTCATATGTGTCTTTCTTGGAATTTATTATAACTCAGAAGAGAAGAAATGAACTAGACCCACTATACCTAAATAAGTTCTTTGCCTAAGAGAAGGTATGGCCAGGAAAGAAAACATAAAAGTCCCAAAGAGTTGAATTAGGCTTTAGGAGATCATCTAGATCACTGTATCTATCAGGATAGGGCAAGAAATGAAAACGTCTTCCCCATCTACATGAGTACATCTAATTGGTAGAATGTACACAAAATGCAGAACCCTAGCTGTAAGGAAGTCTGGAAAATATCGTTTTGTTTCCAACCTCTCTAAATAGAAGGGTGGTAAAAAGGTTTAGAGAACCAATCCAACCAACATTTTTTATGTATACCATAAAATAATGAGATTTATCTAGATTTTTAAAAAGATATCATACTCAAATGAGTTTGAGCATGCCTGGCAAAACAAACTTAAACATGATTCTTTGCTGCAGGGTATTTCGGGGTGTTTAACAGTCACACGTACACCCCAGTTCTTCATATTTTAGGGAATATGATTTGGGTAAATACTTTCTAAGCCCATTTTACAGATGAGGAAACTAGAGCCCAGACGGATTAAATAAGATGTCTAATGTTGAATAGCCAGTTATTGGCAAAGCCTGAACCAGAAAACATGCCTCTTGACTGGTCTTAAGAGAGAATAAAAATAAAGTAAGGGAGGCAGATGAATAAGAGCGAGAAAGATGACACTGATAGGAAGGTGAGAACAGCTAGAAATCTGTAGGAAACCTACAACTCTCTCTGCCTCAGTTATTGAGAGTAGCACATACAAAAACACTCTGCATGTGTCCTGACCCAGAGACAGAATGAATTTATTAAAGAGGTCTGAGTCCTGCACCCACATGCGCCTGGAATATGTTGGTGCTTTGGCCTCTAGTAAGAGGGAAAATGGTTCTGTGTAACATGTCATTTTTATAAATAGAACCAGAGTCCAGTGGTTTCTAAAGTCAGGAAATACTGTGTCTTCCAGTATCAGCTATTTGTTTGTATTTTCACTTCATAAAACATATCTTCTCTGGTTCTAGGCTTTGCCTTGTTAGATGTCTGCTCTCCTGCCCCAGATGTGCTGCACAGATTCCTCAGCCCATGGACTCAAACCCCCGGGGGTGGGAGCAGTGGACACTTTCTCTTCTGGTCCCTGTCAAGGTTGGCACTGTTGTGAGGATGTTCGTGTTTGTCAAGGAGCTGAAGGGACTTCGACTTTGATACTAATTCCTCCCTTAGATGGTGCATTTAAAAGAAAAGTGCTCCTCTGAGCTGCCATTTCTCAGTGGCCACATCTTCTTTTCTCAACCAACCTGCACACTTATTAATAATTCTCTTAAACAAAATTTTGGTGTGTCAGTTCTTTCTAGTTTGGGTCAATCTTGTCACTCACCAAAAATGCAGAAAGTAAATGGTAATTCTGAAATAACACTTTAGGCTAAACATATCAAGCTTTTATTGAGAGCCTCCTGGGCAGTCTGGTTCATACTATGGTTCTGATTCCCTCTCTCCACTCCTGCCTTCCTTCCACGTGCACTTTCTGCTTCAGGTAAGACAGAAGCCTCTATCCTCAGTCAGCAAGGCTGAAGAGGCCTTAGGCTTCCCCAATTATACAGCATTTCCTTTTCTGATAGACTCATCTTGATTTTACCTTAACCATTCTGAAAATGGGAAATGCAATGCTTTGTGAAGCAACTCATTCTGGATATCCATTTATCTCTATTAATCAACACACGTTTGGTTGCAAGTAATAGAAATGTCAACTCAGACTGGCTTAAACCCCAATTCACCCCCCAAAAAGGTAATTTAATGCTCACACAGAAAGAACAGAAAAGGAATTGACCCACTTCTTAATTGCTGGATCCAGGAGCTAAAATAATGTCATCGGGATCTAATTTCTCTCTCTCCACTCTCAGTCTTGCTTCCTGTTTGTAACTTTGCCCTCAGGTAGATTTCTCTCAACCACGATGTCCCCAGATGCCCCAGGCTGACATCCTCATGGCTGTAGGTCATCAGAAAGAGAGATTTCATCCTCCTCCTGTTCAATCAAGTCCTGAGATGAGTCTTACTATGTCCACACTTGTAAACCAGTTGTTAGCCAGGACCTGTTAAAAATCTGATCGCCAAGGTCTGGATCGTGGGTCCACTTCTGGATCCCTGAGTGAGGTACTGGTACCAGATTCAAGGACAATAGATATGGAACAGAAAAAAATACTCTGTTACACTGTGTTTATTCATCTTCATTCATTCATTCATTTTGCAGAGATCAATTGAGGACTTGTTTTGCGCTAGAAACTAGGGATAAAATCCTGGATAACTTCTACTTGTCCTTCATAACACAGCTCAAGAGTCATCAATTCTATGATGAATTCCTTTACTGTTACCCTCTGAGCAGAGTTAGGTATTCTCTCCTGATTCCCCCGCTCTTGTCAGTAAATACCTCAACAATAGCATGCACCATTCAGGACTATATTGCTCCTCATCCCTCTCCCTAATTTATTGTGAGCTCCTAGAGGGCAGCTATTGTGTCTTTTTTATCTTGGCCTCCCCAGATGCCAATAGCAGACACAGACAAAGCACTCAGTAAAAAAACAAAAAACAAAAAACTGTTGTTGAATAAATATAAAAAAGGACTGAGCAGCACAATGGAAGGTGATATAGAACAGAATAAATTTTTTGATTAAGATATCCTTTGTTATTTCAAATTTAAATCTATCTCCCTATGACTTGTACCCATAAATTCTTAGTTCTTTGTTCTTGAACAACTCTAGATTTGTCTACCAGTTGTTCTAACATCTGAGGCAATTTCTGACAACATATAAGGTACTCAGTAAATATTTCTGAAAGAATTAATTGCATTTTCTTAGCCAAATAGCAGTATCAGTTGTATAAAGTTAGATATCTCATCTTACTCTTGGTTATTCTCTGCTGATGGCTACACCATCCTAAGAGTGAAAAATACCTTCTTGCTGACAATCTGCTATATTGGCACATCTGCATGCTCAAAGTCCAATTAAACATTGGTTGTTGGAATCTGAATTACATTTCCTTTTAGGTAAAATGTAGCCAATGGTACTTGCTTTTCAGGCTAGTATACTAGCTAACTTGGTGGATATTGGTTCTGGCCTGGGACTCAGGAATCAGAAGCCTAGAAATAGTCCCACCCCTCATTTGAGGTATGAATTGGGCCCTGGGCAAAACTGGGTCAAACTGGTCTTTGGCCTCCCTTACCTTCAGGTATCCATCCCTCTTTCTTTCTCTTCTCTCTTGTTCATCCATGGCTTCTACTGCACTGAGGCTTCCACAGCTATAGCGGCCTAGAAAAGGCACCATTAAGAACACCTGCTCTGCCATGGGGACCTTAATTGATAGGCCAGTCCCAAATGCTGTACTCCAAATCCAACATGCTGTCTGCTCTGAGGCTTTGCTTCCTGTGGGCTCCTTTCAGCAATGATTAAGCACAAGAGGGATACCAAGGCAAACTTATTCCTGCAAGATATTGGATAAGTTGCCTCTAGGACTCTCCATCAGCCTGGCCAAAACATTCCTAGCACTGTGTCCACCCAACTATCCTTCCTTCCCTCTCTCCTTCACAGGGTAATACCAACATTGTGGTCTAACAGCTCTCCTAGCTTCCACTAATCCCTCCTCTGTTCCTCCCACAGACATTTTCCAAATAGCTATCTTATATATCTGATTCCTTCTTGGCCTGTGCTTCTTACAGGACCAAGAGTAACAGAGCTGAGACCTTGAGATTGCACAAGAAAACATGCAGCAGGAAGACTTCTCCAAACCCAGCAGCTGGTGAGTACTTCCTTGATTGAGGTGCAGGAGAGAGTGGTTGGCCAGGGAATTAAGGAAGAATTCACTGGAGCAGGAAAGTCGGATCTACCTAAAGGAGCTGAAAAAATCTGAGGCTCTTACACATGCCTTTAGCACCTAGTCTGTCTCAAAACCACAAGTCAGGTAGATGATCTGCTCCTCCCCATTTACTGACTTATATTTTATACTTTTTCTTGTTTAGTTTTTACTTCATTACTACATTAAAGTAACTTTAAAAATTCATTTTGATCTGCTTTTACATGGTAATAAATGCAAGCAGAAAGAAAAGGCATCCAGTGTAATTTCTTTGAGTTTTTGCCCCTTAATCTCCCATCAACACTATCTATGCACCCAGGACAGACTGAGAGGTGGACATGTCTGGTGAATTTGGGGCCTTTTTACACTATTATTCTTTACATGTCTGTTTACTATGTAGTAGGAATAGAAAAAAATAACAAAAATAAATTTACATTTTCAAAATAAAGGTTTATTTTTCCTGTACATATTACATGTGTTTTTCTAAACTATACAATTTCTTGAGAGGCATATTAAACTCTTTAAATGTAGATATTCTAATAAACCATTCCCAGGAAAGAACACATACAGCATTGTGAATTTTTCAGTTTCAGAATAGTGGAAGACTGGGAACTCTCAGAGGCCCAGTCTCAAAGTTAGTGGTGAGGCTTTATACATGCCATGTAAACTGCATGTTCTTGCCGCAGAAGAATATCAACAGAGATAGGCTGGGAGCAGTAGCAGTATGGAGCGTTTAAGTGCAGCCAAACCAATTTATGCCGCACCAGTTTTGTCAGCAGTCATGTGTGGAGACCTCAGTCAAATGGCTTCCCAGTTTTATCCCAGTGACATTTGAGGGGCTGCTCTTGATTGATCTTCTGGACAACTGCCTAATGGCTTACCCATTAATCTGGCCTGTATCATCCTTAGCCTGGGGTACAGAACAGACTCAGCCTGCAACACCACATCATGTCTGTGAAATGCCCTCTGGAGAGCTTGAGTGCCATCTGGCTGGGGGCAGACTAGGGAGAGGGGAGCCTGGTGGGGAGCCTGGCGGAGATCAGTGAGGGGATACTGTGCTGATCATGCAGCTGGAAGGGCGAAGGACACTTGCAGTAGGAAGTCACAGGTTTTTCTCAGTATCCCAGAGGAAGATACTGAGAAAGAGTCTTTAGAGCAGAGAAAGAAGAAGCAGGTACTGATTTTTAGCTAGACATTGTTTTGCCTGCCCCCACCCAAGAACATCTGGCAATGTTCAGGGGCACTTTTGTTTGTTACAGCTGGTGGGTAAGTGCTACTAGCACCTAGTAGGTAGAGACCAGAGATGCTGCTAAATCTGATAAGGTACAGAACAACCCCCACAAGGAAAAATCACAAGATCCAAATTGTCAGTAGTGCTGAGGTTGAGAAACCTTCCTAGTCATGGGCTAGGATAACTTATGGGTGTTTTCTTTCCTTTCTAGGATAAGTTTTCCTGCAAGACCCACGTCATCCTGTGCTTCAGCCATGGTGTGCCTCCATGTCTGAGTCCTGCAGCAACTAGAGTCTGTTCCATGCTCTCAGTCCATACTGGTGGAGAGCCTATGTGGCCAGAGCTGAGAGAGAGTAGAAGGCAGAGAGCTGCAATTCAAGGTGCTCCCCATCTTTCCTGGCTGGATCTCTCGCTTGTACATTGAGGCATTCACAGGAAAGGAAACTCCTGCAGACAAAGAGCAAGGCTGGGCTCAAAAGCTAGTGGAGTCCAGAGTCATTCAAAGGAGGAAAAGCATTCAGAAAAAGGCTCCTTATTAACAGTTGCATGGGAGAAGGAATGTGTTAGTATGCTTATGTTCCATTTGTCTGAATATTGTCTCCCAGAGACCTTACCTTATGTTCCGACTGTCCATGAATGCAAAACAAACCACCCTTAAATTAATTGGCTAAAAATTTATTAGTACTTCACACAGTTCTTGACTTGTCTAGGCTCATTCTGGTGATTCTTGCTTGGACTTATCACATATCGTTATAGTCAGATGGTAGCTGGGGCTATAGTCATCTGAAGGCTCTACTGGCCTGGATGTCCAAGACAGCTCACTCACATGGGTTGCATTTATTGTTGGCTCACAGTGTAGAGTTCAGCTGGAACATCTACACGTGGCCTCTCCATGTGGCTTGAGCTTTTAAGCTGCATGGCAGCTGGCTTCTAAGAGGGAGATTTTTTGTGACCTAGCCTCAGAAGTCTCTGATTTCAGTTGGTTAAAACAAAGTCACCGAGGCCAGCTCAGATTCAAGGGGAGGGACATTAGATAACTGCTCTCGATGTGAAGAGGAGCATGTATACACAGGGAGGGAAGGGATTGATGGTCCCCGTCTTTGACTTTTTCCCACTATGTACTCTTTGATGACAGGAACTCTCTCTTCCAACCTCAATACCCTAAACAAGAGAGCCTACATAGTGCTGTGCCAAGTAGTTGGGAGGCACTGTGGAGTAGTGACTAAGACCATAGACATTTAGACGCAGGGAAACCTGGGCTTGAGTCTTGACTTTTCCAGTTACCAGCTGTGGATCTTAGGCAAATTGTTTAACCTGTCTGAGCCTCAGTTGGCTCATTTATGAAAGGGTGATAATATGTGTACCTCCATGCATGGTTTTAGGATTTAAATGTTGCCCAGCATAGAGTAAGCATTCAAAAAATGTTCATTGTTAGAAATGTAAAAAGAGATTGTGCTTTACTTTTCTAGAACCCTTGTTTCATCCTGATACAACCATTGAGGTGAGCCGAAGGTGTACAGCTCTACAAGGCTGCTGCTATTCAGGCCTCCCCAGCAAGGAGGTTATGGAGTTGAGAAAACTACAGTTAGAACGACAAAGTCAAGGTTCTGGGGGTGAGTATTACCCAGGGGAACCTTAGGCGCCTTAAAGAAGGAAGGAGTTTGTCCTGGAGAGTACGAGTGAAGGAGCAGGGTCTAATCTAGGCTGAGCATGTTGACGGAGGCAGAGTGGTGGAGAGGGCAGAGGGATGGGGCAAAACACTGCTTCTGGCTCAAATCCTTTCTCTCGTCTGAGCTTCAGTTACTTCACAGCAGTGGCTGGGTGTGATTTGAAGACTGAGAGTTTCTTCTAGTGTTGGCCAGGCTCTACTAAATTGGTCCACTTTTCCCCATCAACTCAGTCACCACTCTGGCTTAGGCTTCCATTTATTATTCTCCCTTAATGACTATAAATGCCTCTTTACAGGTCATCTCACTCTTAATCCTTTGCCCATTGGTCCTTTGTGGAGCAGTCAGAACAATCTATTTTATGATACAAATCTGACCATGTTACTTATAGGCTAAAAAGCCTTCTGTACTGGTTATTCTTTACTTGCTCCTCTCTCTGCCTTTCTTTGTATTTGGTTGGCGGCAGTGGTGGAGATGGTGGGTTCTGATCTTAATAGATTCTTTTTCGCTGTCTGCCTTCTGTTTGGGTTCAGCCAGTAAAGGATCCAGCAGGAGACTGGAGGGCAAGAGGCAAGAGGGTTTGAAGTATTTATTTCCACTGGAATGCTGCAGTTTTGTGACTTTACGTGACCACACTTCCCGTGCGGTGATTCCCCTTCCTGGCTCAGCTCTCGCTCTTCCCTCCCCTTGCCTCCTCAGGCCTAGAGGTGATACCAGTTTCTCGGTGTTGCTTTGCTTGGTGTCCCAACATCCTTCCTTGGTTCCTTTAACTCTACTCTCACTTATGGAAAGAATTCCAAATTGTGAAAACATTTTGCTTAAGTGTGGTTCAGGGAAACCAGCACTTTCCTCCTGAGGCCCTAATAGCTGCAGCTTCTAGTGCCTTCTTATTGGTCTCAGGATGGAGCCAAAGTTCTTCTTCACATGGCCCAAAGCCCTGATGGATGTAGCCCCTGCCTCCCTTGCCAGTCCCACTGTGCTGTCTCTCTGCCTCTGCCTCTGGTGCCCTGGCCTTCACTCAGTTCTTATAATGCCCAGTCCTACCTCCCAGCCTTGGAAAGTGCCTTTCTGTTTTCCTGGAAATTGCATCCTCATTCTCCCTCTTCCCCTTGCAGTGCTAACTCCACTTACCCTCAGCTCAAATGCTGTTTTCTTAGGAAAATCTCCACGAGTCACTACAATAGGCATTTTATTAGTTCCTTACATTTTCTTCATATACCATATCACAATTTATGCAATTATTTGATCCTCCCACTAGACTATAAGAGGAAAGGGAGCAAACTCATTGACACAGAAAGTAGAAAAGTGGCTGCCAGGGACTGAGAGGTGGAGGAAATAGCGAGAACTGGTAAAAGTACAAACTTTTGATTATGAGATGAATAAGGTCTGAGGATTTAGTGTACAACATGGTGACTAAGGTGATAACACTGTGTTGTATAATTGAAATTTGCTAATAAAGTAGAACTTGAATGTTCTCACCAAAAAAGGTGGGGGTAAATGTGAAGTGATGGATGTGTTTATTAACTCATTGGGGAGAATCCTTTCACAATGTGTGTGTGTGTGTGTGTGTGTGTGTGTGTGAGAGAGAGAGAGAGAGAGAGAGAGAGAGAGAGAGAGAGAGAGAGAGATCATCACATTGTACGCTTTAAGTATCTGACAATTTTATTTGTCAATTATACCTTGATAAGGCTGTGGGGAAAAAGAGGCAGGAGAGCAGGCACCATGTTAATTTTGGCTCAGCTTTATAGCCTCAGCATCTAACATGGTGCCCTAGTATACTGCAAACCCTCAGTAAAAAATTTTGAATCAATATCTATAATCCAAAATTTCAAATCCTGGTGCCGGAGGTTAGGAAAATGGGTTTGTACTTCCAAGGTCATTTTTTAAAAAAATAAAGGCTCTGATGAAGCCTTGAGTAACCAGATTTTGTGCAACCTAAATTGCCCCTCTGCACCTTCAATTCCTTTGGGGTATTTATAGAAATCCTTGTCCAAATGAAGTTCTGCAAGGAATATTTATACCATCACCATTACCATGTGTGTGGCATGCAGCAGAGCAGAAAAATAATCAGAAATGCACTTGATGAAGGAGAAAACAGCAGAACATGAGTCCCTAGGCAAAGCATCTTGGAGAATCCAGCCCAACAGCTGCCTGCATTAAAAATGATTGCTTTATATTTGTGGTGGACAGGCAACAATAAGCAGTTTTAGTCTGTAATCCAACACAAACGACTTGGGAAAATATTCTTAATAGATAGTTCAGCTGAGTGTCCCAGGGCATTAGGAAGCCCAGCAGGGAACACTCAGAATTGGCCTTCATTGATCTGACAAATCCTTACCAACTGGCTGCATTTAGACCATTTCTCTGCACAATTTTATATTTTCCCACTTGAGGAGACTCTGCAAAAGACTCACCAAACCACCAGATACTCAACCCCAGTGGCTTCTTAGAAACCAAGACCTCCTCCCTAGGCTGTATCAAACCGGGCAAAATGAAGAGTGACCTTGTAAAATATCAGTTCCTGGCTTTCCCCCCCCCACTAATTGTAGGGATGTTATCATGGAAAAAGAAAAATATCATTTTCCACACTCCATTCTGGAAAATGATATCCATTTGTGGGAATGCTGAGCAGGCATGATTGCTGGGGCCAGGCGTGGTATCACACTGACAGGCTGAATGAGAGTTTGGTTTCTGTAAAGGATCAGCTGGAAGAAAGGAAGTTGGTTCTGGGGGAATCCATGATCTCAACGCCCTTTCTTCTGGTATTCTTCCCAGTGTCTGGGGCCTTCTTGCTGCTCAGTGATGCCCATTTGAGTCCGGAACAGCATCTTAGACTGTTGGTTCCTATATTGCACATATGTATCCTTAATTGGACATTGAAAGAATGAGATTTCAAGAGAAGACAGCCCTTGCCTGGGGGTGCACAGCTGAGGCTCTCCTGTGCTCTTTCAATAACAACCAAGAGATAGCTTATTTGTGGGGTGGCTCTAATAAAAATTGTAGCCCTGCTTCTGTGATGCTTTCTCAAAATTAAACCTTACAAGTTGTGATAGAAACCTTGTGAAGTGGTTTTGATAGCTTATAAGGCTTCCATGTCAAATAAAAAGCTCCTGATTTACTGATTCTGAATCTAGGCACCATTTCCAGTCTATGAAAGGCTTATTGGAAGTCTTCCCCTGGCCGCTAGTGAGTGCTTGCTCAAATTATGATTTTTTTAGGCCTCCAGTCTTTTTAGCTTTCACTATGATGGCATCAAGTGAAGTAGCTCCAGAAGGTGTAAGGTGACTAGTGGACCCTGGGTCCTACTGTCAGTCAGGAGTCCCAGAGACACAACTTGATGAAATAAATCAATCCAGCTTCAAGAGCAGTGTCTGTGTGGGTCCCAGAGGAATGTGGAAGTATCTGTGCCACACTATAAATGAACAATACATTTTAGCAACAGACTCCAGAAATCTCAACCAAGTAAGGCTTTCTTAGGACTCTTAGGAAGGTTTCCAAGCCACAAACTGGAAAGAAATACTTACAATTCATAGAGTTGACAAAAGATTACATCCAGAAAATATGAAACTTCCTCATAAATCAAGAAGGAAAGATTAAATCAACAGAAAAAAATGGATAATTCACAGTTTGTCAAATTGAAAAATGAGGTCACTCATATGTTTACTATGTTATGACAGAGGTGAAACTGAAATGTAGTAGGAAGTGAAGTGTCTTTTCAATAAATTAATGTTTTAGCAATAGATGTTTATGAATAAGGAAAATGGCTGAGCAAAGTCATTGGGATGCTCTGTGCCTTAATACTTCATTATATAATGGGGACCATGCCTATGTCACATAATAGTTGTGAGAGTTAGTTATAAGTATTTAGGATTGTTTTGAGTCCAATTATGAATTAATGGTATTGATTGCCATATTATGATCATTATTGTTGTTAGGCTTATTATTAAAAATCAAAATAATGATCATGGTGGTGCAGTTTACATATAGGTCTGGTTTAGAAAATTCAGCTATTGGTAGGTAGGTTTAAGGAGTTTGTCTCAGGTAGAAATAAGTGAGTAGGAATTGGGGCCCACAGGATGACATACATCAGGACAGTAGGGGAGAATATTTGTGAAGGCAGTAGACATGAATTACTGTAAACATGAATAACGAGAATTACTGTTAGAGTTGTCATAGGATGCAAACACAGGCTGAGTTCTGAGGCCAAGTGAAGGAAGGAAGCTTCCAGAGGAAATGGAAGGGGAGAAAACACAAAACAGATTCAATTTCTCTTAGCGTAATTATGCCAGCCATGAAAATGCATTTACAGGTCACACTGCTATATATCAGAACCTTGATAATTCATAGGCTCTGAAAAATAAATAGAAACAGTTTTTAGAATTCTTCCTTCAACCCAGTCAATGTTACATTACAAATTAAGAAAATAGGGCAAGGCTTGAATTCAAAAAGCAAGTTGTTCTCACTTCTGTCTATAGTATGGAGTGTCTTCTTGGACTCTGAAAAGCATGACTCTTTTTGCCTCTTTTATAAAATGTCATACTCATTTAAGTGTTCTGTAAGTTACCAGTACCTGTAGAGCGTAATAATAGATGCTTGTCATAAATGTATTTTATCTTTATCCATGACACAAAACAAGTGATAATCAAAGCAATGACTTAGATAGAAATTGGGGCTAGAATAATATTTCCATGAAAAAAAAATCATTTTTAAGAAAAGAATAATAACGGTCACTATAATTTTACAGAAGAAGAAATTGAGGCTTAGGTGAAATTTTGGAGGGATCAGGTTTATTGATATATTTATAGATGATAAATTTTTCCCTTTTTAAGAGTGTAGTATGATGAGTTTTGACAAATGAATATAGTCCTGTAATCAAAACCATAACTAAGATATAAAACATTTCTGTAACTAAAAAAGGTTTCTATGTCTGTTTGTAGTCAGTTATCTCTCCTGAACTCCAGTCCTGAGCAATCAGTGATCTGGTTTCTGATCTGCTTTTTGCTTTTTCAAATGTCATATAAATGTAACAATAGAGTATGCAAGTTTTGCGCCTTCTTTCACTATCATAGGGCTTTTGAGATTTATTCATTTTGTTGCCTGGATAGATACTTTTTTTTTTCTTGCCAAATTCCATCATATTAATGTGCCACAAATTGGTTATCCATTTACTAGTTGATGAACATTTGAGTTGTTTCTATTGTTTATTATAAATAAAGCTCCCATTAACATCTGTATACAGGTCTTTTGTGGACATAGGTTTTCGCTTTTCTTGCTTAAAATACTAGGAATGGGATTTCTGTGTCATGTAGTAGGTGAATGCATAACTTTTCTAGAAACTGCCAAAGATTTTACTGCTTTGCATTCCATCAGTAATGTGTATAAGGCTTTTAGTTTCTCTACATCCTCAATAGCGCTTTTTAATTTTAGCCATTCTAATGAACGTATAATGGTATCTCATTGTGATTTTAATTTTTATTTCTCTAATGATGAATTATGTTAGTTTCTTTTCATGCTTTTATTTGCCATCTATATGTCTCCTTTGGTAGTGTCTATTCAAGCTTTTGTCCACTTTCTATTGGATTGCTTGTTGTACTGAATTTTGAGTTCTTTATATTTTCTAGACATAAGCCCATTATCAGATATATGTCACCTATGTTTTTATTTTCTTAACAGTATCTTTTATTTGTTTGTTTGTTTGTTTGTTTTTTTTTATTATTATTTATGCCTACAGCACCTGGTCTTCCTAGGTGGTCTCCCATCCAAGTACTAACCAGGCCTGATCCTGCTTAGCTTCTGAGATCAGACATCAGGCTTGTTCAGGGTGGCATGGCTGTAGACCATGGACCTTGGCTCCACTGGGGAGCGAACCCAGGACCTTCTGCGTGTAAAGCAGACATGCTAACCACTACACTATGGAACCATGTCCACAATATCTTTCAAAGGATAGATGTTTTTGTTTTGATTATGTTCGCCTTATCAGTTTTTTTCTGTTATGGTCTGTACTTTATGTAGCTTATCTAAGAAGTCTGCCGATCTCAAGTTAAAAAAGATTTTCTCCTACATCTTCTAGAAGATTTTATATATTTAACACTGACATTTAGATATGGATCACTTTGAGTTAATTTTGTATATGGTATAGGAAAAAGGCTCAAGGATATTTATTTACTTAGCATATAGATAGCCAGTTGTTCCAGCACCCATTGCTGAAAAGATTATCTTTCATCCATTGAATTACCTTGGCACTTTGGTTGACAACAATTACCTTATATATATGGGCCTAGTTCTGAACTCTTGATTCGATTCCCTTGATTTGTGTGTCTCTCTTTTAGCCAATACCATGCTGTCTCAATTACTATATTTTTATAGTAAATCTTCAAATCATGTAATGTGAATCATCCAACTTTGTTCTTATCAAAAATTACTGAATTTAGCTATTTAGTTTCTTTGCTTCTCTATATAAATTTTGGATATGTCCTGTCAATTTCTACCAAAAAAAATCATGTCAGGATTTTGATTGAGATCATACTGAATGTATAGATCAGTTTGAGAACTGACAACCTAACAATAGTGGATTTTCCAATCCATGAGCATAGTTACATCTATCCTTTTGTAAGTTCCTCTTGGTTTCTCTCATCAGAATTTTGTCATTTTCAGCATTTACATTTTGTACATATTTAGTTAGATTTGCCTTTAAGTATTTCATGTTTTTAATTCTATTATAAATGGTAGTGTTTTTATAACTTCAATTTTCAGTTATTCATTGACACTATCTAATAAACAATTGATTTTCAGATATTGACCATATATCCTACAGAGTCTTTGGGATTTCCTATGTAAATAATCATGTGTGTAAATAGAATTTTATGTCTTCCTTTCAAATCTGCATGCCTTTTTTACTTTTTCTCATATTACTACATTGGCTTGGACTTCTTGTATGGTGTTGAAAATGAATGGTGAGATCAGACATCCTTGCCTTGTTCCTCATTTTAGGAGGAAAATATTCATTTTTTCATCATATACCAACTGTAGTTTTCGGTAGATATCCTTTATAAAATTGAGGAAGTCTCCTTTTTTCCCTAGTTTTCTGAGAATTTGTATCATCAATAGATATGAAATTTTATCAAACACTATTTTTTGCATCTATCTAGATCATATGCTGTTTTTTTTTTTTTACCATGTTAATATAGTAAATGACATTAATTAATTTTCAAGTGTTGAACCAATTTTTCATACCTGGGATAAAATCTACCTAGTCATGATGTATTATCCTTTTTGTTTATTACAGAATTTTATTTTCTAATATTTTGTAAAGATTTTTAAATATTTATGAGAGACGTTGGTATATAATGTCTTTGGTTTTGTATTAGGGTAATTCTGACCTCATTTATGAGTTGCAAAGTATTCTTTCCTTTCTATTTTCTGAAAGAGTTTGTGTAAAATATTTGCCAGAGTAAATAAAAATATTTGCCAGGGAAAGCATGTAACCTGGATTCTCTCTGTAGGAAGATTTTTAAACTGCAAATTCAATTTTTTTAGTTGTGAGGATAATTAGGCTATTTATTTCTTCTTGAAAGAGCTCTTATAGTTTGTGTCTTCCAAGGAACTTATCCATGCTGTCTAACTTATCAAATGTTGAGCATAAAACTTTTCATAATATTCTATTATTATTTTTTTAAACTTAGTCAGCTCTCTAGAGATGTCCCCTATTTCATTCCTGATATTGATGATTTATGTCTTCTCTCTTTTTTAAATAATGATTCTTGCAGAGTTTTTAAAATTTTATTTATCTTTTCAAAGGACCAATGAAATAATTTCTTTCCTTTTGTTTACTTTGGGTTTGACATGCTTTTTATCTAGTTTCTTAAAGTGGAAGCTTAAGTTATTGATTTTCAAACTTCCTTCCTTTGTAATGTAAGCATTTAATGCCAAAACATTTCCTCTAAACACTTGCTTTAGCTTCATTCCACAAATGTTCATATGTTGTGTTTTCATTTTAATTGAATTCAAAATATTTCTAATTTGTCTTGATTTCTTTTTGGTTTATTTAGAAAAATGCTTAATTTTCAACATTTTTGATGATTTTCCACATATCTTTGTGTCTTTGATTTCTAGTTTAATTCTGTTATGGTCAGAGCATGTTTTTATAGAATTTGACCTCCAACTCTAACTGTGGATTGTTCTGTTTCTACTTTTAGTTCTACTAGTTTCTCTTTTCATGTATTTTGAAGCTCTGTTGTTGAGTGCATTCATATTTAGAATTGTTATGTCCTCTTGGTGAAATGACCCCTTATCATTATGAAATGTCCCCTTTTTATCCAAGGAAATATACTTTTTTTAAAATTTACTTTGTTTAATATTAATATGGCCACTCATGCTTTCTTTGACTAATGTTTTCATGCTGTATTCTTGACCATCCTTTTACTTTTATCCTCTTTGCATCTTTTTAAAGTAGATTTCCTATAGATATCATCCAGGTTAGGTCTTGCTTCTTTATAATACCATATGAGAAATTTCTGGCTTTAAATTGAAATGTTTAGGGCATTTATATTTATACGTAATTATTGCCATATGGATTTAAATCTACCATCCTGCTATTTGTTTAATATTAGTCCTATTCATTCTTCCTTTTATTTTTCTTACTTCTTACCTCATTTTAGATGTGAGATTTTTTTTTATCATTTCATTTTATTTCTTCTGTTGGATTTTAGTTATAAATCTTTGTTTTCTTTTTCTTTTTTATGGTTTCCCTAGGGTTTACAGCATATATTTTAAATTTATTCTAGTTTACCTTCTGCTTTCAAATACCATTATACCACTTTACCTTACAACAGTATACTTCCATTACTGTCCCCCTGTCCTTTGTGCTATTCTTGTCATACATTTCATTTCTACATGTTATAAATTTCTTGGTACATTGCTGTTTATTTTACTTTAAATAATTATGTTTTTAGCAGATATAATGTGGTAGAATGTTTATACAATAAAAATAACCCATTTTAAATCCAGTCTGACTTTCTGAGTTTTAGTAAATTTACACACATTTGTGACTATCACCATAATCTCCTTTTAGAACACTCTCATCACTTCTAAAAATTCTCTTATACCTGTTATCAGTCAATTCCCACTGCCCACTCTATCCCACCTCCAGCTTCAGGAAACCACTGATCTGCTTTCTGTGGCTGTAGTTTTCTTTTTCTTTATGTTTAATATAAATGGAATCATGCAATATATAATCTTGTCTTTGCATCTGGCTCATCACACTTAACATTATGTTTTTGAGTTATATCTACATCATTACATATATCAGGAGTTTATTCCTTTAACTGATGAGTAATATTCCATTGTATGAATATATCATTTTTAGTTTTTTATACAGTCATCAGTTGATAGACATATAGATGGTTTCCAATTTGGGGCTATTGTGTAGACTTATGTTTTCCTTTTTCTTTGGTAGGCATTTGGGAGTAAAATCATTGTGTCATATAATAAGTGTATGTTTAACTTCAAAGAAGCTGCCAAACTGATGTCCAAAGTGGTTGTACAATTTTCATTCCTACTATCACTGAATGGCAATGGGGGGGGGGGGAAGGGGGTGTCTAGTTTCTCTGTTGCCTCATCAAGGCTTAGTAATTTAAGTCTTTTTGATGTTGCCCATTCTAGTAGCTATGTAGCGATATCTTACTGTGATTTTAATTTGTATTTCCCTAAAGACTACTGATTTTGAGCATTTTTCTATGTGTCTACTTGTTATTTGTATCTCTTCATATATCATCTTGGATGAAGTGTCTCTTCAACTCTTTGGCTTGTTTTTTAATTTGACTGTTTGTCTTTAGAGTTTATTCTTTAAGTGATGGAAATGCCTCTAAGGCTCTAGAGTGCGCATGGAGATATAGAGCAAGGAAGCCAGTTAAAGGGCCTGGGTGAGAGGCCATTAGGACCCAAACAAAGTCCAAGGAGATGGAACGATGGAAATAGGATCTCACAATGTTAAGTCAAGGAATCAAGAGGTCTTAGTGAGCTGATTGATAGGGTGGGTTAATAGGAAATCAGGGAGTTAAAGATGACATTTAGGTTTTTGGCCTGGCCATCTGTATAGATGGTGATCCCTTTAGCTAAACTTGGAAAAACAAAAATTAGTATAATAAAATATTTTACAGAACTGTGCATGCCTTACCCAGGATTGAATAATCACTCAGTGAGGTATTGACTTCAAGAGTGGATTAGAGAGTCTTTAATCTCCTACCCCAGTGGCCTTCATCAGATCCACCCCTTACCTCCTAGCCACATTGAAAAATGTAAAAGCTGTGGGAAAATATGATGCTGCCTATATAAGATAGCTTTAATACAATCACTTAATTAGTTTATCAGCCCCCTTATATACAAAAGCCCCTGGAACTGCAATAGACTCTATGGCAGGTCAGATTAATCCAAAAGTTTAGGTTTCTCCTCATACACAAAAATAAAAGGAGGAATAGCACTCATTGTCATACTTCACATAGACTGAGATCAATATAACAATGAAGGAGAAATAATTCTCACATTTCAGAACAGGTCTTGCTCACATTCCCAGATCCTTCCACAGTGTCTTTTATATTACTCCAATTAGCCCACTCATACTGTAGAATCTTTGCATATGCTGTTTTCTCTCTTGGAATAGGGACATACCTACTCTATACCTTTATTATGCCATAACTAGCTTCTTCTTATCTTTTGAGTCTCCTTCCCTGACCACTTTTTTGAAACTTTGCTAGGCAAGACTCAGTCAGTCCTTATCATATCACCCTATTAATTCCCTTCCCAATATGTAATTAATAATTACATATTGACTTTCTTGTTTGATTATTTTACATCAGATGCCCAAATGTGACTCCATGAGAGTACTAATCATGTTTAATTTGTCTTCACTATAACATGTATAATATTACCTGTACCTAGGAAGTAAATATATGTTGAATGAATAAATAAGAAATAAATAAAGAGCGGATAATGAAGGTTACTAATTAAAAGCATTTCATCAATTAACCAATAGGAGAAGGTATTATTTTAAGGAGGGGGTAATTTTCTGTTCTATCTGAAATCATACCACATAGGTAGTAGCTTTCCTTAAGATTAGTCCTTTGTGATTTGGGGGGAACAGAATTGCCAAGATTGCGTTGGTATATCGGCTTGGATAATTAATGTTAATGGCTATAATAAATAAAATCTCAATGGGGAGTTTAGTTTTTTCTCATGTTGTAGTGTTTGCCCATTGCCTTCTACGTGGTGATTCAGGGATGCTGGTGTCCAGCATCCAAAGTGAGAAGCCTTGCCTGATTATGTAAGAGGTTTCAAAGACCAAGTCTGGAAGTGGTATATATCACTTCTGCACATGCTCCATTGGTCAAAATGAGGCACATGGCCCCAACCTAACCAGAAAGGAGGCTGGGAAGTGTAGTCTTGCTGTGTATCCAGGAAGAAGAAACTGGATTTGTGAGCATCCAGCCAACTTCTGCCACAGTAGGGGACTTCATTTGGTTGTTCTGAGGATTAGAGAGTTAATGTATGCAAAACACTCAGAACATGCCCAGCACATCAGGAGCATCCATGATTCCAGGCAAGTTGCAAGAGGAGTTTCTCTGAGTTTGCACTAATCACTGCTTGCTAAACAAGGCTGGTATTCTGAAGTTTCTGTCAAGCCTAACAGCTGGCCAGAGAGTTTTGTGAGCCCCAGTGCCAAGGAGGCCAGCCAAGGATGCAGATGCCACCGCCAAGTTTGTGCAGCACATCCTCATGCTTTGTTTAATTTGGTTCCCTGGGTGGGATGAGTTTTATGAGCAGGTGTTCTGGTTAATTAGGTGATTAATACTCCTCAAATTGGAGTACCATTTCCCCAGTGACAGTTCTTGCTTTGCTCAAATATGAGACAAATCTTTATTGCATAGTTTGGAGAGGCCCGTGATTGCACTCACCTGTCTGCCAGGCCTCTCAGGTCAGTATTCTGGCACTGAGGATCAGGAGCCTGGCCCCACATCTAGCTGAGTCACCATCTCAATCCACCAATTTAGAGAAACATGAGCTCCCACGTCATCTGGCCTCCTCTCAGACCATGGCAAAGTCTATCTAGGGACACATTTCTGGTTCCCTTCTGGGGATTTCAATCTGTATCATCTCTCAAGGTTAGAGCCATTGCCTCTGCACAGAGCCCTCCAGCTTCTAAAGCAAGGAGGCCAAGCTACGTCTAAGGACAAATCAGACATCAAAGCTCTTTTTCTCAAATTTGCTCTCAGGCCAATAGAAATCTCCCCTAACTCTCTTATAATCCATATTCCTAAAGTCTTCCCCTTGCTCCCATAAACCATTCTAGTCCTGCCTCCTTGCCTTTGTTTCTCTTAATACAAAGACCCTTTTTCCTTCCATTGATATCAAATCCATGCATCCTTCGAAAGCCAAATGGTGTTCCGTAGCCCTTCCAATCCAGGTTAAAGTGATTTCTCCCTCTTTAGAATTTTCATAGCCCTTACTATGTGATCCACATCAGTTGGCATTTAATTATGTACCATATCTTTTCTTTTATGTGTCTTAATCTTGTCTTCCTAATTGGATTATTGGCAGCCATGAGCTGTATCCTCTCTTGGGCATATATTAAGTTCCCAAAATGGTTGTTTGGATGCTAAATTAAGCTAGATTTCACTTACTTTTCTGGAAAATGGGTCAAATGCACTCTTTTATGCCACTTTGGGCCACACAGCTGAAAACATGGGCACTCATTCCTGTTCCTCACATATTCTAGCTTTATAACCACAGAGGGACTAGATCTCTTTCTCCAGTTCCAGTTGGAAGAATCCTAGGGAAGACTCTGACTGGTTCATTTCAGTTACCTTTAGAAAATCATGGTCTTGTGAGAGCCAAGATCATATAAGAACAAGAAAGTTCTGAACCACAATCACATGGTTGGAGTGAAAGACCAAGTAATACTTGTCCACTATAGATGGATCTGGATTTTGGAAAGCTCTGTTGCTTTATCTTCCTCTTAAAGGTAGGTTATTTATTTCAAAATTATGTATTCATTCATCAAACATTTATTTAGTCAGAGTAGATCCTGCTCCTTGGGGAAGCTCGATGGATTAACTGACAATAAACCTTTATTGTTCTTTCATTCTCAAGGGGGAGAGAAAGAAACATTTGCATTGAACAGAATGGCCTCCCAGGTCCAACTGATGGTACCTTTTTTTTTAACCCTACTCTCCAGAAATGACTAAAATTCACATACATGAATTGTTCTTTCTCCCAGGAAGATTAAATAGAGATTGTAGTCTTAATCCCAAATTGGAGTTTTCACTGTCTCTCCCTCCCTTCCCTGTTCCCCTACTCTTCAGAGGTCTGCCCTCATGACTCAGTGAGGTAGTGTATTAAGTTTCAGGGTTACTGGTAGGAAATGGATGACCTAACTCAGTGAAGTGATTGAAGAAATTTGGTACAGGGATTATTTAGAAAAGTGAGGTAGGGTTAAGGAATCAGCAAGGGATCAGGGCTGCCCAAGGTTTAGCCACAGTGGGAAGCTATTCCTACTTCTATCCCCCAAAGAGATAAGGGGATGAGAATGGCAGCTGGAGGAAAGGGCTGGAGACATGAACCATGACCTTCAGTAGAGGAATGCAACCACTGCCAAACCCAGGAGGAAGTCTTGGCCTCTCTTCCAGCTCTCTGAGGCAGTTCCCCACGTGGCCAGACCCAAGGGAGTACAGGTTATATAGTCTGTAGAGGCCAGCCTCCTGGGTGATAGAACAGGGTGACAGTAGGCAGACAGTGCTCTGGACAATCTGCTGGAGAATAACCAGCACAAATAGTAAGTTTCAATGGGGTGGGTGCAAACTTATCAGTATGAGGGGACCGTTGAATGCATATAGTTTTCAAAAAATCCTCTAAGAAATTCCGGAAGAATGTAACCTCTTCCTCCTCCCTGCAAAGAGCAAGTAACACTGATGAAAATAAGGGAAACTGCAACAGAAGGATGTCAAATAAGCTAGCTGGTTGAGAAGATTATTCATTCACTTATTTGTTCATTTATTCATTCATTAATCATCCAAGATTTATTTGTACCTCTAGGCATCAAGCATGCAAAAATAGATTAGACATCTTTGCATGCTTGAAATTTTTTATAATAATATACTGGATTAATGGATTATGTAGAGACACTGCCCTTGAGACTCTAATAACCTGGACCAGCAAGGTTTCCTGGAGGAATGGACAGCTAAACTGAAGGATAGATTCAGGAGGTAATCATGGGGCAGAATTAACAGGAATCTGGAACTGAATGGCTGTGGTGTGAGACAGAGGGAAGATGCTTTGGTGCTATTTTGCCTTCTCATCATCCTTCTACTTTTTCAGCTCACAGCTCCCCATTTTTCCTTTGAGAATATTGCTTCTTTCTGCCCAGCTATTGTAGTTTCCATTGAACCACCTTCCATAGGTTCTTGTTTTCTCTGGCCAAGAGAGTGATCACGTGACCTAAGCCAGGCCAGCCAATCAGTCTTTCCCTTCTGAGAATTTGGAAATCTTGATCTTGGCATCTAGAGACTACTTGGTTCTTGGTTTTTTTTTTTGTTTTTTTGGGTTTTTTTTTTGAAGCATCTTTCTTCAGTTTTTTTTTCCCCCCATAAATTTTGTATGCCACTCAAAGGCCTTCTTAAAAAGTCATTTTCCCCCACTTCAATTATTTTCTGTTGCTGCAACAAGAAAACCTCAAATGATTAACATGGCTACGTTAATGGTGCTTTTCACTAAGAGACAGAAAACAGGTGGAGGGGAAAGTTTGAGGGAAGTGTTTTGGGGGGAATGTGTGGGCAACTTGCCTTGAGAAGCCTATGGAAAAATAAAGAGAAAAATCTAAAAGTTGGCCCTGGAGGCTTACATGAAACTGAAAATTCACACTACAGAGTATAAAAGCCATTTCTGGCACTTAGACATAAAAAGTCCCACCCAACAGCCTAACCTCCCAAGGATTTTCTCAGTCTTCCCCCGGGAGCGTAATTCTATGGGGAGGCTGACACATTCTGCAGCTGTCCCAGAATCAGTGGGGGAGAGCCCCATTCTAGACACTGGGAGCCCTGAGTCCTGGCTCTGGCTTTTTAATAGCTAGCTGGGTGACCTTGTACCAGTGCCTTCCCCTCTCTGAGACTCGGTTTTCATATTAGTAAATACAGAGTTGAATTATATCTAGGGTTCTCCAAAAATTACAAAAGATCAGCTATACTGAAAAACTCTGTTAAACACATCTTAAGCCTGTTTTATCTTTTTACTCTATATTTTTTTATTGAGATATAATTGTCACATAACATTGTGTAAGCTTAAGATATACACAAAAAGTCCTGTTTCTTTACTGCAGGACTTCTCAGGGTCTTAAATTTGCTTACCTATGATGCAAATCTCCAAGAGAGGTGAAAGTAAGCATTTCTCTTTCTATTTTTGCCCAAGGAAACTACCCTCACCCCCATGATGAACCCATGAAGAAACATGTGGAACTATTAGTTGTCAGAATCACTTGCCGAAATGCTAGGTTAGCTGATTTCTAAGGCTGTTTCAGCCCAAATATTTTCCTGATTCTATGCAGCCAGTGCCCTGTGTATCTCCTGTTTCTTCCACTTGCTTCTTCCTTGGGGATGACTGACCCCTATACTCTGTTCTAAAGTGGTTCTCCCAGGGAAAAGCACATTTGAATGCCTATGAAGTCACTTGAAAGATCTAGTCAAGCTCATGAACCCCACCAGCAGCTTAAATGGAAACACAGCCTCCCCTTCCCCACTGTGCTCAGAGCACAGACCTGGGCCCAGCTTGAAGGGATTGCTAAGTATGCTATAGAGTGCCTTTGGGAAAACAAAGAAAACCCTACTCTTTTTCACTCCAGACAGTCTGAGATGCTTGTGTGCCCTTGGGCCTTTGCCCAGTTCTCTCATCTGCCTCAGACCTGGTACTAAATTGGTTCAAGGTTTGGAGGAAAGCTTCAGAGAATGGATGTTTAGAGTTCTTAAATGTTGAAGTCACCCTGAGGACCAGGGGCCCAAAGACTTCTATGGCCACCAGAGGGCGATCACAACAGCATCTGTACAGAAAGCTGCTCCCAAGAATAACAGCAGTAAATTGCACCTAATGTGTTTATGAACGATGGAGGCTGAGTGTGCATGTGTGTATGTGTGTGTACATGTACGTACAGTTGGGTGCCTGGGGCTAAGACTTTGAAAATCTGCTAAGTACAATAAAATAAAATCTGCACCTCTACTATATATTCACAGGATGTGGTCAGCTAGTTGAGAATTTCCTTGAAGAAAAACGAGGTAGAAGGAATCAGAATAGCACTCATATGAAAGAAAAAGAAAGTTCTCAGTAGCACAGTCAGCGTCGTGGTACATGTGATGATGTGTGTGATTTTTGAGAATGCATGTGCACATGTGAGTATTTGATTGAGTGTGAGTGTGCGTATGGGTGGGTGTGTGAGCCTGAGTGTGTGTAAGCATGTGTATATGTTGAGGGGACAGGAATGTGTGTGTATATGAATGTGTGTACGTGCAGAGCTCACTCCGACTTGTCTAGGGTGAACAGACATCAAGGAAGTCTGGGCAATACTTCCTCCAGTTCCTGCTCTCTGCCTCCAAACAAACAAACAAAATCACTCCTACAAGTATTTATGGAGCCTCTAACAGGAGCTCCTCCCCACCGGCATCTGGAAAAGCTCAGACCTGGCCAATTTAGAGCAGGCACTGGAAGAAGGAAGGCGCTGGGGGCAAAAACAATGCCTCACATGTGAATGACTGTTTTGCAAAAACACTTTCTCTTTTTTGATGCTCTAAACAACCCAGTATGTGGATTCAGACATGGCTGTGGGCCCCTTGCTCAGAGGTGACATGATTGGCCCAGAGTCACCCAGTTGAGAAGCTGAAGCATTGAGAATCCATGTCCTAACTACCCCCTAGGCCCCAGCAACACACACACACTACTTTTAGCTGCAGAGCAGGCATTGGGACTGGGCAAAGCAGGGCAGGCCTCAGGGAGGGTTTGCCAGCATTGACCTGAACAACAGGGACAACCAAACTCTGTGATGCGTGTAACTGGGATGCATTGGTGTCAATACAGTAGGTCCGTTAGGAACAAATTATGGATGAGGTAGGATCTTTGAGGATCTTTGTAGATAAGATAGGGACACAGCTTTGATGGACTGTAATGTAAAACCTGGGTGGATTAGAGAATGCCGTGGATTAGAGAATGCCGCGGTTTAGGGTCCCTAGTAGCTGTGTGACCTCTGGCAAGTCACTTCATAATCTGAGGTTTGTTTTTTTTTTTATCCGTAAAATGGTGGCACTCAGATACCACCCATGCGGGACCGTGTTGAGACCAAAGGAAAGAATATAAGCAGAGTGCCTAGCTCAGTGACAGAATCAAGAAAAAGTGCCACCAGCCTGATTCGTCTTTGGTTTCTAAGAGCAAATGCGTCGCAATTCTGGGGCCCTGCGGGCCGAGCCCCTTTCCTCCCCGGGTTCCTTCCCTCTCCCTCCTCTGCTGCCTCCTCCCTCCACGCTCTCAGTCGCTCCAGCAAAGTTCCCAACTTAGTCTACATGACTCGTGGCGCAGCCAATGAGAGGCGGAGCTGCCGTTTTTGTGGGGGGCGGGAGGGGTGGGCCCCGCGTCTCTGGTGTCTGCCCTGCTCAGTGAATGGAGAGAGCGAGCGCCGGCCAGTTCGCCCGACCGCCCCGTGTCCCAGCCGCTGCCACTGTCGCGTGCCCGAGCCCGGCCCCTTGCCGGACCTCCCTGGGCGCTGTGTCCCACTGCGCTGGTCTGGGGGCCCAGCCTGGGCCCACGCCCCGGGCCGCTGGCCAGCGGGGCCAGGGGGCGCTCGGTACCTGGGCACTTCAAGAGATGCGCAGCGGGGCAGCGGTGGCCCCGCCGATGGAGCTGCTGCCGTCGCCGCCGCCCGGCGCGCCCTGCTCCGCCCGCGCCCCGTGCGCCTGAGCGCCGAGCTCGCTCCTCCTCCACGCCAACTCCACCGCCCGCTCCCCAGGCCGATCGTGCTCCCCTGCGCCTCCGTGGGCTTCACGCGTCTTGCCCCGCCGAGGCAACCTTCTTCGGGCGCGGGCCCCTGCACACCATGGCCCCTGGGCGGACAGGGGCCGGCGCCACCATGCGCGCCCGCCTGGCGCTGACCTTAGCGCTGGTGAGCGTCCTGAGCTGGCCCCCCGCCTCCGCCTGCCCCACCAAGTGTACCTGCTCCGCTGCCAGCGTGGACTGCCACGGGCTGGGCCTCCGGGCGGTTCCCCGAGGCATCCCCCGCAACACCGAGCGCCTGTGAGTATCCCCGCCCCGCCCCACCCGGGCCACCCAGCTGGGTCCCACAGAGGGGCCCCCAGGCGCCAGATCCTGCCATTTCCCTTGTTCACTCTGTGTGCAGCCTCTGCTCTGTTCTCTGTCCTGGATGCGCTCCTTCACTCTGACTTAGGGGTCTGTGGCGTCGGGCAGGTCTGCGGGTGGAGGTCGGGAAGCCCTCTTCGATGAGGAAAGAGTAGTGCCTCTCCGGGGGTGAGAGCTCCAGACGCAGGGCCTGCTGACAGCTTCCAAGCAGAGCGCTGGCAGGAGATGAGGGGAGGAGAGAAGACTGCAGCCAAGGAGGTCTTAGGCTGAGGGTAAAGGGTCTGCGCTCCTTAAAGAGGGAGCAAGGGAGAAAGCTGAAGGGTGCTGGGGAGTCAGGGTGAGGAGACGGGAGAGGGGGCCCTAGACTGTGACCTGCTTGGAGATCAGAATGCGCCAGCCGCTCTCTGGATGCCCTTGTGAGGAAAGTTGAAAGTGTGTGTGAAGGTCTAACTTCTGAGGAACCAAACGGATTCAGAGTGGGTGCTCACAAAACCCGCTCTGCCTGGAGCGCAGCCTGGGAGATGCCAAGTTGCAGCCCTGGTGAATTTTTTATGGCTGGGTTATAAATGCCTCCCCCCAAAGTCTAGAGAATGGAAATGCTGACAGCCCTTTAAATGAGACCGAGCGCTATAATCTTACAAACCGCACTCAGCCTCGGATCTTGGGCTTGGCAAGAAAGGGAGAGGCGCTTGGAGAGTGGGGTGGATTGACCCTCGTTTTAACCCCAATTGTGCAACCAAATATTTACTTTTCATATGTCAACGTTTTGGAAACATTTATCATTTTGATCCTCAGACCAGATTCAAAACTGGGGCTCGGAGTGGGCCCTTCCTAGCCCACAGCTGGGGAGCTGGGGAAGGAGAGAGAAATGGTAGAGGGTCTTGGAACCAGCCTGGGAACACAGCCCAGGGTGGGTGAGGATTTGCTCTAGTGTGGTCGACTTCTCCATGTCTTGCTCTCCCTCCATCCTCTCCCCACATGTCTTAGAGGTAGGTGCATGGATCTTCCATTCTGCCTTCTTGACTTTGGGCTGGAAGAGAGTGGTGATGAGACTGAGACAAATTGTCCTAGAATGTGTGATCCCTGTTAATCACTTCCTGTCACCTCATTTCGTCTCATTCTCTTTATATGTCCCTGGGCGGAGACTCCATAGAACTACCTTCCTTTTTCCTGGAGCTTTCATTTGGCTCAAAACATTTTTTCCCCTAACTGCAATGATTATTCTGTGGGGTTGAACCACGCAGTTCTCAAAGGGTAAAGCTGAACCTTCATTAACACATGTAGAAAACAAGGCTCAGAAATGTGAAATGACTTGCCCAAGATCACGCCCCAAGTTGAGGGCAATAAAAGGACCAGAATCCAGGTTCCTACAACTTAATTTGGACAGTACGTTCTACCATACCGGTGAAAAAGTGGTTTTAGTGGTATTTTTGGATACTTATAACTTATAAACTAAATTCTCTTCCCTCCTCATACCAGGGCCAGCCACATGAGTTAGTGAAATAATAACTGTAGCTAATGTTTAATGAATGCTTTTCCTGCCTCAATTTGTTTACATGTGCTATCTCTTTGAATCTCTACAATAGTCTTATTAGTTATATAGCTTATTATTTTACTTTACAGTTAAGCCATCTTGTCATTTGCTCAAGGCCATGTAGCTAATTAAGTGTTTTAATTTGAGCATGTCTAACTCCAAAGTCCATACCCCCTGCTACTCTGCTGGACATCCTTGGAACAAGGGTCAGTTTGGGCCAAGATCTATAAACAAAAGGCCCTGGGCGGGTTCTGGCTGCACTTGGGTCTTAGACTAGGCAGCTGTTGCTGCTGCTTCAGGTATACCTTGCAACATTCAGCCTATTTTGACATCAGCTCTCCTTTTGGGGTCATAAGATTGCCTTCCCCCATCCTTCAAAATCATGTTTCATGTTTAGGGAGCCAAGGAGAGTGGGCCCCTTTCCTCCTGGCATGTAGGAGGTCTTCAAAAGTTGAGGAACAGCACTGCAGCAGGCATGCCACTCAACTCCCTTCTCTAAGACCCTGGCAGCTTGGGGCTACCCATCCGCTCCACGACTGGTGAAACTGGAGTCTTGGGTGTTCCCATGGGCCCCCTGCTGCAGTCATGGTCGCTTGCAGGTATTGACAGAGTATGAGGTGCTTCGGAATACCTGAGTCTCTACTGCCTTGGTTCTGGTCACTGGTGCCACTTTGGTTGGGGTGCAGTGGGGGTGACATGGCTGCCAAAGCTGACCCTCATTTTAGTCTCCTTTCTTCCCAGGAGAGGGGGCAGCCTTTAGGAGCAAGCCGGGTCAGGATGACTTCAGGGGTTAGGAGCAGCCCACCAACAGCCTTCACCACCTTTTACCCTCTCTGAGTCAACTCAGATGTAACATTTCAAGTCTGCAAACTTTTGGGGGGATATTTGGTATTTCTATGCAAAGGGTTTCTTTAGGGAGAAATTTCTCTTTCCTTTCTTCATTCATTCAACAAACCTTACTTGAGCCTATACTGCATTCCGATCACTGTGTATAAAATCATTGCATACACAGAAGAAAGCTAGCAATTCAACTTAAAGGATGTAAGCAAAGGCGGGAGAAGGAAACTTCCTTTAGTGAGTCCTGCAAACTTCTCAGGGCTCGGTTTTTCACAGGGTATGAGTTTTGTCAGCACTGCTGTCAGAGCTCAGGACCTTCCTAAAATCCACTTTTCTGATCTAGAATGTTTACGTTGTATTTTATAACAAAGAAGAAACATTTTTCCCCTCTTCATTCCTGCTACTCTACCTCTCAAAGAGGCTTTTCTGAAGACGTGTGTGTGTGTGTGTGTGTGTGTGTGTGTGTGTGTGTGTGTGTGTGTGTGTAGTTGTTTCTCTGGGGGGGTTTTGACTTCTGAGGCCTCGTCTACTCATAGGGTGCCATTAAGGCAAACCTGCATGAGGATAATGTGGTCATTTGGATTTTGCTTCAGGCCTGGAATGGGGCCTGTTGGATTATTGGTAATTAAGCTGCTATCAGAGTTGGGGGGTCTGTTTTCCAGCATCTTCTCCATAATGTCAGCACATCTCACAGAAAGAGAAACTCTGTCGTTTATAAACTACTGACAATTTGTTTCCCATCGATGAGGAGGTGACACCCACAAGAAAGATAAATAAATGCCGAGGAGAATTCAGTGTAATTTATTATCCATGCAGCAAAGATAGAGGACAGGAGGAGAGGAAGTGAATGGTGGTGCCTGAAACAAAACATTTACCATGGAGTGCAGAGTAAACAGATGTTGCATTTACCCTTCTGAGTACAAAAAGAGCCCACAGATGTAATTCTTCTCCAACCACAATCTCGGCCTGCAAAAGAGGAGACAGATGAAAATGAACTCTCACGTGGGGCCCCTTCTCCCCGTTCTGCCTAAAGGCAGGCAGAGGCCCACTTCTCACCCACAGCGAGGTGGTGGCCTGAACAGCGGAGTGGGGCAAGAGTGGACATCTTTGGTTTTTCACTTGGCTCAAGAACATTCTGGAGACTGCTGTATTTAAATAAACATTTCCTGTTTGCGAAGGAAAACGGGCAAAAGGCTGAAACGTGAGAATGTGGTAACTTAATTTTCTCCATCACTCCAGATGACGGCAAGCTTTGCCGGTGGTTGGGTCCAATAAAAACCCACACCGTGTCATAGGCTTTCCCTCACTTGACCACAGAGGTCCCGAGGTCAAGTGGGAGACTTTCCAAGATGCTCAACAGCCAAGCCCTGCCTGCTGGTACTCCCAGCCCTCAGGGCCAGCTCAGAGGGCCAGGGGCAAGCTGGTGAATTACAGGCATCTCCAAGCCAGCCATGGCGATATGGCCTTTCAGGGAAGCACAGCGCTCTCCTGGCAAGTCTACTGGGCTGGCCATGAACAGCTGAGCACACTCACCTCCAGTGTGCTGTGCAACTCTGAACAGATTGATTTACCTCTCTGGGCCTCGTTTTCCTGAAAGTAGAATTCTAGTATAATTTTAATGGTTTTCCTTATGTGGTCCTCTTCCCCAGTATCTAGAACAGTGCCTGGCATATGGTAGTTTTTTGGCAAATATGTATGGACTAAAAGAATGAGAACTCTCAAAAATATGTCTTTCTTTAGTTCTTACAAGTGAAAGATGGGCAATTAAAGATTTGCATTTTTATGCGTGGCTAAGGGCAACTTACTAGTAACCTATTACATGAGTTATTAAGGGTTTCTAAAATTTTGCTTTCATGAACTAAAATTATTTCCTTACTGGAGTTACCAAGGACTCCTAATGAGTGATTCACTCTTGAGTTTGGTTGTTAGGTGTTGCTTAGCAACCTTACAAAACTCCTACTGTGCACATGCCTGTGAAAAGAGCTAGAAATCCTGAACACTTAAACCACAGGACTTTCAAATCAGGAATTCGTCAGCATCGTCCCGCACTGTGGTTTTTGATTGCTGCTCTTCTTGTATTAATTGATGTATTTGTAGAATTATTATTAAGTTTTGCTTTTGCTCGTCATTTGCTTCTTACATTATTTCTGGATTTTTACCATTTTGGTTCTTATATGGTTTCTCTCCAGTTGTGTTAGTTGTCAACGAGTTTTTTCTCCATTGGAAAGTGAGAATGGTGGGTCTGAGAGCCGTGGGATCTTTCGTGCCGACTAAATGGGCCATGGCAAGCAGGTTCCAGAGCCCCTGCCTAGTGCCTCAGGCGTGGACTCGAGATGGCTCTGGTTTGAATGTTGGCTTTACTGTTGGACCCTGGGTAGTTACTCCACTCCCCTGGACTGTTGTCTGTGTAATCCCTTCGTACCATATTTCCACACCTGTAACACAGGGATGATAATTGCACTGGCCCCGTGGGAATGTAGTGCACGTGGCCCGAGGCAATCCGTGTGAGGTAGTCAGCGCAGTGCCCAGTGCAGTGTTTCGCCAACTCCTGTTCCTATGCACATAGTAAACGTTCCTCTTGGGAAGGATTAAATGAAATAATGTACAGGAAGTGCTTAACACAGTACCTGGCACATAGTCCTCCACAAACTACTAATGATAGTGGCCATGGCTGTTATTTCCATTTCTCTTCATCTCAGGCCCCATCCAGCTGGAAGGTTCAAGATGCCCACTCTAAATGTACCCTGTGGAGGTAAGTTAGGCTGTGCCCAGCACCCTTGTGCCTGGTTTCCTCCTCCTTCTCTCTAGCTAAGCCAGGTTGGCCTCTGTTCCATGAGGAGGGGATTACGGTTGAAGTGGTTTATATCTTTTCCATGGGCGTGCTGCTTTGTGGTATATTTAAATAAGGAATGCAGTTTATTTATTTATTTTGGGGGGTTGGATTTTCATAGGGAATTTTTGGCCCTGGCTTTTTTTTTTTTTTTCCAGTGCTTATTCCTCCTGTCTTTCCCTAAATACCTCCTTGTACTGACTTCCCGTGTCTGCCTCCATTACTGCTTTTACTTGAAACAGCTGCATTTAACTAGCATGCTCCACCCTCATTATGTAAGGTAGTCTTAACCCTTTTTAGAACTGCTGAAAATAAAATTTAAAAAAAACATGGAAGCTTTTCCAGAGACCTTTCGGAACCACCACTAGTTCTGGATAGGATGAATGCAGAGGGTGCCCTGATGTGGGGCATGGTGTTGACTTTTCAAGGCTCTCCATTATTCAGCATTCTGCAGCCTGAAATTTAAATCAGCCTTGCCCAGGTAGGAAGAGCTCATAATAGGAATCCTCTGCTTCTCAGTTCTGAAGACCTGGATTGTGTCTTCTAACTACTGTTATCGCTGGCCTGCCAGAGGCTGTACTTTCCTCCCCACTCATTGTGGTCTTCATAGTTCTGTTGCCAGCACAATATCTGATACAACTCTTCCCTGTATCACTGGTAGAGAGGTGTGTGATTAAAAATCCTCAATCCTGAGCAGATAGGGAGTCAGGGAAAGTAACAGTGTTTGTGGGTAAAGGTGTGGACTCCAAAGCCAGATGAGGCTCCAGTTCTGGTTTACCACTTACTAGTTGGGTGACCTCGGTTTCCTCATTTGTAAATTGGGACTAATAATAATTCTTACTGTAGTCTTCCTTCCAGAGCATGCTCAAGATAAAGCCTGATCTGGAGAAATGATCGATTGTCAGGTTTGAATGTGGTTCTCTTGTCCAAGTTCCAACCACGTGCATGTCGATCTTCCACCAACATAATTTTGGAGAAAGTGGTCATTCTCCTTTGCTTGATTCCATTCAGCGATGAGGAAATCAGTTCTTCCTAAAGCAATTTATTTCATTTTTAAAAAACAGTTCTAAGAATAAAATCTTCTTTGTTTGGAGATTGAACTTTTCTCCCTTTGATTGTTGTTACACAGAGCAAGTATAATCCTTCTTCCAAATGATAGGATTTCAAAAATCTTATTACTGTTATGTTTCTCACCACCCACTTATCCAAGTCTTCTCTTTTCTTCCATAAATTTTTATAATTACTTCAACTGTTCTGTATGTGTTAGGCTTTGAGACAGCCCTATCCCCATTCCTAATTATCGTGTTCTATATAGATTCCAATATTCTTTGCCTCTTGCTCTCTTGCTATCTTGACTTCCGTCAACGTGTTTTCGCTTCAAATAGCCACCCCCTGGCTTGGCTCATTTTGACCAGGCTGTTCACTGCATCCCAATGTCTCCCCAGGTCTCCCTGCTGTTGATATTATTCTCCCCCATCCCAGACTTGTGCAGTTGACCTTTTAGAGTCTAAGCACAACACTTTGCATTTATCCTAATTAAAATTTGGCCAATAGTTCATTTCATCAGCTTTTTAGGAACATTGTATTTTGATTTTCTCATTTAGCATATTAACTACTCATCTCCCCATTTCCTCTGCAGTTTTAGTGAACTTGCTCTATGGATCTTTATCCAGGTTGTCAGTATAACCAGAGTCCACTCTGTTTTTTTCAAAGTCTCTCTATGGTCTGGGGTGTGGATTATATACATATATTGTCCTCTTCTTTCTGGCTGAGATGGATAAAAATGTTGAGGTCTTCTTGGCCCATAGCATCTTTCCCTGGAGTTCTATTGTTCTTATTTTCTCTGGAATGAATTCCTATTAATGCTTATTAATTTCTTTGCTTGTTGAATTTTCTCTACACTCTTGGTTTCTCATAGCACTTTCCATCATGACTTTAGCTTCATCCTTGTCCTGTTAGGCTGTTGCCAGAAACCCCGCAGTATCGGATGTGATTGTGATTGTGTGTGTGTGTGTGTGTGTGTGTGTGTGTGTGTGTATGTATGCATGCACGTGTGCACGCGTGTGTGTTATCCTCTCAGAAAATATTTTAGCTTGAGAAATTGGGCCCTTCTGTCATCAGCAGAGCTCATCTGAGAAGCCTCTGTTTCTTAGTGATTTCCTTTACCATCTTGGGTGCCTGTTGGCCCAGGGCTCACTTGCTTGAATAGTACTGGGACTGAATGTGATGGAGGATGGATCATAGAGAACAGAGGCCTACGGGCTCTCCTCAAATTTCTGTAAATTACCACCCCCCCCCACAGCTACCATTTATTGAGCTCTTCTTTGAGCTTGATGCTGCTTTCACACTTTATATGCATGGACTCACTTAATCTTCTAACAATCATCCAAGGCGGGAACTCATACTGTCCTCATTGTACAGATGAGGACATTAAGTCAGAGAGGTGAAGGAACTTCTCCAGGTAGGAGCAGGAGAACCAGAGTTCATCCAGGCATGCCGGCCTCAGGTCTGCACTATAAACATTCTCCCCGAATTTTTAAGTCAGCCCCTTCTGTCTTCTAAACTCAATTCTCAGAGAACAACCGGAAGGAAAAAAATGAATCTCAAATGACTCCATGAGCACCTGTTCCATTCAAGGCATCTGGAGAGGAATGCCAGTGCTGTGTTCTGGACACCTGGTGAAAGAGCCATCATGTCCAGATTGGAGAAAGAGTTGGCATATGAATTGGAGCCTGAATAGGGTTTCCATAGGTAGGGATGGGAACATGGTACAGATTCACAGATGTTCATGGTTGCGTGGAACCTAAGAAGTTATGAGCCCAATTTAAAATGATGGGAGCTGCACTTTAGGAAGTTCTATCTGACGAGGGCATTTGGAACAGAATCCAGCACGTCAAATCTTAGGGAAAATATCACCATGGTTATGTGACTAATATTATTTTAAAAATTTTTGGATTGAGGAGGATAAACCATTCAAGAACGGTTCTGATGAGACTTGTTGACCAGTATTTTTCCCCACAAGCATCTGCCTAGCTTTGGGCAGGAATGCCTTCTTTTCCAATTAGATGTTCCACCCACTTTCTCTTAGCCATAAACTCCAGGCTCCCCTCACCTTGAGATCAAGTCCTACTAGAACAGACAAATATAAGATTCATCCCGCCTGGAGTAAATGTGACTTCACTTTTCATAGCCTTATCACTGCTTGTGTGTGGGCTCAGACTCCTCTTGTCCAAAACGCAAGTCTGGGTTCCTGACCCCTGATTCATTCTACGCTTTGGCAGCGGCATGGGTTGTGGTTCCTGAAAGTCTGCCAGCACATTTAACCACCCACCTTGACTCTCTGGAGTTTTTTGACCTCCCTAGCTCCTGTCTGCTACCCTAGCTCCTGTCTGCTCCTGGCCTCTACTGTGACCCATTCCTTGCACCCCTGCGGTCCACATTTAGTGTATGCCTTGACTCAGACCGGTCTGCATGGTGTAGAGTCCATGGTCCTCTTCTACTCTGAGGTTTGTGGGCTTGACCATGGACTTGTGTACCTTATGCATCTCTCCTTGAGCCTAAGCTGCTCCTGGCCTCTACTGTGACCCTTCCAGCTTGGCTTCTTGTTATCTCCTGCCATTCATGTAGCTTTCCATAACCTTGGTACTGAATTTGGACTTTTACCATCTAAGCCTAGCTCCTGAGATTGGATTTCAGGATGAGTTTTGTGGCCTGGACCTTCTTTGGAGACTGGAGACTCCCAACCCATGTCTGAGTCCTAGAAACAACTTCAGATTTCATCTTCCTGGCCATCTGAAGCCTTTTATGATGCCAAGGGTAGTGTTCGAGGTCCTCCAAGGCTGGACTTTGTGAATGATGAATTACAACATGCTCCTGAGCTCCCTGTAACCCAAGCAAAGAATAGAGCAGATTGTCCTGTGATTGAAAAAGTCAGTGATGATGATATCATTGGAGGGCTATCCTCAGAAATTTCTAGACCATCCAGAGTTTTCCTGACATTCTTTTTATCCTCCTCATCTCTGCACAGCTCTAGAATGTTAGGTGAAAAAGTGTTTTATATGTGAAGTTTCTAAGTGATATTAATAGGAAACCAGTAGGGAGTACAATTTGATGTAACCTTACATGAGTAAAAAGACCTAGGCAGAATCCTGGTTTTCATCATTTTTTTCTGTGGGACATTGTCAGAGTATCTTCCTGCATCTCAGCTGTCTCATCTGTAACCTTTAGAATGGTAGGAATAACACTTCTTTTCTGGAACTAATGTAAGTTTTAAATGAGATCAAATATCTACAGAAGCTTCCTAAATTCAGTGCTATACAAATGCTTTAATGAGTCCGCCCATAATATATGATTTTAACCACTAAATCCTGTATCTGAGAGATGATCAGGGTTCATTTTAGAATCTTGCATTTACAGATGAAGAAACTCGGTGAGTTGAAAAGCCTTGCTCAGAGTCACCCAGTTCTTCAAACTTTTCCTAGGGGTTTTCCTTTTCACCCATCAAGTTGCATCTTTCACAAGTGAAAATACAGCCTTACACCAGCAATGCCAGCATCCCACTCAGGTGGAGTTTAGAGAATATTTTGCCTGAGTAATAAGTGTCAGTTTCCAAGAAAGTAGAACAAAAGAAGGAGCTACATGAAGGATGGAGTCATTTAAAGGATCTTTTTATTGAATACTTACTATGTGCCAGGAGCAATGATGAATAAGCAAGTGAAAAGTCCTCATAACCAGAACAGCTCAAAATAATAGGAAATCAGTCTAAGCTGTCCCTTCCCACCAAATGGATAACAAGATGATTTATGGGATGAGGGAAATGCTGGAACAATGAAGGATATGACACCTAGCCCTTAGGAACCACTGATGAAAGCAAGCCCCACTTATCCATTTTAATGGGTACAAATATATAGAAAAATCCACACATTATTTTTAAAAAATAGTACAAACAAAATTAAAAAAAAAAAAACAACAACTCATGGGGAAAATATTAATCTGAGAACAATTGTCTCTGAGAAAGCATTCAAGTAAGCCTCCTCAGCTAGCTGGCAAATAGCACAAGTTCTGCATTTTATTAGAGTCCTAACTCTGTAGAGCACTGACCTTATTTGAGAAGCATTTCATAAACACTGACACACAGCGCAGCAGCTTTTGGGGCCATGACGAGATACAGGGCTTCCTTTGAGAGGCCAGCTTCCTCTCCTGGGATGTTCCAGCTATAACTAGACCACTGGATGTTGTTTCCCCATGGTGTTAATTCCCTTATTCTTCTCTCTTAGCTTTAACCAGGTAGGAATTTTCCTGGGGGAAAATGAGGGAGGAGGACTTGGGACTGAAATTTGTTCTTTGGGCATGTTTGTAGGGTAGGCTGTGGGGGAAACTCAACTTTGAGGGAAGGGTCTGAGAACTGTTACTTGGCCCAGTTTCTTTTTGGAGATCTCATCTTGTGCCTGGAGGCCTGTCATGTATGTACATGTATGTATATGTGTGTGGGGGTTGCGGGGGGCAGAAGTCTCAGGCAGCTTTTATGTGATCTTTTGGAATGGAAGACCTGTAGCTTGCAATAGCTCTAAGAAACACATGCACTACATCTCCTACTAGAAGTTGGCACTTTTCTTCCCATCTGTTGCCAGCTTACAAGCCCTGAATTTCTGCCACAGAACTTAGTTCTGTCCCTCCTCCTCTCATTCCTTCTCAAGCCAAGAGATTTTCAGACTTTTGAGGTCTCTCTGGACATCATCTGGTCTACCTCCTCCCCACTGATCTCAGCCACCTGGACAGATGAATGTCTCAGTGTGATAGGTAGGGACCTCAGCTTTGTGGTGTGAGCTGCCCTTGTGAGAAGTTTGCCCTACTTTGCTTTCAGCCTTGTTCACAGCATTTGGTCCTTAATAAAGATCTCTCGAGCCATTGGAAGCTTCTGCCAATCTGGGAAGCTAAGGAGGCAGAAGAGGGACAAAATCTAGTACAAAAAATAAGGACTAATGTGGAGCCAGAGGGAAGAGGCACCAGATGGGTGATTTCGGATTGCAGGTCGTACCCTGAGGGCTCTAAACACCAAGGCAGCTTGTTTAGGGTCTAGAATGGGATGATCTCAGGTAGGAAAACTTCAAGGGAAGGAATGCTGGGAGCAAGGACTGGAGCAAGAATCCAAATGGGAAGGCCACTTACTTCATGGGAGTTTTTAATAACCCTAGTGCCCTCCCCACCTGCCCACCTTCTAATTACTTCAGACGACAAGATGATAACCAATGTGCTTTGTTTACTCTGCTTAAGCATTCATGTTAATACTTTCTAAAATGTTTCCCATAAGTTTCCTCCTGCCATGTGCCCTCCTTGTATGTTCTAGACATTTTGCAAAGACCTAAATCTCCTCTGCGTTTTCTACCAACTGGAGCTGCATGCCGATTTAAGCCATATTCAGCCAAGAAGCTCTCTGTTCTGCCTTTAAAACAAGAAACGTCTCCCTCAGAGAAGACTGCACTCCAGTTTTCTTTGTCTGTGTTGCTAACGAACAAAGAGGCCCCATTGCAGAACATCATTTCATGAGCAGAGCAGGGCCGATAGCGCCTCTTGCCAAATGTGACTGTGTGTAGTTGTGTGTGGGGGAAACAGCCTTGTCAAGAGGAGGGCCGAAGGAGGCGGCTCTGGAGAATTTTTAGCAACAGCAGCATGGTGTAGTGGATAGAATGCTTGCCTGGGAATGTGGAGACCTAGCTGTACCTCTGACGTACCATGTGACCTTGGACAAGTCCGTTGACCTTTTTGGACCTCAGTTTCCTCATCTTTAAAGAGGATAAGGAAAATAGATTGGAAGATCGCCAAGGATCCTTTCAGCCCTATGTATCCTCACTTCGGGGGGCTGGGATTTGGGGCTTAGACCTGAGCCAACATCCAACCAACCCAAGGGATTTTCTAGAGGCAATAGAGAGGCCAGGACAGCTGCTTCAGGGAGTGGCTGGTCCTTGATTAAGGCTCAAATAATTAGCTCAGCTCCACAGTAAGCCTTCTGAAATTAGGAAAGAAAAAGATGTTTAGTTTCAAAAATAGCAGTTGATGTTCCTTGAAACTGATTGGCTTTGGGCTTTGTAGACTATATACACAGACATAGTTTCCTTCTCTCTACAGCAGAGCAGTTTAGAGTGTCAGTGCTAGAGTTAATGTGACCTGGGCTTGAATGCCATCACAACAAGCTAGGTAATCTCGGGCATGTTCTTGAACAACAACCAGCTTCACTGGGTTGCTGGGAGGGTCAAAGGAGGTAGTACATGTCAAGTTCAGAGGCTGGTGTCTGGTATTAAATAAACACTTAAAAAGCCATCATTCAGATTACCTATTGCAGCTTTGCAAACCACCCCAAAACTTAGTGCTGTAAAACAACAAGTTTATTATGGTCTGTGATTCTTTGGGTCAGGATTTTGGACATGGCTCAGTAGAGATGGCTCTTCTCTGCTTTCTGAGGTCTGAAGCTTCAACTGGAGAGTCTGTGAATAACTGGGGGAGCCTTGGATGGCTGAGTGCTAGAATCACCTGCAGGCTGTTTACTCACATGTTTGGCACCCAGGCTGGGTTGACTAGAAGGCTGGGCTCATCTGGGACTGTTGACCAGAATACCTGTGTGTAACCTATGTGGCTTGAGCTTACTTGCAGCATGGTGGCCTTAGAGTTATCTGACTTTATACATGGAGGCTCAGAGCTCCAAGAATAGGTGTACCAGTGAACAACTCAGAAGTTTCATGAAGTTTTAGGAACTAGCCTTCGAAGCACCATAGTGTCTCTTCTGCTGTAGTCTTTTGCTCTAAGCAACACAAGCTAGCCCAGATTCAAGGATGGGAACCACCTGTGAAAAGAAGAAGTTCTAAGGAATCTGCCACCATGTTTTAAAACCTCTACAGTCATATAATAAATGTTCTTATTTTCTATACTGTGTAACTAATCTCTTAACTAGATTAAAAGCTGCTTGATGGCAGGAGCTGCGCATTTCTCTACAGAGGCTTAGCGCAGTGCTTGCGAAAATATGACTAAGTCAACACAGTTTTAAAAATCAAATTGGATAGGCAGGAGACTTGGTGGAAAGACCTTGAGCTTCAAAGCCACAAATTTAGATCTTAAAAAAATCTGTATTCAAAATGAACCCTTTGGCAAATCTTACTTGTCTTTCTAGACTCGGTTTTCCCATCCAAAAAAAAAAATAGAGACAGTAATCTCTGTCTCAAGGATTGGTGTAAGAATTAGGGATAATACAAGCAAAATGCCCGACATACAGTTGATGCTAATGAACACTGTGAGGCGTTGTGGCATTGTGGCACACAGATGCTCAATATAAGTAGAGCTGGCTTCAAATCCCATTTCTTTTTGTTCTGTGACTACTGTAAGTCCTTTCATCTCTTTGAGTCTTAGGATCCTCATATGTAAAATAGGTATAATAGTAAGCACTTTTAGGGCTACTGTGAGGATGAGAAATCCATCACGTAAAGCTTCTAGTAGCTTATTCCCTCACACACAGTGGGTGCTTAATACATAGTACCTACAAATCGAGTAGCCAGTTGTAGTTCTTTTGTTTGTATATTGATTCATCCATGAATTTATGCATCGAGCAAGTATTTATTTAATGCTAATAACTCACAGTAGCCTCATTTCTCAAGTCCCTGCTTGTTAGAGTCAGTCGATGCCTAGATCTTGGAAGAGACGCTCATGGGATAAAGGGTATTTCATGGAAGGGTGCTCCCAGGCCCAGGCCAGCAGCCTGGACCAGTAGTACTCTATTCGAACACATGCACAATTGAATTTTAATTGCCCCCATTGGCTTTTGATCCTAGAGCACCCCCTGGTTTCCTTGAGTTATAACCATTTTGCTCAGATATCTATGTCTCTTTTCCTCTTTGAGACTATCTTCTTGTTTACTGTAACTATAGGCAAGCATGCTAACTCTTACCTTGTGTCTGTTTCTGTTGTTGCCTTTTTAGAAAGCATTGTTTTCTTGGCTCAACTTTGGCAAACTATGCCAGCCTTGTCTGTGTGGTGCCATGCCAGGATACCAGGTTTAATTTTTCTAGCTAGTTCTTAGAACTTGAGGCTGTTAGAAACTATTAAGTAGGAGCATATTTTCTTTTTTTCTCTAAGATTTCTCAAAAGCCCCAAGCTTTAGCCTTTAAAAAAATAGCCTAGATAATCTGATAAAATAAATTGACCTTGCCTTTAGAAAAATGCACAAATTTTTCAAATTTTGCAAATAATTTTGAGGCCATTCATGGCTACCTCCCAAAGTGGCATAATTCTTCTGAATGACCCTGTGTGTTTCAGTGGGCTTCTGGGTTTTTGCTGAGCTCTACCTGAGGCTAACATTGGACCTATGAGACTGTCTTATATCTTCTTGGTTTTATAAATCCCTCCATCCCCTCCACTGTAGTAGACATGTGTTGTATTTTGGCTGCCCAGAGTTCAGTCTCTCTTCCTAGTAGAATATCATCTTCTGCATCCAGAGAATATAGTCAGGTGAACTTGACCAGGGGCCTTACCTTCTCCTAGTAAAGGCTGGGCTCAAGACCCAAGTAAGGTCAATTGGACGCTTCCTCCCTGAAATCTTGACCACAGGGACAAAAAGATTGGACGTGATAGCTTGCCATTTCATCTAAGCACTTGCGCAACGACCAGACATGCCCGCTTTCCTTTTCCTCAGACCTGTTCTTAAGATTCTCATAGAAACCAGAAGTCCCTGATAGCCTTCTAGCGAATTCTCTTTTGCTCAAGTTTATAAATTTGCAACCAAATAACTCTGAGAGAGCCGCAGATAAACTTCCAGGGAGAAAGTGGCATAATGAGAGAGATTATGCCTGGGGTTTGGAGAAAGGCAGACCTGGATTTGAATTCACAGTTTTTCCATTCACCAGCTGGATGCCCTTAGGCAAGTTCATTTTTCTCTTAGGATGTAAAATAAGGATAATGAGTCCAGAAACCCTGATTCTCTAGTTTGGATCTAGTTTGAGAATCAGGGTTTCAGGGCTGCACTTACGAGAGATTTTAAAATTACCGTTGCCTGTGTTTCATCCCCAGCCATTCTGATTTAATGATTTTTGGGGTGCTTCGTGGGTGTCATGATTCTGTAAAGCTCCCAGGCATTTCTGACGTGCAGCAGTGTTTGAGAAAACTGACCCAAAGAAATTCTTCAAATCATAGAGAAGATTAAGCCAGTTACGTAAAATGCTTAGCATAATGTAAGGATTGATAAAAGTTACTCTCTTTTCATTTCCTTTCTTAAAGTGAATCAGAATCACTTGCTTTTGCTTCTAGCACAATTTTCTTTGTTTGGAATAGTCATAGTGATGCATGGCAACCACTGTGCAATATAACCCCACTTATTTATACCACTCGAGGTGAAGGCCGATTGTAAGTGTAGCCAGAATTATGGAATATACAAAAATGTGATTATTTTCACATCCATGGAGTAACTGGGGTGAGTTCAACAATGCTTTGTGAGCACATTCTGTGGAGTAACTGCTTTAACGGATAGATGAAATTGATTTATAATTACCATGGCAACAGTAAAATTGAGTGTTGTCTTTCTGCGGGACCTTGACCAGGACCCAAGAGAATTTTCTTCCAAATCTTCCTTGCAACTTGCTGAGTGACCTTGGCTCAAGCAGTTCATCTCTTGAGTCCTCAGTTTCCCCAGAGCTCATTTTTCAGTTGGTGAAGGTTCAACAGAATTTTTAAAGGAAATACGATGATGTGACAGTTGTTAAGACAATGATGAGAAGATTCTATAGGAAGCAGAGTGAAAGCACGGCCTTGAGCTTCTTAGAGGAGATAATTATAGATGTTGGTTCTCTCATCCGCCATCCACCCTCTCCTCATACCCTTCTCCACTTGACCCATTCCCGTATCTTACCATGCAGGAAACAACCCCAAACTCTATTTTTATAAAGTCCTTTCTGTAAAGGGGTTGCAAAGAGAAACTTCTCTTTGGCCCAGTATATCTCTGCCTTAGTACCATTGACATTTGGGGCTACATACTTTTTTGTTGTGGGGGGGCATCCTGTTCATTTAAAAATACATGACAGCATCTCCGACCTCTACCCATGAGATTCCAGTAGCATACACCATCCCCCTCCCCGAGTCTAACAACCAAAAAATGTCTTCAGACATTGCCAGATATCCCCTGGGGGACAAAATCACCTCTGGTTGAGAGCTACTGCTCTAGCCCAATCTCAGTGAAATGTGTTTAAATTAATAAAGAGCATAATGTATATGCACAGTGGTCAATCTCTAAAATGCCCTCAGAGATTTTCTCAGATGCCCATCAGCCAGACAGCTGCCGGGGATCCTCACATCCATTGTTACAGATAGGTGTTCTGAGTTATAGAAAAGTTAATAGTAATAACAATAACCAGTAATAATAATAAGCTATCATTTATTGAGTGTTTATTATGTGTTATGTGCATGACTAAGTGCTTTATATATTACATTGTCTCAATTAATACTTATACTGACAGAGTTTGCAAACCAGTGGCTAGTAGGCCAAATCCAGCCCTCCAACATGTTGTGCTTGGCTCACATGGTATTGGCTCAAATGATTGGTTGTTTTTTTTTTTTTTTATGTCAGTTTCTTGCCAACATTTTAAGATTAGGTGAATTCATATAAAAATCTATTTCTAGCTTCTCTTTCAAAAATTGGAAAATTTGGCAATGGGGCCAGCTCAGCTCTCTGGCAGTAATTGACTGGCTTTTAGATGAGACATGTCTCTATTTCACCACAGTCCCCACCACTCTGTTAGTGACTCCAACACGGTGATTGTGTGTCAGCTGCCATTTGGCATCATGTTATTTTCATTTGCTCAGCCCAGCTCCCCTCACTGACATCTCCTGTCTCTTCCAGGCTATTGTATCTGTGGCTTTCTCCTTACACCCACACTGTGTTGCATATATTACTGTTCTCATTTTAAAGATAAGAGAACTGAGCCTGAACCAAAGGAAAAGTTGGGTCAGATGCACACAGAAAATAAGCGGCAAAGCTAGGAGAGAATCTGAGCCTCCCACCTCACCAGCATAGCCCTGCCTGGCATCACAGAGCAGCCACTGGCAGATTCTCCCTGCATCCTGGGGTGCTCCAGCTAGACCTTCTGTAACTTAGGGTTTCCTCAGAGAACCAAATTGCTGTGTTCCTTTTGCTCACCAGGAAACCCTCATGTCACCAGGATGGGAAGAGTGTCCTCTGAGTGTAGCTCCCAAGCTGCGTTTTTCCTGTGTTTGTGCCACTCTTTGGTCTGTGTCCAAGGGCTGCTTACACACTCCCACGTAGCTGAAGGGCCAGCTGGTGTGTGTGCTTCTGCCTGAGACAGGCCGCTTGCCTGCGGGGAGGATGTGATTGCTTTAGGAAATTAAGTGGGAGTGATTAATTAGGAAATGTACTGAGGACTCAGAGAAGAAATAGCAGAAAAGAAAAAAATTGGAACCCTAAATACAGAAATGCTTCTGGCAACATGGCTAAGGATACTGTGTTCAGTGGAACCGAAAGCATTTGATTCTGTTTTGCTGCTGCTGCAGCTTTGATATAGCCCCCTTGCATGGGGATGCTGGAAGGAACCATAAAGTTAGCTGGCCCAACCTTTCCTTTCACCAAATGGTAAATGAAGGCTCAGAGAGACCACCAGGAGAAGCTGGCAGCTTAGCAGGAGCAGCAGGGTTTGAAACTCAGAAAGGACTAAGTTTGAATTGTTGATGCATTTTTGCTAGATGTGTAATCCTGGGCAGATCTCTAAATCTGTACATAGGCTTCTCACTGTGAAATAAAGGCAGCACTGATGATTACCACGGGTCATTGCAAGGAATTAGTGAACAGAAGCAAGCACAATGAATGCTAATAAGTAATATGTGTCAGGCACCATTCTAGCACATTGCTTGCAGGTTGGTACTATTATTAGCTTATTTTATTGATGAAAAACAAAGGCACTGAGTGTATACATTATTATGCAGTGTCCCATAACTACTAAGTGGCAGAGCCAAGTTGCCCACGAAGTTAGAGTCAAGAATCCATGTTCTCAACCACTAAGCATTATGCCTCTTATACATATTTTATATATATGTGTATATATGTGTATATAACATTATATAACCAATAAATAGAACATTTATATATAATTTACATATAATTTTAATATATAATTTTTAATGTGTGATATAATTTATATAAATTTTTAATATATATAAGGTGTTACATTAGGTTGAACCCTATGGAATTGTCCTTGTTGTTGATAGAAAAGGTTGAATAATAGGAATTTTATAGAGTTCATACTAGTATATGATACTTAAGTTACAGAAATTTCTTTCTCTTACTCTGTGTGTGTGTGTGTGTATATGTATGCATATATGTGTGTATATATACAGACTCAGTGTGTGTGTGTGTGTGTGTGTGCACATGCGCACACACACACACACACACACGCACACACACACACTCAGCAAGTTTTATCCTCCATAAAATTGGGCTAACATTCTTAACCCATGGTGCTGCTATACCGTGTCAGTCAGAAATGTGTGTGGAAAGCACCTAGCACAGTGCTCAGTAAATAGGATCCATTGTTGTTATCCGGTCACAGCCATGGCCCCCACACAGGGTATTGCTATGTAATACTCCTTCTTTTATCCCTAGCGGCTTGGCTTTTGGTTTGAGAGTCTCCATGTATAATAAAACTTCTAAGTTACAGGTGAAGTATTGAGCCCAAGGGCTATTTTTTATTTCATGGGACTTTGATATTTTCAATATGCTTCAGTCTAATACAAAGCTTCCTGTCAGGCCAAGCTGAATGCTGTTCCTTCCACGCACATAAGAATTATGGTGCTGCCAGCATGAATTACCACCCTGCCTAGTCTTGAAGTTCATTCCTTCTGTGTTTTCTTTTGGGTCCTCATAGTACAGTCCCTTGCTGTTCTTGTGGAATTTTTGACTTGTCAGTCAACGTTTTCTTAAGAAGCTCTAACCAACTCCAATTCTATTTGTGGGTTTTAATACAATGAAAATTCTTTCTTGCCTCTCGGAATGTGAGTTCTGGATCTGATAGGAGAGCTGGGTAGTGATGGTCCTGTTCTCTCCCCAAACCTGTTGCCAAAATGAGCTTGGAGGGATTGGTGGCCCAATTGGAGAAGCAAGGCTGAGTTCCGCCTCTTCAACCCTGGCTGTGCGTCTGGGTAGGTATTCTCAGTCTTTCCAGTGGGCCTGTAAGACCGTGAGGAAACTAAGTGATGAGTCTCCCCTCATCTTGGAGCCCCTTGTGCTTTCCCAGGGGTCTTGGGGGACCAGAGGAAATAGACGAAGGCAGTTGTTTGGGTCTGTGTGCTAACACTGGAGCTTCATAGTAACAGCAAGAACTAACTTTTATTGAGACCTCATGTTGTGTCAGGCACTGTGCTTAGTGTTTCTTATTGTTTCATTTAATTCTCACAAGAATAGGATTAGGTCCAAGTTGAGGCACAGAGAGGATAAATAGTTTTCTGTGGTCACACATGTGACAAATGGTAGAACTGTAATTCAAGCCAGTCTGTTTGACCCACAGCTTTAGTTTCTTAACTATCACACTCATAGCTTACAGTCTTCTTACTTTTGAGGTGCTACCAATCAGCTTCCCTGATTCTAAGCAGCAGGTTTTACTGATTCATACATGTAGAAACAAATGCAGAGACAATGCTGGTGGTTCCTGAACTAAAGCCGAGTTACTTGTCATCTTAGTTGCCACATGCGTCTCTTTGGTGGAGCAGGGGTTCCTTGTGCAACTTCCAAATCCTATCAGCAGGAGAGCTGGGGAAGGCTTGTGTAGGACATCAGGTCCCAGGGAATAATACGATCCTATAAACAGGAGGCCGGTCATTGATTCAGTCAGTCGACAAAGTTGCGCTCAGTACACCCATGTGTGCCTGTAATGCTCAGGTGAATAAGCCATTTCTTACCTCACCAATTTGTTCTTATAAAAAACAACCTTATCACACCAACTGCGATGGCTATTTAAAAAAAAAAAAAAAGAAGAAGAAGAAGCTATAAGCCGGTAAATAACAAGCATTTGGGAGGATATGGAGAAATTTAAATGCAATATAAAATGGTGCAGCCTCTGTGGAAAATCAGTATGTCATTTTCTCAAAAAGTTAAACATAGAATTGCCACATGATCCAACAAGTTCACTTCTAAGTTTATCAAAAAAATTGAAAGCAGGGACTCAGATACTTGTATGCCAATATTCATAGCAGCATTAATCACAATAGCCGAGAGTTCGAAATAATCCAAGTTCATTTCTATCAACAGATGAACGAACAAATGTGAGATATATATATATATATATGTATATATGTTATTCAGCCTTAAAAAGGAGTAGAGGTCTCATAAATGGTACAATATGGATGAACCTTGAAAACATTATGTTAAGCAAAATAAGCCAGACACAAAGGGCAAATATTGTATGATTCCACTTATTGAAATATGCAGAATTGGCAAATTCATGGAGACAGAAAGCAAGTTGCAGGTTACCAGTGTCTAGGGGAGTGAGGAATAGCAAGTTAGTGTTTAATAGGGACAAATTTCTGTTTGGGGTAATAAAGTTTTGGAAATAGATAGTGAAGATGATTTACATTATGAATATACTAATGTCACTGAACTGTATACTTAAAAATGGTTAAAATGGTCAATTTTATGTTTATATATTTGACAATAATTTAATAAGGAAAACAGTCTCATCACAAGATAAACAAAAAGTCTGAATAAAGGAGCAAAATCTTATAAAATCCCTTATTTATTTACCTCAACACCCAAGTCTTATGCCTAGCATAGGGCCTTTCATATAGTAGATGCACGGTTTTTTGTTTGTTTGTTTGTTTGTTTGTTTGCTAAACCTAACTAGGAACAGCTAATTCCTCTTGTAGTTGAAAATGGCAGTGAGGCCGTTGAGTGTAAATTTTACTACCATGGCAACTGTGGAACACAAAGATGATAAATATGAAAATGCAGTGATATTTTTGGCAGATGGGGTTAACTGGAGGTAACATGGCCCATTGCAGGTAAATATAAGATTTAAGGTGCAGTGAATTGTTAGTAATTTTTATACAAACTCAGAATCCCAACCACGCTGTGTCTCCTTTGTTCTTGTTGAGAGCATCTAGGCGGCTCTTTGGATCAGTTGAACCAAAGGGGATGAGAGGATGAAGTCCAAGTTGGTATTTGGACTCCAGGAATCTTTGTTAGAAACTCTGAAGGGAAGAAAGGCCAACTACGCTTCTATCCATTTATTGACGACACAGTTCAAATCCTGAGGACTAGGCATCATGGATCTACAGATTTCCTTGGCTGTTAGCAGTCACAGCTGGTATCTGGGAGGAAGAAGAAAGAAGACCACAATTTGGCATTTAAGGAAATAGACCTTAAAAGGGATTCATCTTGCTGTGTTGTTTCATAGGCCAGAATGTTTTTGTTTTTGTGGTTTTTTTTGGTAGAAAATGGTTTCTAAAAGCCGATGTGAATTTTCTGTCACATTCAGTTGTTCTTTCTCTGTATTTTAGTTTGCTAACTATTTTCGGATTGGGAAGGAAAGTCTTTGCCTCCCCTCCCCTTCAAAAACCCTTTTCTCTCTACTGACACACACAGACACACAGACATGCACTATACATTTTTAATCATCATTTGCAAGGGAGGAAACAGTCTTAGAATCCAGAAGCCTCATCTGCAGTGTCCACCATCCTGTCCCCAGCCCACCTATGACTTACCTCTTCCTGACTCAGAGTTCTGACTTATGTGATGCATTGTGTGACACAGTGACACCATAAAAGAGACTGGCTCTTTGACACAGCTGCTAGGTGAAGCCCATCTGAAAAGTCTGCCTCTGGGGGAAGTCTGGGTGATTTCATGGTAGTAGAATGACTGTTGAATTTGGAATTAGGGCTAAATTTGAACTCAGGCTTTGACATGTGATGGTTGTATAACTTTGATGGATCATTAAACCCCAGTTTCCTCACTTGTTAAGTGGGCACAGTACCTATGTCCCAGTGTTCGTGTGTGCAGCACCTATAAATGAGAAGCACCTGCATACAACCTGCAAGTCAGCATCTGCGCAGTACTAAGTAGCTACTGCTGTTATGAAGAAACCAGACAGCCATTTTGTGTTGTTTGGATCTGGCACTAGAGTGTACTGATGTTGGTCTGCTTGAAAAATCCTAGCCATTCATAATTTAGCAGAGGTCACGACAGCACCCAGGTGCATACCATGATACAAAGAGCTAACATTTAGAGATAACCCACTATATTTAAAGCACCAGACTAACTGCTTTATACTTGTTATCATGTTCAATTCTCACAACTCTTTTTGTGTTGTGTACTATTGGTGTGCTATTATTATATTCATTTTTCAGAAGAGAAAATTGAGGCTTAATGAGGTTAAATGACTTACCTAAGACCATTCAGTTAGTAAGTACTTGAACCCAGTCTGATTCTAGAGCCCAGGTGCATAACCATCACTGGCTATTGTGGCAGGAAAACCTTCCTTGGGGTGGTTTTGGAGGCCGAGCCAGGAAGAAGCCATTCTCAAGATCTTCCAGGTGTTCTGATCCCTCAGTCCTAGAAGCCCTTGTCCTATCTTGAACACCTCCCCACTTGTCCATTGAATGAAGTCCCTGTTCTTTGTTGGTTTTCCAGGCTTGCCAAATGCAGTCCCCATCAATCGTGTATTAATCAGTTCACTCTTTCATTCATTCCGTTGACATTTGCTCAACAGCTCCCTTGTATCATGACTGCTAATGCTGGAGATCATTTCCTGAGTGTACTTCCCAGAGCCCAGACACTGCCCTGGTGACTTTACGCATTATCCCATGTACGCATCATACACCTCTACATGGTAGACCTTGTAACCACTTACTGCTTATTGCTACTTTACAATTGGCCAACTAGAGGACGTAAAGAGATTGAAATAATTGCTTAAGGTCCCCAACATTATGTGAAAACCAGGATTCAAATTTTTCAAGGCTTTCATCAACCTCAGACCCAAGGAGATGTCTTCCCTTTTCCAACTCTTGTAGCATTACTTAGTCTTCTACACTAGTGGTTCTCAAATTGAGCAGGCATCAGAATCACCTGGAAGGCTTGTTAAAACACAGATTGATTGTAATTTGAGATAAAGCCCAAGAAGGTGTGTTTCTACCAAGTTCCTAGGTGATGCTGCTGCTGCTGGCCCAGAGACCCCACTTTGGGAACTGCTGCCCTAGCCCAAGCTCTTTGAGCTCAGGGATTCTGTCTTTGTTTTCCTCTAGCATAACACAGTGCCTGGCACAGAGTCGTTGCTTGATATGTATTTGTTATTTTGAGTTGTTTAATCACACATTCATTTCCTTTTTTTATACCATGTTTTTATTTTCCAATGTGCAGATTCTTAGGCTTCCCCATTTAGGGTTTAAACTCCTGGAGGTCAGGAATTTCAGCTTCTACTTCTTATCACCTTTTGCAAGCACACTGTGTTAGATAAATGTTCACTAGTTGGTTGCTTGATTCAGAGACCAACCTCGCTAAGACTCACATTGCAAGGCAGTTGAACTCTGGGAAGACAGCCTTTTAGAAAGTCAGAAGAGGGCCTACTATATAGTTGGTACTCATCAGTGTTTGTTGAATGAATATCACTTTGTGGCCTATAGCCTCAGGGTCTGCCTGATATCTTGGGCCCCATTCTAGTTTGGGAGCTCAGCCTCAAAGCATAGGTTGGTGGATGGAATTTTCCAGGTCTTCCAGTTTGCCTACAGCAATGATTCTCAATCCTAGATGCATATTGGAATCACCTGGGAGACTTTAAAATAATACTGATACCAGATATCTACAACCAGAGATTCTGATTTCATGGCTCTGGAGCGTGGCCTTGGCAGCAAGACCTAAAGCTCTCTGGTGATCGTAATGTGGAACTGAGGTTGGGAACCCTGATCTAGAGCATTTGGCTGCACGATTTTCTCTTGAGCATTTACAAGGCACATTATTACATGCATAGGGATGCACACGTTTATAGAGAAGCATGAGGCTATGAGCATCTCTGAATCTAGAATGAGGGTGCAGGGAAAGTCAAGCCTTGGGAAAAACTTGGTGAAGTTAGAGGGTACTTGAGAACATTGAGCATGCCGGCCTCCCTCTCCTATGGCCTTCTTTGGCTAGTAACCATGTTTTGTAGCCAAGGGGGCTCTGTTTCAAGGCTGAAGGCAGGAGGTGGGTCGAATGCAGGTGGTGTGGCTGTTGCAAAGCCCTTTTGTTCACCTTCGGTTCAGAAGGGGCCGTTCTCCCAGGAGCTGAGGTGTGGAGCTTAGCATTTGGCATCGTGTGCATCGGCACTGAGTTTATTCTTGGGTTTCTCGGTGGAAATACACACGGCTACTTGAGACCCATGAGCTGGCTGAGAGCAATGGGAAAGGTCACGGCTGGGCCCCCACCCCAGCAGGTTGCTTGACTCAGCACAATCCTGGTGTAATTAAGCATGACAAGAAGCAAAAGGGGAAAGGGCTGGGGCTTACCCATTTGCACTCAGCCCCAGCCCCCAGGGATCAGGGTATTCAGAAGTGCCAGCTGTTCTCAATTTTATTGGAGCCAAGGTTTGGCTCACCTACAGCCATCTTCATCAGTTTCTCTCTGAGCAGTTGAGGTACACTCCAGTAGACCTGCGAGATCAAGTGTCCCAGAGAGGTTGTTGGGTGAGTAATTCTCATTCCCTTCCCTCTCTTCTCTCTACTCATGTGGCCTCAGAAGCTGTGTGTGAGAGATGCGATCACATCAGTATATTCAAATTGCTCATTATTGTTTGAGAAGTAGCATTGAGTAAGGCACGGTGTTAGGCACTGGAGCAAGGACTGACGCATGAGACTTGGTTTCTTTCCTAACAGCTTTTATAGGTAAGAAAGCACTTAATCATGATAAAGTCTGGAATCAAATCCAGTTACTTACGTGGGCCAAATAGGGAATATAAATGAATGAACTGGGCTGCCCGTGAAGCTATAGAAAGTGATGGGGGCTTATAGGAGCCATAAGTGGCCTGGGACCACATGCCGAGCCACAAGTCATTTTTTTAAAACCCTTTTTGCCAGACTGACAAAATACAGTCTCTACAATGGGGCTCAATGGTGGGCAGCCACTGTGACACCTACTTAGGGTGGTGAGCACTCAGCTAAAGGGCCATAGACTCCTTCATGTGTATGTGAAGGTCTGAAGCCCAAAGCCCAGAATGGACTCATGGTCCTGGAGATGTGCTCTTCTGGAGCCAGCTTCATCTGCAGTGGCTGCTTAAGGAGCTCACAGTCAGCACCTGAGGAAACTTCCAAATGCCATTAGCCACATTGGGAATCGACCTGCACTGATGGGTCAGTGTGGGCATCTGATGTGGCTATAGATGGGATAGGAAAGATATTGTAATGACTCTCCCCTCCGAGTATGACTTGAAGGCTTATTTGTCCCTTTCTTTCCCTTAGAAACATGAGAAGTGAGAGACAGAGAGAAGGGACAGAGTGGGACCTAAGCACTCTTGCCCATCCTTCCTCTAGCTTAGAAAATGTTGACACTGCGAGCTCGGCGGGCTTTTGCTCTGCTTCCAGCTGGTTTCCCTCTGGTCTCCCTCTGGTCTCCCTCTGTCCTCTCCTGCCCTCTTTCGCCAGCACTGTGTTCATTTGCCCGTCACTGGACTACTGGCTGCGATCCCCCAGGGGAAGGCCCTGGAGGCTTTGCTTGTGGGCTCAGCCTCGAGCTCTACTTCATGATGCTAGGGTCTATGGCACTGTTTCTGTACGTCAAGGGGCTTCTATCAGCCTTGAGGGTCCTTTCTTGAAGAGGCTGACCCGTAAAAACCGACTTGGGCTCATGGAATCAGAGTAGCCAAGTCCCTTTGGGGTTTGAAGCACCAGATAGCTTCCAGTTCTTTCTTTCTTCTGACATGGTGCTATTTTTTATTTTTATTTTTTTGCATCTTTCTCCAGATATATGGGATACTCCCACTGTTGTTTTCTTTTTATTTGACCACCCATGTGCGTTGTTTTCCACAGAGCGTGTGTTGCAGTGAAATGGTTCATGCAAAGCCCCTTGCATCCTTCCTAAAACAATTTACCCCATTGCAGTGCCCCACGAACCAAAACCATGGCCCCAAGCCACGTCAGAGTGAACAAACCACAGGCTGAAATTGCAGCCATTCAGGAGAGAAGAGTCTTTAATTTGGGCTTAAAATAGCCCACAGCCTGAGATTTTGAGGGATCAAGAGCAAGGTGTAATCGCAGGAGTGGGTGTTGGAGACTCACCCCAGAATGACTGAGCAGGGGCTATGGCCTGAGAGAAAGACAGGCATAAAAGGCTGGGTGTCTGGGCAGCTCATTTGACATTGTATTCTTGGGTCACCTTCTTAATAGAAGAATGGAAGTAAAAATACATGAGACCTGCCTACTCTGTCTGGAATGGAGCATCTGCTCTCCCTGTTTGCTCAAATTCCGTGCAGCCATCATTGTAATATTAGCTATAACCAGGGCCACCATGTTGCTGAACTCTTAGGTCACCATGCACAATATATGCTCCAGGGGTGCCATTCTTACTGTATCTCTTGAACAATGACCTCTGGAGGTGTGCAAGTAGCAGGACTGCTAATAAGAGCAAAGAGATATTGAGTACTTATGGACTCGATGTTGTTTTATAATCTCAACATGTATAAACGCAATTAATTCTCAGCCCAGCCCAAGGAGAAGGGCACTGTGCTTTTCTCCATTTTATTGATAGGGAAGTTGAGCACAGGGAATTTAAATAACTTCTCAAGTCACATAACTAGATCAGTCTCCCAAGTGCAGAATAAGCTTCAGCATGACCCTGGTGCCTACACTTAGCCAGTAACCAGTACGCACCACCCTCCATGTTAGTGTTGTGGTTTTTATTCTGCTTGTTGCTGTGATTATTACCTGTCTTAGCTCAGGCTGTTCTAACAAAATAGCACAGACTGGGTGGGTTAAACAGCTGACATATACTCCTCATAGTTCTGAAGGCTGGACATCCATGATGAAGATGCCGGCGTGGTTGGGTTCAGGTGAAAGCTCTCTTCCTGGCTTTCAGATGGCTGCCTTCTCTGTGTCCTCACCTAATGGAGAGAGGGCTCTGGTGTCTGCTCCTCTTCTGGTAAGGACACTAATCCCGTCATGGAGCTCCACCCCTCTCACCTCACCAAAACTTGATTACCTCCCAAAGGCCACACCTCCGCATACCATCACATTGGGGCTTCAACATATGAATTGGTGGGGGTGGGGAGAGACAGCGATAACGCTGCCGTTTCTTGTTTTTGACCCTACTGGACTATATTCCTAGGTCAGGGGTCAGCAAACATTCTGTGTAAAGAACCACATAGTAAATATTTAGGCTCTGAGGCTGTACGGTCTCCATTGCAATTATTCAGCTCTGCCCAGAAAGCAGGGAAGCAGCCATAGTCAATCTATAAACGGATGAGCATGGCTATGTTCCAGGAAAACTATATTTATGGTAGTTAAATTTGAATTTCATATAATTTTTATGTGTCATGAAATATTAGTCATCTTTTGATTTTTTTTTCAACCATTTAAAAATATAAAAACCATCCTTAGCTTGCGGGTTGTACAAAAACAGGCAGTGGGCTCGATTTGGCCTGTGGGCCTTAGTTCGCTGACCCTCATCCTAGAGCACAGGGATTTGGAGGGTTATGTGTTTATTTTAATCCGGGCCTTCCCAGGATCTCTGCCAGTCCTGGCACTCAGTCTCCATCCAGAAATGCTGATTGATAGATAGGCTCTTTCAGGTATGCTGGATGACCTGGGATACTGCTGATTTTTTGAAGAATGAGTCAAAAGTTTCCCTTGCTCAAAGCAGGGGATGGAAAGCCAATCTATGTCTCAGTGGCTGAGAAGAGAGTGAGAGCCTCCCTCTTGTGGGTCTTTCTGAATGTTTGTAGGAGAGGGAAGAGAATTTTTTTCTACATTAAGTGTAGAGATTTATTTTTTCGCAAATAGACCTACAGAACGTGATTTGTAATAGGAAACAGATTTCCCCCTGAAGATAAATGGAACGTCCCCACCTCCCAAACTGAGAAGAGAATTGTTTCCTCTTTACAAAGGAAACAAATTGGGTTCTCAAAGGAATAATCAGAGAAGTTTTTTTTAAATTGTTATAATAAGCGAGATATGGTTTCATGAATGATGAAAGGAAGCTTTGCCTTCCTTGGGTCGGACGTGCAGGGCCGGTTGAAGGATCAGAAAGCCCTTCTCTCTCCTTGCCTAGTTCCTGTCCCTTGACATTTTCTATGAGCGCCAGATGGAGGAGAGTGGCTCCCACCTGAATGGGGTTGGTGGGCCCATCCTGGTCCCATGTCTCACTATGAAGACATTCTCTTTCTTTCCAGCTCTTCTTTTTTAGCACACTACTAAAGTGGGTCCCCATTCCCCGCCAAACTTCCTGACAGCTGCTGTTCATTTTGGTCCATGTGTGGGGGTGGGGGGTCATTACAGATGAGAGACTTGCCCGAGCAAAGGGATGGCACTTGGAGTGAGCCTGGTGGCTGTAGGGGGCCTACCTGCATGGACGAACTGTTTGGGCTACACTTCCAGGGGGCAGGGCTCAAGGCTGAAGCTTCCATCTAGTTGTGAAGGTGGAGAACCGTGATGGGTTGAGGGACCAGAGCCATACACCTGGACGAAAGTCAGCATCAGCTGTGTGTGTGGCCAAATGCTGTTGCATATAATGCTAAGAGCTGGTATATGAGTAAAAGTGGCTGGAAGAGGAAGAAACAGCAGTCTTTTGATTAAAAAAGCCTTAACTCCCCAGTTCTTTGCTAGATCATTGAGATGTGGAGGGGTCTCCCACACAGCCCTTGCCCTCTAGTTGCTCATAATGAAGTAGACAGATTTAGCTCTTTCAGTTTCCTAGGAGCTATAGGAGCAAAAAGCAGGGGGCTCTGACAGTCCAGCTCTGCCCTCCAGAATTGTTATCCTGTGAATAATAGATTTGTGAACTGGGGCAAGTTACTTAACCTCAGGATCTCAGTTTCCTGTCAAATGGAGATAATAGTAGTATCTACCTCATAGGGTTGCTGTGAGGACTCAGAGAAGATGAACAGTGCCTGATAAATCATGAGAACTCAATACCTAACAAAACTTTTATTATTGTTGTTATTCGTTATTATATTTTGCCAGCAGTAATAATTTATTGCATTTGTACAACTCTTATTTAATTTATAGAGCCCTTTCTCTCATACTATTTTATTTGATCATCTCAAAAGCTCTCTGAGATTCAGTAAGTGCTATTACCCCATTTTGCAGATGAGAAGAGTGGCTTGCCCAAACCATACAATTACTAAGTTTTGGAACCGGGTCCTGAGCCTTGGTGCTGCAGCTCCTGATCTGGTTGTCATCAGCTGCCTTCTCACGGGGTTGTGAGGCTGTGTCAATCCTGTGGGTAGTGCCAGATGTGTAAGAAGTGCTCTACACTCTCAAGGAGCTTAGAGTATACTTGAAATTTAAAAGAGCATTGGTCTAGGGGTTGAAGAGTCCACATACAAATGGAAGGGTCTTTCACTGTGTCCAACAAGAGAAGGCAAGCCAGAAATTGACTAGCCAGGAGTCGTATATGGCGCCATCAGATGACACCAGAATTTTCTTGTGCTTAACCTGCAAAGACCTGTCTGTGATTTCTTGCATGTCACTCGGCAAATTCCCTCCATGTGTGAAATGAACAATGAAGCCAACTCTGTGGTGGATGGTGTTAGCTCCAAGTTGCATCACATCCCCTCCACCACTCCTCCTTCGCAACAGACCTTAACATTATTCTGTGATTACTTCGCATCATCTTTCCCAAATGTGCATCAAATTAAAGAGTTATTAGGGCATAGCAGGACATGTTTATGGGGAAGAATTTCCTTTAAAGTCACAGTTTAGCCTGAACTTACTTTATTAGTGTTTATACAAAGTATGTAGTCTGTTCCAATGCAATGTATGTTTATATTTCTGCAGTAACCATTGCATTCCTTGGGCTGCCCCTTTCTGTTTTCTTAAAGCAATTATTGTACCTATATTAAAAGTTAGTAGTGTGTGTGCTCTATGGCTGGTCAGGCCTGGAGATGTGCACCATTCAGAAAATGACACTTAGCCATGATGTGCCCAGCAAACAGCAAAGACTTAAAGTGATGTGCCCAAGAGGACAAAAGGGGAGCTCATTAAGAGCAGGGATACGATGGGCCAGAGGCCCCCTTGTGAACACTTCCTTTGTCTACTCTCCTATATCGTGGGTATTTTGTGGCTCTGACTGGGAACACTATTTGTGTTGATTTGCTCAGGACAGTCCTAACTTCCGTTTTCCTTGTATAATTATTAAAGACATCCCCTTTGACTCGCAAAAGCATTCAAGTTTGGATGGTAAATTCTATGGTCACTGTAGTTCTAACTCGTGCCCAGATTTACTGCTATAAATGAAATACGGACATAAATTTAGGATCTCCAGCCATCGTCAAAAACAAATGCAACTCAGTTAAAACTGTTTGATAAAAAGCTCAAGTCCAGATCATTCAGTCATTCAACAGAAGTTTAATTGTGCCTTTCATATGCTAGGCATTGTGCTGAACCCTGAGTTTTCAAACATAAATGAGACGTGGCCCTGATTCCCAAGAAGTTGGAGTTTACTGGTTTAGCTAAAATTTTTAGTATGTTACAAAAAATTATCTGATTAGGTCACTTCAGTTTGTCTTTCACCCCTCCAGACTCTGTATTCATATCTTGAAGTTTATTGCCAAGTTCTTAGGCATTGACACCTGACTCCCTGGTTATGGATGCCCATCTGGTAATTATCAGCTCGTGACCATAGACAAGGGTCTCAATCTCCCTGTGCCTCCATTTGTTCATAAAATGGGAGTGATAATAGCATTTACCTCATAGGCTGGTGGTGAAGATGACAAGAGGCACTGAATGTGAAGTGCTTAGCATAGTTCTTGGCACATGATAAATACCCAGGACACGTTGGCTCTTGTGTAGTTTCTCAGTCTGCAGATATTTAATAGGCCCTAATGTAGCTGACTGCATTTTTTACCCTCTATTGAGTAGAACTTATGTGGCCTTGTTTAAAAAAAGCAGTCTAAGATAGTATATGTTAATGGGGTTCAAAGCTGATGAGAATTACCCTGGGAGGTGGATAATTCCGGATCAGTGAGATTCTGACCCTGGGAGATCAACCAGCTTATTTCCTTCCTTTTAAAGTCGGGGGAGGTAGCTTTTCCAACGTCATGCCATGAGATAGAAATAGAGCACAGAGAAAGATCATGATTACTTTTAGACCTTTCTTTCCCACTCCGCCATATTGCCATGTGCATCAGTCAGCACAGACGAGGGGCTATGCTGCAAAAACAAAAGAAACCCAGACACATCTGTGACAAAACACAATAAAATGGTATTGCTTTCTTATACCATAGTCCAATGTAGTTCGTCTGGTTAGTGGTGGGTGGCTATGCTCCACATTGTCACTCTGGAACCCAGGCTCCTTCCATCTCGGGATACCACCATTTTTGACACATGGCCTACACGTATCAAGGAAGACAAGAAAAGGGAAGAGAGTATAATGTTGCGTAGGATGTTTTATGGCCTTGCCTGGAAGTGCCATATGTCACTTTCATCCACATTGTTTTAATCAGAAATCAGTCTGAGGGTCTCACTAAGATACAGGGGCTGCTGGGAAATTTAATCTTGCTGTGTACTTAGGAGGAAAATGAAATAGTTGGGTTAACACATAGCATTGTTCTTGCCATGTCATGTGCCATTTCTTGTTACATTTCCAAAGGCTGACCCCATTCTCTCTGGAGATTTCTGTTTTCTGACTGCCAAGAATTTGCAGAACCTTATTTTCATGTGCTCTCCATGCAGTGTGGAAAAGGTATTAAGAACAGACTTTCTGAGAAGAGTTTGGAAGCATTTGAGATGTCTGGTCATGATAAAGTAGGACATAAAATGTGTATCTTTTGGGTTGATAATCGTCACCTAGAGATTATTGCTCAGAATGGAATAAGTTGCCTGTTCTAGAATCATTTTATCGTCTCATCTAATTCTCACAACATCCTAGGAGGTAGGTACTGTTATTATACTCATCTTATAGATGAGGAAAGAGAAGCTTAGGGATAAGTTAAATAACCTGCCCCAAATCACACCACTATCTGTTAAGATTTGAGGCCAGGCTATCTGATTCCATGCCTGCTTTCCTAAGCAGTATGCTCTGGAACAGAGATCTCAAATTCAAATACCTATAGGGGCCAAGCAGGTGACATCAGTGAGGGAAGCAGATCAGGTAGGCTCATGAACTGCAGAGTACATGCTTTGTCCAAAATGGGCAGTTGCCTCTTAACTCCAGTTTACAGTGGCCCCAAAGGCCTGAGGTTGTCTGATCATGTGATTTGTTCCAGATTTGTAAGTGAAATTCTCCCAAGGTGGCAATTAATTTACAAATCTTAAACCTATACTGAGAACCAGACTAAAATACCTATCTGTAGGCCAGAATTGGCCTGTGGGACACCAGTTGGCAAGTTCTACTCCACTGCCTCCAGCAAAGATCTGGGTATGCCCCATGTATGTCCTTTCCTGCTGGAGCATGGAGCTGAACAGAGCAAGACAGGAGACAGCAGGGAGCCCTCCCGCTGCAAGGAGACAGAGTGGAGGCCCACCTCGCCCCTCCTTTGCAGAGCCCTCACCACCACCACATCCAGCCATCCAGGTTGCCCCTCTCTCTGGCCCGTTCTCCTCCCTGCAGGTAGCTGTCTGCACAGTGCTGGCTGCAAACTTTTGCAGGTGTAAAATTATATATGCGAGAGTGTTGCCAAGCCAGAAATTTAGCCCAGGGAGGCTTAGTTCCCAAACAACTGAGGTAGTGTGAAGCCAGTTTTTTAAATCAAATTCAGTCATTCCTCTCCCGAATGTGTGTATGTGTTTTTGAACTTGTGTGTGGTTATGTAACTGATGCGAATGAAGTGCAGACGTCAGAGAACAGTTGAATGATGCCTCCTGTTGTGCAAGTCAGGAGAGTAAAGAATGAGATGGGAGCTCTACGAGGGTGACCCACAAGGACACACAGCTGCCTGGGACCTAGCGGATGGCAGTTTGACGGTTCTTGAACACATGCTGTTTTCTCTCTTCTGTCAGGAAAGATCGATGGGTGGCATTAGGTCGTCTGGGCTGGGGAGAGGAAGCAAAGACAGAAAGACACCCAGGGGCAGGGCAGTCTGAGCAGCTCCAAGGAACTGCCCTTGGATTCGTCAAAGAATATCTTTGGCCAGATTTCCAGAGTCTTGAATGGCTGTAGCTCTGCAGGTCACTTTAGCTTTGGGGAGAGTTATATTTCAACTGGACCACACTTTTTAACATTTGTGGGGGAGGGGATGGAAGGGTGCATGAGTAATACATATTTACTGTGGAAAATATTGACAGTCCTAATAAGCGAAATGCAAAATGTTTAAAAAAAAACAACAACAAAACTCTTCGTGCCAGCAACCAGAGAAAACTAATGTCCGTTTCTCTGAGTGTCTCCAAGGGACTCACTCCATCCAAGGTGTCTGGGAGGACATGAGGGGAGTATAATCTGTGGTCTTGGCTGCCACAGAGCTTCGCACTCCTTTGGGAGACAAGGCAAACGCACAGGAAGCAGGCAGCAGCACACGAAGCGGAAGGGAATGTGATGAAAGACCAACATGAGTTGTGCAAAGGCTAAATGATGCAGAAGTTCAGAGATTCAGAGGAGAGAGATCAGCATAGGATGAAGAGGCTGAGAAAGCTGCAGAGAGGAGGACAGAGGCCTCACAAAGCCTGAAGACGGCATGTCAGTTTCCTGGGGCTGCCATAACAAGTACCGCAATTTGGGTGGCTTAAAACAACAGAAATGTATTTTGTCACAGTTCTGGGGGCTGAAAATCTGAAATTGAGGAGTCAGCAGGGCCATGCACACTCTGACATTGGTAGGGGAGGATGCTTCCTTGTATCTTACTGGCTTTTGGTAGTGGCCGTCAATCCTTAACGGTCCTTGGCTTACAGCTTAATCACTCCAGTCTCGGCCTCTGTCGTCACATGGCATTCTCCCTGTTTGTCTTTTTCTTCATCTTACAAGTTCTCCAGTCATGTTGGATTAGGGCCCACCCACCCTAATGTCCTCATTTTAACCTGATTACATCTGCGAAGACCCTATTTACAAAGGGACTGTTTCAGAATGGGAGTGCAGTTTGAGGAGCCAGGACTAGAAGCAACAGAGCTGTTACCACCCTTGGACTAGAAGAGATGAGAGGATGCAGTGTTCTGGAGCCCGGAAATGGTCAGTCATGAAGAGGAGCCATGACCTTCAGTGGAGACACTAGCTAACCTGGGTGACCTCTCAGCTACCTTCCTTCCACCTCCTGCTCAATTCAGAAAGAGGCTTAAGAGCACAGGAACCAGCCCCACAATGTGGTCCATTCAGGTCAGCCTTCCAGGTAGAAGAAGGTAGAGAGCGAATAACAGGAATTGAGGCCAAAGCCCCTTTGCCAACTTATTCTAGTTTGGTTGGAATTTCTTCTTTGATGGTGGTAAACAAGGGGTCAGGCTGGGCCATGAGACATCTTTTCTCTGGTCTCTCTTTCTCCTTTCCTGAGGAGTCCTAAAATCAAGCTGTGGGATCTTGAATGTGAGGGCATCACACCGTCTGAAGGCTGCTGAGGAGCTGCTGCCCTTGTCCTCAGACTCTCCTTCACTTCTCTGTGATTTCCGGCATGGCCGCTCCTGTCACCACATCACAACGCAGCTCCTTTCTGTCTGCTCCAGGATGTCTTCTCTCTGAGTTCCTGCTCTCACAGCTCTTTTGAATCTCTGATTTCCCACTCTGCGAAATACAGACCACATCTTTTAACATCTAATTTTGCATATTCTTACATTGTTCTCTTAATTATCTCATAAGTTTTGGTCGATCTCCTCAACTAGACTCCATGTTCTCTGAAGGAGAGGACCAAGCCATGTTTTTATAAAGCCAATTCTACCTCTACCTCTGCATCCTCTCTACACCAGTTGTTGGCTATGGGTGAAGAATTAACCTCTCCAAATGCTGTTTGGAAAATACTGACACAATTTACCTCTTGAGCCTCATGGTAATCCAGGAGAGCTGGTATTCTTGGTCAGACTTTATAAAAGTCTCAACAACAGTACCAACAATTGAGGCTCAACAAAGTTAAGTGACTTTTCCAAAGTCACACTGCTAAGAAGTGAGGAAGTGAGCATTCAAATCCACATCTTCCAGATTTACAGTCAAAGCCCTTTTCTCCACACTATGCTAATGGCTTCACTAGGGGATGTTTTTACTGCTCCTACTTCCCACATGTGCCATGGCAAAAAAGAAATTTTGCAGAAATGCCACAGAATGAATCAAAAGAAGGGTATGAATATACATGTGCCAAGATAGGGACAGTGGCCCGCCCTAGAACATTCTTGTTTTATTTTTTCCAGTGTTGTTCTGAATTCCTCTTCCACCCCACCCAAGGTGTCAAACAGATGTGAAAATACCACAAAGTTTCAAGTCTCAGTGTTGGTGTATGATTCATGATTGGGACGAGGAAAAAATAATGCAGGAGATTACCATGGTGATGCCTGTTTATGGAGGCAACATGGTAGATGATGAGCAACATGGCAGAAATCAGACATGGGCAAAAATAGCAAGAAAGCACTTCTGCCTGGAGTTTACAAAGGGGCTCAGCACTCCTGCTGGCCCAGACCTCACTGGGAGACAGAATAGGAAATGTGCCATCTTGGCTCTTCTGGGTAGCCGCAAAGCCCCTAGGAGTACCCCTTTGCTTTCTTCAAGACATAGGGGTGGGAAATTCTCTTCTAGTCTATTCTCTTCATTTTTTTTTTCAGTCAGCAGTTAAGCCAACACAGTAGAAGATGCTTGGACTCTACTTGCAGATGGGCAGCATGATGTGATTTAAAATAATAATAATAATAATGGCTGCATCCAGGGAGCCAGAGTTCATGTCTCAGCCTTTGCCACTTACTGGTTGTGTGACCTTGTGACAGTTTGCTTTATTGGTAAAATCTTCTAAACTGGAATGGGGTTGGGGGAGACTAAGCTTCAGTTTTCTCATGTGAAAAATGGGATAATAGTAGTACCTGCCACATATGATTACTGTCTGGATAAGAGAGCATGAGCATGAAGTTTTTAGCTCAGTGCCTGGTGCATAGTTTGGGCCCAACAAATATCAACTCTTATTAAGACTGATCATCAGTATTTTCATTTGTCGAAGGATAATAATACCTTTTAGAACCATTGCAAAGAGAAAGGGAACAAACGGGTAAAGAGCTCTTGACCCAAAGATATCACATTTGTCACTGTAGACTGCTATAACAAATAGTGCCATGATTTCAGTGGCTTAAAAATTGTTTCCTGAGTATGTCCGAGTCTAATGTGGATCGATGGGGAGATGGGAGAGGGAAGGTCTCTGTTTCTGTGGTCAGGAATTCAAAAGTAGTTTAGTTGGGTGATCTGGCTCAGAGTTTTTGTAAGTTATAGCTGGGTGGTAGATGGAGCTGGAATCTCAAAGGTGTCTGTACTTGACCTCTAAGCTAGAAAGATTAGAAAGATTCAGATAGCTTGGGCTGGAACAGCTGGGCACCTCTTTTCCTCACCGCCCCCCCAATTCCCTTCTCTCTTTCCCCACATAGGCTTCTGGTCTTTTCATATGGCCCACAGGGCTCCAATGCAATTGCTTTGAGAGAGAGCCAGGCAGTCACTTATTGCCTCTTCTAATCTAGCATCAGAAGTTCTGCATCCATTCTGCCACAATTCTGTTTGTCCAGTCAGTTGTAAAGGCTTACTCAGGTTCAGTGGAAAGGGGCACACACTCCACCTTGTAGTGGCATGTGTGGCAAAGAAACCATTTGCAGACATGTTTTAAAACCAACCCCCATCTTAGACAACTGTAATGGCTTCCCCATCCAGGATCACCCCAGATGAGATCATGCGTACAGATGGTTTAGAACCCATCCATCTTAGACTGAGATCTGATGATTTCCTCAGAGGCCAAAGCTGAAGGCTGAGAAATCTAGCAAATGACCCAGAGGAGCCTGGACTAGGATAATGGGGGCTGGAGGAGGAATGGGCACATGTATGGTACAGCCTCTTCTCAGTGTCAATTCCCATTTTCAGCCAAGCGTGTTTGCAGTCCAGGCTTAGTACTTCTCACCATCCCAAGGTCTGCAAGCAGGAGAGGGTTACATACGGCATGGAGGCTCAGAGAAGTTAAATAAATTATGCAAACTCATACAGCTGGGAGTGGGGGTTAGGCAGAGACTTGAACCCTGACCTGTCTCCCTGACCTCCCAGGCAGCCTGGCAGTATGTGTGTGTTGGGTGGTGTAGGGGTCGATACCATGGAAATAGGTGTCATAGAAGTGATTCGAGGGAGAGGTAGTGTGAAGGGGCCACTTGTGGCACTACCACTCTATTTATCAGCCAAAGTGCACCCCTCTTTTCGCCTATAGGAGGGTAGCACACCAACTGATTCTCTTGGGGAACCCCAGGATTCATCTCTAGGGACAGAGTTTGGGGTAGGGCAGTCAGCTGCTGTTGGTGCACTGAAATTTCAGAGTGAAGTAGGGGATGTATATGGTTCAACTAATTATAATAACAATAATATTTAACAAGTGTCAGATAAGTGCTGTGTATGCATCATTTCATATAATCCTCATAAAAACTCTTTGAGGTCAAGATTATCACCCTCATTTAGCAGAGAAAAGGAGGGAAGCAAATTGCCCTTAGGTCACTCGTTAAGTGGCTACCAGGGATTTAATGGTAGGGTTGCTTGCCTCTGAAGCTCAGCCTAGCAAACGCTGACTCTGTACCTGGGGCACCCCCACCGTCCCCACCCAGCTCCCACCCCAACATCCTCAGCATTTCAGCAGCACACTTTGTGCCCCTTCACATAGTAAGTATTAACTGAAAATATTGGTGCCATAGCCACTACTAGCACAAGATGCTGAGAGACCACGCTGTTTCCCAGTAATCAGTCCCTTAGCTGCATTGTCATATTCACAGTTGTCAGGGTCCCCACGCAGCCTTCCCAGTTGTGACGGGAAGTAAGAAGTATCCTTGGACGATTAAGAGCACGCACAGATCTGTGTCTGTGTGTCAGTGCCAAATCCTTGCCTGAGCGACCCTTCTCTGCTCCCTGTGCAATCCTTGCCCTTCCTTCACCAGTGCTCGGCATAGCCTGGGAAGTCTAAATACTGCCCCTCTCTGTTGCAGGCTAGTTAAGAAACGAGTTTGCTATCTTAGATAGTGGGACACTGATGAGGGGAGGCGGTTTCCAGGTGAGGTTACTCAAGGGCCTACTTGATGTTCCTTTCAGTATTTCTCGTATCAGGACAGTAATCCCTCCTCAAACTTGGTTTTTTCTCATGTAAAATGCTAGAATCGGAACATCATTTCCCTGTCCTTTTGATGTAACTATGGAACTCACAAGCCTTACTGAAACATGGCGGCAGGATGGCAACTTTAGGGCCTGACTAGGAAAACCAAAGAAGAACAGTTGTTCCCCCTTATTCGTGGGGGTTATGTCTCAAGACCCCCACTGGACGCCTAAAACTGTGGATAGTACTGAACCCTCTGTATGCTGTGTTCTTCCCTGTACACACACACCTTTTCACTTTTAAAGGAAGCACTTTGCAGCTTCTCTTTGGCGTCTCTGAATTCTCGGCATCACTACTCTTGTGCTTCGGGGCCATTATTAAGTAAACTAAGTTACTTGAACACCAGCACTGTGATTCCATGACAACTGATTCGATAACTGAGTTGGCTACTGATGGGCGGTTAGCCTCTACAGTGTGGACACGCTGGGCAAAGGGATGATTCACGTGCGGAGCAGGATGAAGTGGGAAGGTGTGAGATTCATCACACTACTCAGAATGGCGCATGGTTTAAAACTTATGAATATTTTTTATTTCTGGAATTTTCTGTTTAATATTTCGAACCGCAGTTAAACATGGGTATCTGAAACTGCAGAAAGTGAAGCTGGATAAGTGGGGACTACTGTAGCAAACGTTTGGAAGGGAACCCACCATAGGAACGTGGCCTCTTAGTACCCAAATGTTCTGGAGGAAAGCAAGGCCAGTTTACAGGTACTTTGTTGAGACTCCAACTTGGCCAAAATGCTGAAAGTTTCTTGTAAAGAAGATGTGGTAAATAGGAATTAATTGTTCAGCATTCATTATTAAGAATCGTAACATACTTTTATGGTCCTTTTTTTTAGTCTAGTCTTCTTAGATAATTTTAGTGAACACAGTATTTATACAGTTGTTCACAGGTTCATTCTTCACCTTGGTTTTCCCTAATTCTTGTTTTCTCCCACCTATGGTAGCCACTTCTGCCCAAATCAGTGCCACTATAACATTGTCAGTTCTTTATTCTTTTCAAGGCCATTTTCAGGAACCTAAGCCTCTAAGCTTAGAAACAGGAGTAATCCCTGTTACTATCATTCCCTAATGTATGTGGTTAAAGTTACCTCTACTCTGAGCCAGGCATACATTCCACCATGTTGGGCTGTGGAGTTAAATGAGATGTGGCCTTTGCCCTCAGGGCGTTTGCAAACTAGCTGGAAAACAAACAAGTATCTAGCTAGATACCAAAGTCAATCAAGATTCTTTTGGTTTCAAGTGATGGCAAATTCAAATTCAAACCATTTTAAGTCAAAATGTAAGGGAGATGGGATAGAGTGGCTCATGTAATCTCAAAATGCAGAGGTGTCTGGCTTCAGGCATGTGTGGATCCAGATACTCATGGGATAACACGGGAATCAGTATTGTTTCGTGTCCTAACTCTGGAAAGCTCTCTTTTCATTGTGGCAAGATGACTGCTGGCAGCACTGAACAGCTTAGCAACAGCAGTAGAGAGAAAACTCCTGGGAATTTGAGTCAAGTATGCATTCCTGAAACAATTACTGTGGTCTGAGAGAGTGAAGACGCTTATAAGCCTGGCCTGGATTAGGTGCTCATCCCCGGAGCTGGGACAAGGGGTCAACCCCACTTTTATGACATGATCTGTGAGTTGGGGGAGGGGAGCTTCCAAAGAAAAAATTGTTACCTGCTGAAAGGGCACCAGAAGCCAGGCAGCCACATATAACAGGGCTCTACTACATATATAATGGATAGCTTATTCCATACAATATCCTTAAGGTTAGTTGGGCATGCTCAGGGGATATCATTAATCACTGGAATTGCCTTCTCCTTGACAAGCAACATCCCTCCAGTCCGAGCCAATCTGGGTTGAATAGACCATAAATGTAACCTGCAAAAATCTGACCCAAATTTGCTCTCCATTGCAGTGACCTAGACAGAAATAATATCACCAGGATCACCAAGATGGACTTCGCTGGACTTAAGAACCTCCGAGTCTTGTAAGTAGCACATGACTCTCCAATAAAACATTTTCATTTTCAGCTCTTCAGGCTTGTGAAAATGTTCCACCGCCCTGACATCACACCGCCAAGCCCTGAGCAATAGGAATTCTCCATTCTGGAGCAGATACTTCATTAGTGTGCCCAGGTTTTCACAGGTGTCTCGATGCTGCTGGCTGGGCTAGACCGATGGGAGAAGTCAGCTACAGTGACAGGGGAAACAGAAGGCTATACACGAATAAATCAACATGTCCAGCTTCTAGGATGACAGCGATGTCAGGTTGACTAACCACGCTTCCCTTCCAAAGAGATTATAATTTCTTCTCCAGCCTGTGCAGTAAAAGAGCAATCAGGACAAAAGCCATTTATCTTGTTGCTTAATGGAGAGGAGGGGAGAGGGGAGGGAGAGAGTCAGACAGGGTCAGAGCCCTTGCTGAACACCCACAGCTGTGCAGACAGGTAGCAAAATTTGAGATGGGCATTAGTGGAATGGGAACAAGGAATATCAGGTCTCACTACTAAGTATTGAACACCCATCTCTAAGTCTGAGTGATTAGAAGTTGCACAAGTGCTTGTCCACTGAAAAGTCTCAGACATTCAGAGGTCCAAGAGAAGTGCAATTGGACCCTCTTTTCTTCTTCACTCAGAAGTTGATTTTGACCCATAAGTGCAGCTCTAGACCTGGAGCATGATTGGGGCAATTTGGTCACTGCCTTGGTATTTGTTTTGTCATGGAATCTTGGCTGGCAGATCTTTACTAGAGGCAACAGGTAAAATCTTAATATCTGACTCCACCTCCTTCTTTTTACTAATAGCCCTTTATCATGCAGCGGATTTTGTTCTAGGGACAGAAAGTACCAGGTTCTGATCCAGACTCAGAATTAACTGCCCATGTTACCTTGGGCAAATCACTATACCTCTTTGGGCCTCAGTTTTCTCATTGTAAAATAGGAAATGAATAGTATATAAGTTTACTAGGGCTGCTGTAACAACGTACCACAAACTGGGTGCCTTAAATAATAGAAATTTATTGTCTCACAGTTCTACAGGCCAGAAGTCCAAAATTAAGGCGTCGGCAATGTTGGTCCCTTTTGAGAGCTGTAAGGAAAGGATCTATCTGGTCTAGGCCTCTTTTCTAGCTTCTGGAGGCCTCAGGAATTCCTTGGCTTTTGGATGGTTGTCTTTGCCCTGAGTCTTTTTCCATTGTCTTCCCTCTACGTGTGTCTCTTGCTGTGTCCGAATTTCCCCCTTTTTATAAGGACACCAGCCATATTGGACTAGTGTACACCCTAATGCCCCCACTTTAACTCAGTTACCACAGTAAAGATCTCATCTCCAAAAGAATGTCGAATTCTGATAGACTGGGGTTTAGGACATCAACATATGAATTTGGGGGGGATGTAATTCAACCCATAATGAATACAAGTCCCTCTAACTCTTGCAATTGCACATATAATGCTTTGTGGTTTTAACATTTTCATGAACTTCCTGTTTATTCTCACTGCAACTCGTGGAGTATTACTTCTATAAAACTGTTTTCCTGATATAGAAATAGTGGTAATGATGATGAAGATAACCAGTGATATATGTGGTATCTTTCACAGACCACGCTCTATGTCACATAGTTATTAACCCCTATCTGCGGAAACAGAGGCTCAGATAGGTTAAGCAGTCCCAACTCCACATAGCAGGTAACTGAAGGAAGAGGAATCAGAACCCAGGTCATGCGCTTTCTAACCTCCATGCAGTGCCACACTTTACTGGCATTGTAGGAAGTTTGGTTTTAGAAAACCAAACCAAGAAGGTAATTGTCTACCTATTTTGTAAATGCAGCACTGGGGTGCAAGTGGCGTTCCTGAGCCTCCCTGAGCCCCAGTGTATGAAGCCCTGGGTCTGAGTGCTGGGCCCCCAGCTAGTAGAAGCTCTCCCCTCGAAGCGTTTCTCGTCTTTGGCCAGGGTACTCTCCCTCTCCACCCCTGAGGGGAGGACCCCACTCTCTGCCAAGTATTTCTTTTGTTCTAAGCAGTAATGTGTCTATCAGATGACCGGCAGCTTCGACAGGTATATAGATCAGAATTGAGATTGGGTTAAGAGTGGGGGAATTCCATGGCTCAATTTTAGGGTGATTTTTATTGGGGAGATATAGACAGTAAACACTTGATTCCAGATCATTTGCCATCTTAAAGTACAGACATTTAGCTTCTCTATTTTTTTTTCATGTCTAACCCCTGCATCTGTGAAAGATTTCCTTTCGTACAAGTCAGAAATTTCACCTAATGCTTCATATTCTAACAAAGTCAAAAATAACCCTTTGATTTTACCATTACATCAGAAAAGCTAATAAAAATTCCAATTTCCATATCTTCTCTCTGCAAATAGAAAGTTTAAAATAATCACAAAAGATCATATTAATATCCTCTGGATAGTCTACAATATTCCTTTGACTACAATTTATGTTTTCAGTTAATTGGTACATTCTTCTTATTTTGATAAGCAATGCCAAGACCCTCTCCCTTCTCCCACTTTACAGACGATTAATGTGGTGTCTTTCATTATCTCCCTATATAAAGTGGCCCTTTATTACTGTGAAAGTCTGCTAGGCGGGCTAGCTGAAATGCTTTCTAACAAACACCCGTAAAACACCTAGACATATAAACCAGAGTTTCCCTCAATCTTTTCTTTTTAGCTGAGTAACCTAGACAACTATCTATTTTGGAAAGCTTTCATCACACCTTAGCACATTCCCTGAATCTGTTTCTTATTTATACTTTATAGTGAAGCCAGAAAAGACTCAATCGTCTTCAGTAATCTGAGCTTGCCACCCATTTTCCAAGCAGAACTGTTAACATGGTGCTGTGAATGGGCAAAAGCAGATAAAATGGAGATTGGGGAACTTGGGCTCCATTCAAAGACAGTTTCCCCCCAATAAAGTGCATTCAAAGAGAAGATATAAGAATCACCCACAACAAATTATTCTCCCGTGGAGTAGGAGTAGGAAAAGATCTCTTCTGGTGCCATCAGTTTTCTTTCTTTGTAGTCTGTTGTAGGAACTCTGCTATGCCCCCAATGTGGGAAACAGCTTTATCCCAAATGGGGTTAATAGAAGAGCTAAACTCCACCCAGCCATCATCGTGTGGGGGCGATTTCCGATTCTGATTCAGGGTTAAAAATAAAAAAATAACAAGACCAAAAAAGCTGAAAATGAACAGAGTCTGTGTCCTTCTAACTCAGAACAGACTCAAGCCATAGACAGTCCAGCCTTTTCTGGTTCCCCTGACCTCCTGCATCTGGTCAGTAAAATGAGAATGGTATGGCTTTAGCACTAGCTCCTGAACTGTATCTCAGCTTAGAAGTGTGGGTGGGAGGTTCACAGCTCGTTGACTCATTGATTCAGCAAATATTGATTATTTGTTGAGCCTTTAAGTGCCAGGAATTAGGCTCTGATAGATCTAGAAAGTAGATCTAAAAGGGGCCCTACATATCTTATCAGTCAGAATCCTAGCAGGAAAGAGATGATACTCACACAGGACAAATGAGGAGACCTACGTGAAGAATTATTTGCAGAGGTGTAGGCAAGGTCAAGAGAAACCAAGAAGAAACAATGCAGTTTCCTAGGGCCTGCAACAACAGACCTCTAAGCTTTGAGCAGTGGGGGGGAAGTGGTTACCCTAAGCAAAGGTAAGGACTACCTGACAGGACCTGCGGGCTTAGGTGGAGGGATGCAGTCAACCTGAAGTGACTTTTCAGGGGCAGAGCTGGGAATAAAGCTCCCAACCTCACTCACTGCCCTTCTACCCACGGTGTTCTGCTGGTGACTCCCATTGGCTAAACTCAGCAAGAAGCCAGAGTCAAGGAAGCTTCTGATGAAACTGGTAAAAGTTAGCTTCCCAGGCCTGAGGAAAGTGGGAAAAGGGCAGATGTCTATACAGATGTATTTTCATTTCTTCTACTCCCCTTTCTGAAAGAAGTTAATAGCGTTAGATTAAGTAGTACAGAACTAAGAGATTCATCATAGGAAGTTGGAGTTTGACTCTTTCAGAAACCCAGAGGGGATGTGACACTCAGCCACCCAAGTGTTGCTTGTTATAATTGGGAAATAATGACGACAAGCTCTGTGATGGATTGATTGATAGTAAAGACCCAGCTGAACAAACCACCCGTCACTAATACTGAACTGAATCCCTATTTAGCAAGATGTGCTAGTGTGAGTCTATTAGCATTCCAAGGCCCTCCTTGCCATATGGCAGGGTGGGAAACGAAGAGAAGGGAAGGAAAAGAACATTTATTAAGTCAGCCTCTAATTGTACTCCAGATCCTGGGCTAGAAAATTTACACACCTTATTCTATTTTTATTTTCGCAAGGACTTATGTGATTTTTTTTTTCCTATTTTACAAATGAGGAGACTGAGTCTTAGAGAGGCAAACTGGGGAGCCTATGTGCCCTGCCTGATCCATACTCACTTCTGGCCAATTGTTGATATTTGGAAATGGGAGGGCTGATTTTTCAAAAGGAGTTTCTTGTGGGGTGTGTGTGTGTGTGTGTCTGTGTGTGCGTGCGTGCACGTCTATGTGTGTATCAGAGAGAGAGAGAGATCCTGATTTTTAATTGTTTGCAACAGATTTACAAGAATGTAAAATATCATCGAGCTCAAATAAAACACCCCATCCCTCTGACAGTCTGTAAGTCAGAAACTACATGTGTCCTAGACTAGCCTTTTCCTTGATAAAAAGTCAGTATGTGCTGTGACTCAAAGTCCTCTTCAGTTTTTCCTCCATTCAGTAAGCCCTTATCAAGTGTGTTAGGCAACTGTGTTAGGGCTGGGAGTATGATGATGAACAGAAGGTCTTACCCTCTTGATTCTTAGGCACAGTGGGGAAGAGAGACCTGAGAATAAACACAAAGGCCAGAGTGTTAAGCCCAAGAAGTGCAGGGGGCTGTGAAACGTGCAGAGGTGGGGGCCGTGGAAAGAGTCACTCTGAATGGAGAGCTAAGCCTCTTCAAAGCTACTCTGCCTTCCTTTGCCTTTCCGCCAGGTGCTTCAGGGCGCCTCTCTTCCTGCCTGATCCAGAGAGACCCACAGCCCTTCCTAAACTCCACCTTCCAAAGAAACATCCTTCAATCAGAACTGCATCCCCACTAAGTCCCCGTCAGCCACCAGGGTCAGCCCCTGATGGAAACTATGCAGTTTCATTGCTTCCTTTCCCGACCATCCAGCTAATTCATTTTAAGTTGCCATTTTTTTAAGTTAGAGAAACAAATGTTTCATTGTATGCTCAATTCTTAGGATATGCCACATGCAGGAACCAAACCCACTTAAGCAGAGTGCTTAGGTTTTTAATCACCTGCATGGAAGACTTTGGAGGTCAGCCGAGCCGGTGGCTGGGGAGCCCTAGCATTTGTGACTGTCACCCTCATGTTGGGAACAGCCAAGCCCTGGGCAAGGGAGTTCCTGGCACGGGGCTGGTTTTTCTTCGTCACGGGCAGTTGTCCAACAATAGCTTCACTCTTTCTACTAGGTGACCCAGAGACAGAGTGAGCAGAGAAGGCCCCTTCCAATGAAGTATTTTTGAATCCTTGAAGGAGGGAGCTCCGAGGGAAGAGATGTGGCTTATATGTGTGGTTTTTATAGGAAGCAGCTTTTACCTCTTCCTTTTCTGTACAACATCCTGCAGTGCTTGGGGGGACATTTGCTGAGAACATTCTTAAAATAGAGGCATGGAAACCAATCTGTCAGGTAGATTGGTTTCTGTGCAGGAGGCAAAACCCTGGTTACCGTGACACCAAGCTGGGATGTGAGTTATCTTGTCCCACCTTACTGATCCTGCCTGGGGGGTCCTGTGGGTTGTGGCAGAGGCTGAGTGACCATGCCTGCACGGCCTACAATCTAGCCTGAGTATCCCCGAGTTTCTCTTGTCCTTGACCATCGCTGCCTCTGTGTTTCTAGGCACCTGGAAGACAACCAGGTCAGCATCGTCGAGAGAGGTGCCTTCCAGGATCTGAAGCAGCTGGAGCGGTTGTAAGTACAGCACAACCTCCTTTTTTGAAAAGCATTTTTTTTTTTTTTTTTTGGTAAATTTGGCTTCATCACGACCTTGCTTAAAAAAAAGTCTCCAATGTTTAATAAAATGTTTGCTATTATATTTAAAGCACATCAGATTCATGTTTCAGAGACACATAAATGCTTTTTCTCTAAAAGATGCTAGACTTGGCATCTGGGGGTGGCATTTCTTCTTCCCAGCCTTGAGCTCCCTCGTAGGTGAAGGAGGCCCACAGTTAGTGCCCTGTCATGGAAACCAGCATGAGAGGACGCCTCCGTCCTCAGGCCCTCTCCTCCTCCCTGTGCCTCCTTGGCCCCATTCTCATGGGAGATGAAGGGTAGCAAGTAGGTGCAGCCTTCAGAATGCCTGTATCTCCTCTGAGCCGGCATCAGCCTGTGGCAGGAAGCCCACACGTTTCCACGAGAGAATACATTGCCAGTGGTTTAAAAATAGGCCGCTCTTCTGACTCTAGCAGAGAGAGAGAGAGGAAAGGGGGCGGGATGGGAGATAGATGGAGCCTCCATTTGTTTTGTTGATTAATGCTTTTGCAGAAAACTCTTAGGTCACTTTGATGAGGGAGGCTGCTCAGATGGTTAAGTGGGCAGCTTCCCCTTTCTTCAGTTAATCACATCTGGCAGCTCGTAACATCTGGATATTTGCTTTCTGCCCTCTGAGTGGGGATTGTCCCCAGGAGCACTGAGTCATGCTGGTGGGCGGCTTTCTTCCATGCTTGCCTCCGCATCCTGGTTGACCCGACATTTCAGACTCCTTCCTTTGCAGCTGGGTACAGGGAGCTACAACAGCTCACTGCTCCGCCGGATGACCCAGATGGATGGCCCATATTTACCTGTCCTAGTGTCAAATCTCACCCACAGGGATGGGCTTGGGTAAGGTAGAGGGCCTGCCATCAACTCGTTAGCTTGGTGATCATTCCATCTGAGGCGACACGGGAATAGAAAAGAGTGTTATCCAGCAGAACCCTTATTCCCCACTCCGTTGTGTGAACTGTCTTCATTTATTGCTCTCCTGCCAGGTCGCAGGTCAGCATATGTTCTACTGTTGTTGGTTTGAAAATGACATTTTTTTATGTCATTAGGGAAAATAGTTGTAAAAATAATGAATATTGCCTCTTTTTATGCTTTTATTTTTTTTTAAGTTTCTTAAAACTTAGATTCTTCTCTTTATTTAGATCAAGAAAAAAATAAGTATTTGTTTGACCTGGTTCCTTTGTATGACATAGTCAACATTTCTGTGGAAGGATTAACATACTGTTCTTAGTGAAAAGGCCACCTCTTGCTTAGTCTTCTGATTAGAAGGGTAAATAAATTTCTAATTCATTAATTTCATGGTTGTTGGGAGGGAACTAATTGAGTACTTTGGACAGGCTAGGAACTGTGCCAGTATTTTATATGCTGTTATTTTATCCCCACAAAATTCCTGTGAGGTGTTATTACCCTCATTTTGCAGATGAAGAAACAGAGGCCCAGGGAGATGAAGCCAAAGAATTGTCAGGGGGAGCCAAGATTCAAAGCTACATCTGTCCAACATCAAAGCCCACGTCTTTTCATACTTCTGTGCTGCAGGCATTAGATGAAGTGTGATCTTTAGCAATGGCCCTGCAAATAGCCTCTCACATACCCGTTTAACTCCAGGGAATATCAATGAAATGTTTTGGCAAAGGCATTTCTCTTTGGCTTGGTGAACATGGCTGAAATACCGTGCATGTCTTGAGGACTGGGGACATTTGTGAGTTGAACCTGGCTCGCTCTCTGCTTTGGCTAATTAGGAAGGTAACGCTAGCTGCTGTACCAGATAAACCCTCAACTCTCATGGTTTAACCCTGTGGACGTTTACTTCGTATTCATATCAAACCCAGTAAAGGCATTCCTGATTGCTGGGCCTCTGTCCCCCAAGGAAAGACTCAGGGACATAAGTTCCCTCCAGCTCTCAGCCCTGCCATCTTTAAATCTTGGCTTCCAAGGTTCCAGTGCTTGTCTGCATCAAGCCAGTGGAAGGGAAAACAGCATGAAGGGTTGCACGTGGGAGATTTTCACGGACAAGACCTGGAAGGAATACAGGTCACTTCCACTCTTATATACCTTGGGCTAGAACTCAGTCACGGAAACTTCTGGGGATGCTAGGAAAGGTAGTCAAGTGATATGCCCAGGAACTAGAGGAAACAGGCTCAGTGAACAGCTAACCAGCCTCTGACTTCTGCTGCAAGCTGAAGAAGTGCTTGGTCAGGAAGAATGGAAGTCTAGGCAGCTGACTAGTATGCACAGCTGGATAGGCACTCTCATTTGAGGCCTTTCACTGTCAGCGAGAGAGAGTGTGTGTGACATTATCCTGACTGGTGTTAATCTGGTTTTATTCAGTCTGTCCCCAAACAGACTGAGAACTGTAGGATGAGAAAATACAATGTATTTGCTATGAACAACTAAAGAAGTAGATGGTCGATTATTCCATCTTAAGCTCTCACTCCTGACTTATCATATGTATGTTGCTATATTTGGTGGTAGATTAATATTCTGAAATACAGGCTGCAGATTACATGAGTTTTGATAATTCATTTCTGGAGTATTTATTTTTATCAGAAAGGTTATTATTAGTTCGATCTCTCAAGCCTTAATGGGGAAAGAGAGAGAATTCTGTCCTGCAGATCTCAACTCAGAATATTCCTCCATGAAAGGATACCTGCTCCAGATTGAGTTAGGTGCCTCTCCTCTCATAGCACATGGCTGTCCCTATTGAAGCACTTATCACACCATATATTAATACCCCATTAGCCTGATTATTTTCCCCCAAAGTATGAGTATGTTGAGGCCAACAATCATTTTCCATTTAGCAATTAATCTCAAAGTCTTGCACAAGATATGATAGTAAATGCTTGTGGAATATTTATCAAATACTTGGGTTTTTGTTTTATGCTAGTAGTTCTCAATTGGGACCATTTTTTTCCCCCTAAAGGAACACTTGACAATGTCTAGAGACATTTTTGGTTATCACGACTGGAGGATGCTACTGGCATAATATGAGTAGAGGTCAAGAATGTTGCCAAGCATCCTACAATGCACAGGACAGCATCCAGAACAACGAATTATCCAGTCCAAAATGTTAATAGTGCTAAGGTTGAGAAACTACACTTTACCTATTGCGTCAGGTAGCATCTTAGGCACTTGACATATGTCATCTCATCTAATCCAAACATGTCCCTGACATGATGAAATAAAAAATTCGAAGCATTGCCTGTGAAGTATTGTTGCCAAATATGTTTACCCTAAATCTAATTAAGCTCGATCTCACTTCTTGTTTCCAGGAAGTAGATAGGTTAGAGGAACAAGTTAAATGAAACTAAAAGGAAACAAATCCCGTAGGTGGGACATTCTGTAAGATAACTGCCCTGGTCCCTTCAAAACGATGTCACGAAAGATATCACACATGAAGTTTGGTGTGGCTCTATTAATAATAGATAAAACAGTCTTTAAAATAAAAAAAGCATTATAGTGATAAAGAGAACTATTTCTTAATGATAAAGGAGTAAACACATACATAAAGCAAATTTTGACAAAAGCAAGCAACTGTAGAATAAACATTCTTTTCAAGTGCATATGGAATGTTTATCAAATACGGGTTTAGATATCAGGTCCCAACAAATGTCAAAGAATTAAAATCATATGGATTATTTCCTCTGACCGCAACAGAAATATTCAAGAGTCATAAGAAAACAATAAATCAAAAATTTAAGACTATTTGGAAATCGAATCATATACTTCTAAATAACCTCTGAGTCAGAGAACATATCACAGTGGAAATTAGAAGATATATTTTTCTAAATGTTAATAAACACAATATATTGCAATGCGGAGATTGTAGCCAAAGCCACGCTTAGAGGAAAATGTTTAGCCTTTAAGCTATATTACTCAATTTATGATATATGTTACGTATAGCATATATTTTAAAAGAAGTAAGGATAAAATCTTGATGAAAGTATCCATCTTAAGAAGCCAGAGAAAGAACAAAGTAGAAGGAAGGAAATCAGTAAGAGCCTGAGTGTATAAAATATATATGTGTGTATGTGTATGTCTATACACATATGTGTGTGTATATTAGAAAAATCTAAAAAGCGAAACGTTCATTCTTGAAACAATAAAATTACTGAAATTGGCAAGACTGATCAGAAAACAAAGAGAAGGCTAAATTACCACTATGAAAGATAAAAGGGAGGAAAAACTATGAATTTATAATTTGACAAAGATTACAATGATAGTAAGAGCAGATTTCGAACAACTTTATTTCATTGCCTTTAAAGATTAAGTAAAATTGAGAACTGAAACAAGAAGCGATAGAAAGTCTGTATAGTTTCATACCCATAAAAATAATTAAATCTTTAATTAAAACCTTCCACCAAGAACATCTAGGCTCAGATGGCTTCACCAGTAAATTCCACCTAAGTTTTACAAAATATCAATTTATCATAAACTTATTCTCTAAAAAGAATGATATTTGTCATTTCAACAGTATAGCCTTTATAGCTAAACCCAACAAGGATTGTTCAAGAAAAAATATAAACTAACATATTTCATAAATATTTTTACAAATTTCCTAACAAAATATTAGCGAAATGAATTTGGCGATACATGCAAAAGAATATACTGCAACCAAATTTGGCTTAGTTGATGAAGACAAAGTTGGTTTAATGACTGTTAGTACTTAGAGTGTTCCTGGATGTATAAACTCTTCAAACTAACCAAAACAAGGCTCCTTTTTCAGTGAAAGGCCTAGCATTGATAAGAAACTCATGGGACTAGTTGATCAGAACAGAAAAAAAAATGGTAGGAACAAAGAGAACTTCTTGATGGAAGTGTGAGCAATCAGCAGAAGAGTCATATCTTAGAAAATACAAGCCGTATTTTTCATTAGTTTGCAAGAAAAACCAAGAATGAGCTCTAGGTTCTTGAAAGTATAAAAGCTATCACTTCCTACCCCTCCCTCATAAAACTAGAGGAAATTTCTTTCATTTAAGAAATAAACAACCAAAAGGATTATGGCTAAAGCTCATACAAGGTTTTTTTAATAAGAAAAAAAATTTCAAAAGAATAAGAAACTTTCTTTTAATAATACCCATCATAGAACAATGAAACATGCAAGAAAGCGGTATTCACAAACAGATGAATAAAACTATAATAGATTAGTTCAAAACTAGCTATACAAATTTAAGATGATATAAACTATAAATACTACATAAGACTGAATTTTAAAAACTCAGAAATTAGATGATTAGATAAGAGATTTGAAAGGAGGGGTGAAGAACTCAAACAATTTAGAAGTGAAATCATTTCAAAATACTGCCAATACTGAAGAAGAACAACAAATGGAAGAATTACACTATCCAGTTTCAGACTTACTGTAAAGTTACAGTGATCAAGACAGTATTGGTCCTGGTGAAACAACAGACATATAAATTAATGGAATAGAATGGAGAGCCCAGAAATAGAACCATTCAAATATAGTCAACTGATTTTTAGAGGTGCAGAGACTATTCAATGGAGAAAGAATAGTTTTCCAACAGATGGTGCTGGGACAATTTGATGTTCACATGTGAAAAATTGAACCTAAATACAAACCTTACTTCTTACACAAAATTAAATTTCAAATGTATCATAGTCTTAAATATAAAATATAAAACTTTAAAACTTCTAGAAGAAGACATAAAAGAAAAGTTTACATGACTTCGGGTTTGGGGATGAGGTTTTTTTTTTTAACACAACACCAAAAGCATGAACCATGAAAGAAAAAAAAAAAAAGAATTTTATTAAAATAGAAAACTTCGGTTTTGTGAAGGGCACTGTTAGGAGAATAAAACGACAAGCCACAGATTGGAAGAAAGTTTTGCAAAACACATCTGATAAAGGACTTGTGTGTACAAAACATTCAAAGAATTTTCAAAACTCAACAGTAAGAAAACAAACCACCCTGGCTTCCCCCCTGAAAAGAAATGGGCAGTAGATTTGAACAGGCACTGTACCAGAGAAGATACATAGGTGGCAAATAAGCATATGAGAAAATTCTCGACATCATTTTTCATTAGGGTAATGCCGATTAAACAACAATGAAATACTATTGCACACTTTGTATTGAGACTGGCTAAAACACTGAAACCTGACATCACTAATTGTGGGTGAGGAGGCAGATTAACAGGAACTCTCATTTTTTGCTGTTCAATAATGCAAAATGCAAAAATACAAAATGGCACAGCCACTTTGGAAGACAGTTTAACAGTTTTCTTACAAAGCTAAACAGAGCTTTATATATTCCAGATCAGTGGTTGCTAGGGATTCAGAGAAGAGGCGGTGGAGTGTTGAACACATGCTGCCTGGGAAAGGAGGGCCTTAGGATGGTGAAATGGTAGTTACATGGCATGCATTTATCAAAACCCATAGAATTTTACAGCACAAAGAGGGAACCTTAATGCATATGAATATTTAAAATCTTGAAAATTGGAAGATCCCAAGATGGAATGTAGCCTGTGATGACTCTATGAGTCAACCTCATTGAAGGTGTTGGGAGAAAAGGTAGATTTGGAACTGAGTGGAGTCTGTAAGACTAAAACCAAAAGGGAACAGCATTAAGTACTATACTCTAGTCAGTAAGTTGTTTCCCACAGGGGAGTGAGTTAACAATTCTGAAATCACTGTGCTTGTATATTGCAATTAAACAATGGATGGTGGATGTTGGGGACAGGTTTCTCGCTATTGAAATGGTAGTTACAGAGAAGCAATGCAGGGAACTATAATGATTCATGTAGTAATAGATTAGAGTTGGGGACATGAGTATGAACAAATGTTTAGCCTAATGTAGATACTTTCGCTTAATACAGATTGATATAGACAGAACTATTTATTGATATGTGACTATACATAGGTTTGTATATTTCTTTGCTCTGTCAGCAAGAGTGAGGCATTAGAAACCACAATCTGGGCCCTAGCAATGAGCGTGCCTAGGGCCCAGATTGTGGTTTCTAACGCCATTCTCCAATAAAAAGAAACTAAGGCATCTTGAAGAAATAGGTTGATTCTAGAGCTGAGGCATGAGATATGTTGGACCAGAAAGGAAGTACTCAAACAAACTAAAAAAGCCACACAACCCCCTGCCCCCCAAAAAACAACCCACATTTACAACGGTATGTCAAAGGATTTTGGAGCAAACTGAAAGAGATTTAATGGCAACAAAATAAATATATTGTATTATAGCCAAAGTATAAAATAAATATCCACAAGTCCATACTGATATAAATAAATGATTAAATATATAAAGAAATGGGGAGTTGAGAAATCTCCCATGCAGAAGAATTCTAAGTATTTTATGTAGATTTTCTGCCATTAAGTGGGTGGAGCATAACTCCCCACTCCTTAAATGGGGGCTTCGCATAGTGACTTCTTCCATAACTAGTGTATGAATAGAGGAGTAGGGATAGTATATACGACACACACTACCCCAGCCAGGTGATCGAGGTGAATATCAAAAATGGTGTCATATTAATAGCATGTATCTTTGATATGATGCAATGAAAATAGCAGTTTACATCTATGATCCTCATCTCAAAAAAAAAAAAACATTAGACATATCCCAGCTGAGGGACATTCTAAGCAAAACACCTGAGTAGTCTTCTTCAGTACTGTCTAGGTCATCAAAAACAAAGACAGTCAGAAACTGTCACAGTCTAAAGGAGCATAAGGAAAGATGACAACTGAATGTGATAGGGCATCCTAGATGTGTCCTAAAACAGGAAAAAAAACAAAACAAAACGATATATGTTAAAAATTAAGGGAATCTGAATAAAGTATTGACTTTAATTAATACTAACGCATCAATATTGGTTCTGTGGCAAATGTACTATACTAATGTAAGATGTTAGTAATAGGAGAAACTGAGTATAGGGTATATGAGATCACTCTGCACTATCTTCTCAACTTTTATGTAAATCTAAATTGATTCTACTGTAAAAAGTTTGTTTAGAAAACAGGTGACTATGCCAAACCCTGCTTGAATTACAGATTCACAAGCAAAAGAAATGTTACTGTTTTATACCAAAAATACATACATATATACTAATCTAGGTGGAATTCAAGAGTAAATAAATGTAATGGATAATGCTGTAAGAGAAATGGAAAATGGCAAAGCGAATATTTTAAAAATCAGTAAGGAATTAATAAAGAGGTAAAAAAGGATTTAAGAGGAAGTTATAAATACAGAAATCAGTCAAAGAAGCTCTAACACTTACAATATGACTCTCTGAGGAAGAAAACTAAAGCAAAGGAACAAAACAAAACAAATAGTAATAAAAACTTCCTGAAATAAAAGATAGTTTGAAGGTCCATATTGAAAGGGCCCTGAATGCTTAGAAAAATAGATCCTGAAGGTTTAAAACCAAAATACATTCAATAAAACTATTGAATTTTAAAGGAAAACAATTCTTAAGCACATCCATCAGTTAGACACTTATATGGGAAGATTTCCAGCATACTTTTGAAACCAAAGCCAGAATACAGTTGAATAACTCTTTAAGGAAATAAACTCTAAACCAGAGATTTTATAAAATGTAAACCAGAGCAATGTGTGTGTGTGTGTGTGTGTGTGTGTGTGTTCTAGTGTAATGACAACAGACTAATATGAACATTCAGGAACTTGGGCATAATAATGCCCGTGGAGCCCTTCCTAAGGAATCGACCGGTGAACAGGTTTCATACAATCAAAAAAGTGCAGAGACATCGACACAAGGACAGATACAGTCTGCACTTCCAAAGCTCCCTGGAAGTTAGATGAGGATCTGTGACTGAGGTTTGGAATTCTATGGAATAAAAGAAGTGCTGTGTTCTCCATGATCCTCCATGCTGGCTCTCTTTCCTTGTGCTGGCTAACTTGACAGTACTCTAAGAACTTGAAGGATGTAGACACACAAAATGAAAGGATTCTGGGTCCCTGCTGACATGCACTTGGCTATGACATAACAAGTAAACATCTGTTATTTAAAAAATAACAATGTATTCATCTCATTAACAGAATAAATGATAAAAGTCATTTCATCTCCATGGATGAAGAAAAAAAAGTATTTAATAAAATACAGTACTAGTTCACAATTTAAAAGCATTTAAACTATTAAGAATAAAATAGAACTTATTTATATAGAACCTAAAACAAACATCATAGTTAATGATGAGATATTAAAATGTTCCTCTTGTGTGATGCCTGTCATCATGACTTATATTCAACATTGCGTTAGAAATCCTGGTTCTGGCAATTATAAAAGAAGAAGGAAAGAAGGAGGGCGGGGCAGGGAATAGGGAGGAAAGAAGGAAGGAAAGGAAGAAAGGAAGGAAGGAAGGAAAAAGAATAGGCATAAGGATTGGAATAGAGGAAATATGATGTGTCATTATTCGCAGACAACATAATTAAGTACAGAGAAAACACAAGACACAAGATAATCTGCAGATAAATTATCAGAATTCCTAAGTGAATTTCCAAGGTCACTGGACACTAGATCAGTATACCAAAAAATCTAGATAACTCTATATACCAGTGACAAATAATTAGGAAATTTTAAAAAATATGTTTATAATAACACCAAAAAAATATCAGTTTCCTAGGAATATATCTAATGAAAGATGCACAAGACCTTAACACAGAAAATGATAAACATTACTAGAAGAAATGAAAGATGACTCCGATATGTGGAGAGATATATTATGTTCATGGATTGGACAACTCAATATCTCAAAGGTGTCAGTTCTCTTTGAACTGATATATAGATTTAGTTCAATCCTAATCAAAATTCTAATAGGTTTTTATAGAAATTAAGATGGTTCTAAAGTTTATATGGACATGCAAAAGGCTGAGAAGAACTAAGACAGTCTTGAAGACCCAGATGTTGAAGGGCACTTGATTTATAACAAAAGTGTCACTGTGAAGCAGTGTGAATGATCTAATAATTGTAATAGAGTAATTGGATATGCATATGGAAACAAATTACCTTGCCCCCCGCCTCATGCCATTCACAAAATTAGTTTCAAGTGGATTGTAGATTTACACGTGAAAGAGAAAATAATAACACTTTTAAAAAATAACTTAAAATATCTTCATGGTTTTGGGGTAGTTGATATTTCTTAAGCAGAATACAGAATAGATAACTCAGACTACATTAAAATAAATAACTTTTATTCATCAAAATACATCAAGTAGGTGAAAA
>NW_011888811.1:684704-696037 GCF_000151845.1 Pteropus vampyrus
GAGAGATATATTATGTTCATGGATTGGACAACTCAATATCTCAAAGGTGTCAGTTCTCTTTGAACTGATATATAGATTTAGTTCAATCCTAATCAAAATTCTAATAGGTTTTTATAGAAATTAAGATGGTTCTAAAGTTTATATGGACATGCAAAAGGCTGAGAAGAACTAAGACAGTCTTGAAGACCCAGATGTTGAAGGGCACTTGATTTATAACAAAAGTGTCACTGTGAAGCAGTGTGAATGATCTAATAATTGTAATAGAGTAATTGGATATGCATATGGAAACAAATTACCTTGCCCCCCGCCTCATGCCATTCACAAAATTAGTTTCAAGTGGATTGTAGATTTACACGTGAAAGAGAAAATAATAACACTTTTAAAAAATAACTTAAAATATCTTCATGGTTTTGGGGTAGTTGATATTTCTTAAGCAGAATACAGAATAGATAACTCAGACTACATTAAAATAAATAACTTTTATTCATCAAAATACATCAAGTAGGTGAAAAGGCATGTCGGTGTGGATGAAGATATTGTCAGTGCATGCAGTTGATACAGGGCTAATATTAAGAGTATATAAAGAACTCTTAAAAATCAATAAGAAAAAGATAAATGACAGTAGAAAAATGGTTAAGAGTTTTGAGGACATCCAAATGACCCATGACCATATGAAAAGATGCTCAATGTGTCATTAGACCTCAGAGAAAGGTAAAATAAGACCACACTTCCATACACTGCATATCCATCAGAGTAGCTAAAACAATGTGTTTATGATGATGTGAAAAAAACTACATTTATTAGACTGTTGTGAGACAAATTGATGCAGTTACTCTGGAAGCTTTTTGATAGTGTCAACTAGAGCTGAATACACACGTACTCCCCGTGACCCAGCAGCACTTCCACTCCTGGATATTTATCCCACAAAAAGATATACACAAGAATGTTCATAGCAGCACTGTGATAGCCCCAAACTGAAAACAAGCCAAGTGCTTGTCAACATGAGAAAAAATAGGTTACAAGTGAAAACAACATAAAAAACTGCTACATGTAACAACATGATAAATCTCAGAAACAGAGTGAGTGACAAAACCCAGACATAAAAGAACATATGTTACCTGATTCCATTTATATAATCTTAAAAACAGGCAAAGTTAGTCTTTATATTAAAAGAGCAATGTTTCTCGTTGGAGGGTTGTAAGTGAGAGGGACAGTAAGGGATTTTTGAGATGTATCATCATCTGTTTCTAGATATGGGTAGAAGTTCGTGGTTCTGTTCACTGGGTGCAGAATGCTTCAAGCCCTATAATTTTGATTTGTATATTTTTTCTGTATATGGGTTACGCTTCAAAACATAATTTATTAAAAATATTTTAGAGGCAGATATAACAACCAACTTCAATGCATGGCTCTTAATTGAAGCATGATTTAAAGAAATGAATGTATAAAATAAAATTTTGAGACAAATGGAGAAATCTGAAAGTGGACTAGATATCAGATGATGTTAGGGAATTATTAATTTTGCTAAGTGTGATAATGCTAGTCTAGTTATATAAGAGAATCTCCTTAATTTTTTGAGATGCACGCTGAAGTATTTAGAGATCAAGTTCCCTGATGTCTATAATTTACTTTAAAATGGTTCCATAAAAAAATAAAATAAGCAAATATAGCAAAATAAAATCAATCAAATCTAAGTGGAGGGCACACCAATGCATTTCTCCTTTTCCATATGTTTGAACATTTTTTGATAAAAATTCTTTTTAATGTATTTTTAAAAAATTATCATCTGTCCTTTTCACAGAGAAAAAAAACTATAGAAAGTTTAAGTAATTTGCCATGCTGATTTGAATACAGGACTGTTCTGAATTCAGGAAAAGAAAACATAACCATCAGGAGCTGGAAAGAGATTGAAATATTATGTTATCCAATTTCCTCACTTTGCAGACAAGGAAACAAGCTAGAGAGGAATTTGACTTCTATGAAACGTTAATGCAGTGTGCAGTGTTTGAGGGGTTGAGCTGCCTTGGCATTAACTTGGTTTTTCCAAACAGCAGAATACAACGGTGTCCTTAGCTCTAACCCAGAGTTCACATTTACCCTTTAATTAGTTGTAAAGTAAATAATTATATTATATATTTAAGTGCATATGTGTGGCAAATATATATATTTAAATTATTGCAAGGGTTATTTTGTTCCTGGTACATAGAACCCTGCTTGTCCCACCAGCACTAACATGTCTTATGTTCCTTGGGCTGATCATTTAGAGGCCAGACCCTCAAACAGCCCATGAATGTGCCTTTTTCTTCATTTGGCCTCATTTGTGTCAACATCAAAGCCTGACCATTGTTATTAACTCAGAATTATGGACAGGGTTTTCTTTGTGAAAATTTATCGCCTGCGGTATCTATACTTAAATTACACTAAATCCATGAAAAAACCCCAGTGTCTGTGTGGGTTTTATAAGCTGCCAACACCAGAAACACCGCTGTTGACAGATATTTGATTGGTTTATGGAATTATTTCTTATATTTAAAAAAAAAAAAAAAAAACCCGTAACTTCTATCTGGGAATATATTCTCCTTTGGTTACTTAAGAATTGCAAGACAGACTGAAGGGGAGCCATAAAATTAGGGAAATCTTAAAGGGAAAAGTAAAAGCTGGGGAAGATTTTTGAGGCCATCAGAAGACCCAGGCAGGACTAAAGACTTGCAGTCATAAAACAGTCCTAGCTGATTCTCTCCCACCAAGCTCGCTCTTCTCTGGTCGCGTAAAAAGGAATAAGGCAGATGAGGAGAAGGTTATTGAAAGACTTAAACCTAAAACTTTCAAATTGTCATATAGTGAAGGATGGGGCTGTCTCCCTGGACAATAAAACTCAGAATATAAGTTTAGTGATGGCAGGAATTTAATCAGAGAAGTAGGAAGAAAGTATAGCAGAGTAGTAAGGAACATGGGCTTTAGTGTGGTGACCCACACTTACATGCTGTTTGACTTCGGACAAATTAATGAACTTCTCTTAGCTCAGTTGCCTCCTCTATGAAACGTCTACATATCCACCTCATAGCATTGTCGGGAAAACTAAATAGCATGCACGAGAAGAATTTAGGAGCATATCTGGCTCATAGTAAATGCTCATAAATATTTCACTGTAGTCTCTAAAGTAGAGCTGAAAAAAATGACTGCCATGTGTTCCTGGAAAATCTCTAAGACAAGGAGTTGGAGGAGGCAAGAACATCAAGGGCCACTCTCTAGAAGTTTCCATGGGCCCTTAGATCTGCTAATTTAGAGTGAGCGTGCGGCTCTTAAAGATTAGAGCATGGACTCTGAAGTTAGGATTTGAACCTAGATAAATCATCTCATTTCATTTACCAGCCACGAGACCTTGGGCAGGTTTCTTAGTAGCTCCGGGAACCATCTGTTAAGTGGGGATCATCATTGTTTGAGTGGCATTGCCTTTTATGCAGAGGCTTGTTTCTAAAGTTGGCACAAAAGATAAAAAAGGAAAATATTCAGAATTATTGATGATTCTATCTCCTGTAAACAAGACGTGTAAGGACATTTTATACTAAAAAATACCACTGACCACTAGAATTCCTGACAACAAAATGCCCACTATGAGCAGCACATGGGGACTGAGAGATCGAGAGAAGAGTAGATTCACATCTCTAATCCAAGGGCATTTGGGGGCACGGGTTCATTGAGCAGAATGGCTGGTAGGACCTTCTGTACCTTATATTTCTCACTTCTTTAATTTTTGCAGAGTGCCTATACCTCACTCACAGGCTAAATGTACGTTGTGGCATGACTTCACTGTCCCACATCATGGGCTCTCATGAGATTATCCATGGGAAGTGCTTCTGTAGTGGTTGGCGCAGTTATCACTCAATATATTTCTCCATCCTCCTGCACCCTCCTCCTCTTCCCATCGAAGGCCAAGAGTGATGTGTTAAAAAGGGAGCAATTTATTTGACCGAATGATGACATTTTTACTCATTGGTTTTTTTACATCTCTTAGGCCAAACTTCATGCCAAATATGTACTAAATTGTCTTCCTGTCTTTGTTCTCCCATCGAAAGTGGTCAAAGCTTGTTTTGTTTGTTTTTTTTTTTAATCAGAAAAATTAGCTTAATAGTATTTTATGTCTGATAGGAATGAGGGCATTGTCAGAAAGTATGTATCTACTAACATACTGTAAAAAGGCAGACAGACAAACCGATGCAGATTATCATTAATATTTCTGTTACTGTCCTAATGGGGGCCCAGCCACATAACCAGTTTAAAATTGTGCCCAGTTCTCCCTCTGAATGACTTGAAAAATCAAAAGAACCAATTCTTTAGGTTCATTTGTTTTATTCTCTTTATATCGTTTTTTGGTAGAATTTAAATATCTGAAGAACTAATTTCGTCATTTCAAAATGTAACAAGGAGAATGGCGTTAAGCCTGGGAATGTCAGTCAGCTTTGAATCTCAAAATGCTTGTACTTCCTCCCTGTGTGTGTGCGCGCACACGTGTGCGGGTGTGTGTGTGTGTGTGGCTTCTCCAAGATGTGGAGTTTTGGAATAAAAATGGTAATTGACTTTTAACGAGAGAGCTGAGAAAACTGCTTCTGTATATTATGTGGCTGTGAGCTGGATTTTAAATGTTTGATTAAGTTATTAGAGTGTTTTGCTTTGGCATAATGTACTATAAATTCATGATTGCCGGCCAAAGCAGTTAGTCGGTGGAGAAGAATAAATTGTTTTGAGAGGTGCTTCAAAACCTGGATTTTATTCTCTTGGAAAGGCAGGGTTTTAAATAAATCATGTAATACAAATGAGAATTTCCATAATTAAGGTGCTAACTAGGAAGATCCCTAGGAGCTTTAGAGTGGCAAAATAAAGAAGGACATTCCGGGATGCTTTCATTTTATTCTGTTTCTTTTTAAATTTATGTTTTGAGTGTGCTACTTTATTTTTAGGGGCCCAGAGACCAAACAGCAGAAAACAAGCACACGTTAACTATAAGTTGTTAAACAATTTATCTTGGAGCTGTGAGTGCTGTAGGGAGACAGATATGCTAAACAAATGTGTTTATAAAAAAAAAAAAAAAAGTCCGAGACACCTTTACTTTACAGCGCTTCAAACAGTGAGAGGCTTCTGTCGACTGCGCCCATGTATTACTTAGAGAATTTCTCTTTGGCAGTCCTCACTCCTGTGACCCAGTAATTTCACTCCCTGACAGCTTTCGTGTTTTCAGAGCATGTCCTCCTGCTTCTGTCATTTAGGAAATCTCTCTTAAATGGCAACACCCCTCTCTAGGGGACTCTTTTTGGCTCTTGGCCTCAAACCTTCTCCCCAAGATTCTTCCAGCTGTTTCCTCAAAGTCCCACAGCCTCCCTCAGCACTGCGAGGCTCTTCTCCCAGGAGCGCCTAAATAAATAAAGTGGGATTAAATGTATGTGATTGGTTCTTGTACTACTTTATTTATTTGATCTATGTACATACTAGAGAACTTTCTACTGTACAGTGTATAAATATACCATTTATAATTGATTAAGTAGGGCAATTGTGGGCATTTCTAGACAAGCATGCCATCCGGCCCTCTGTTGGGAGCCTGGGCACATACTATCACATTTTTTTATGAGATCAAATGATATCAAGTTGGGACTGCAGCCCTTTGTAGAAGGTTGTAGAGAGCTGCCCAAGTGGTATTGCTAGAACTCTGGTTTTTGTTGGAGATGCGTTTAGTGATTGGGCGCACATGTGTCCTCAGGCTGCCTGCTTGGACTCTCAGGTTCTCCACAGGCCAACCATGCAGCCTTAGGCAAACGCCTGAATGTCTCATCTGTAAAAAGAGAATAGAATTACCTACCCTAGAATTGTTAAGAGGGTTAAATGAAATAATGCACATCTTGTGTCTAGCAAAGCACTGACAAAAGAAAGTAACTGATTAATGCATATTAACTGTTAATTCCATCATCATCATTATGATCAGATTTAAGTGACATAACTTAGTATATAAAAATCTCTTCCAAGAATGGAAGCAAGTATAAATTTGAAGATAGACTATTTACTATTCCTTAACTAGAGAATGCTCAAGTATATGCATCCTTTATATGCTAATGGCCATCCAGGGAGGCCACTCAGTGACCTGTACACAGCAACACTATCTCCCCAGGGGCCTCCATGCCTCCCATTTACCTATTATCTTGTAGATGTGCTATTGCCTGGGACCCACCCTTTTCCAAGATGGTCCCCAGGTCCCATAGGGTGTGGCTGTCTTGACAGTATTGAAGGATGCAGAGGGATGTGGGAAGTTCAGATAGTCACTGCCACTCCTTTCATGTTAGTGTCCATCTCACTGAGGCATCCTCTTCAGCATCCACATTGTAAGAAGTCAGAGAGAATCTAGTCCTGGATCTTAGCAAAAATGAATCTTACTTGGGTCTTTGAGCATCCTGAGACCCACCATTACTAATTTATAGATTGTGACATCATTATCTCTTGCTTGAAGGACCACAGACTTTCTCTCTTACCTGTCTGCTTCCGCTGTGACCCCAGGGAAAGTATTCTCCATCATCATTAAAATCATTCCTCAGCTTCCTTTAACTCTTAAAATCATCTTCAGTTCCTTGTGATGGGCCTCAGGGGTCTGGCCTCTCCTCTCTCTCTCCCCCTCACTCTCCTCTTCTTCCTCTCCTACTCACTTAGTAACCACCATTCATCCTTCAGCTCTCAGCAACAGGGTCACCTCAGAAAAGCCTTCCATGCCTCTCCCAGTGGTTAAATTCCTCTCTCACACATTCTTATTGGACTCTGACCCTTTGCTCACCTCAGTCGGTATTTACAGATTCCTTAGTGATGCTGACGTTTGTTTCCCTCATTAGATTATAAGCCCCCTGAGATGGAAGCCATGTGTTTATGCTCAGAACAGCATCACAGGCACCTAACATTGTGCCTGGCCAGAACCCGCCCCTATTGACATTTGTTGTGCACTCAAGCAGTGTCACTAATAATTCCAGTCCTTTGGAAACCCACATAGAACACTGATAGAGGTGCAGCCAGACCTGAGGGTCTTTGGGTTGCTCCTCACCATTTCCCTTCCAGCTCCAGTTAGATAGGCTCTGCTAGGCTCTCCTCCAGGGCACCACCTCTAGTGGGAATGACATCCATCTAGAACTTCATTCTGGGTACCTACCTGTTATAATCATTACCTTGATAACTGTTCGTACACTGATGTCAGTGAAGAACCCATTCATGAAACACCTCCTCTAGAACTGCCTTCACTGGTCCCCAGGCTGTGATAGAAGACCTGGCATGTAGTAGGTATAGTACTTCGAACATCCTTCTTAGTAGCAGTTTTTTCTTTTTATTGAGGTATCATTTATATAAAATAAAATATGTAAATTTTGAGTGTTATATTACTTTTTAGAGTGCATATTTCATTTTAAAAAATGGATAACGCTTGAAACCTATATAATTTTATTAACCAATTCACCCTAATAAATTTAATAAAATAAATTTTTTAAAATGGGTAAACTATTTGGAGCAAGGTGAATAATTATCGTTTGTTGGTAAGGTGGGCAATCTCCTATTATAGTAATTTTCTATATATCATCTAATTTGTGTAGTGACATATATACTCTTATGCATCTGGCATTCATACATTTCCTTATTTAATCTTTACTGTAACCCTATGGAGTACTGATTATTTTGCTTCCATTTTACCAATAAAGAAACTGAGGTCCAGAGAGGTTAAATAATTTGACCAAAGCCTCATTGCAAGATTTGAAAGTAGCTCTTGTTACCTGCAAGTGGATGATCTTGCCATTGCCTGATCCTGTGTACCTTCTTAAGACATAAGTGGTAAAGATGAGATGTGTTTACAAAGTCAAAAGCCTGCTTGTTCTGCGAATTTTGTGAACGGGCTCTGAAGATAGCCACAGAGGCGGAGGATGCATCTCTCAGCCCTCCCTGTTCTCTGCAGCCTCCTCCCTTCCCGCGCAGATATCCCTGCAGATGGCCTGGGAAACACATATGCAGGCATTGCTGCAGAAATGGATCTCTGAGTCAGCCCTTGGAAAAAAAAAAACCTCTTTGCTGGTTTTATTTTTCTTGGTTGATTTATTTGACAAGGACCCATTTTGTACATCATTTTGGAATTTGAAAATCTTTTTTATCTCCAAAGGTCTCTCTTAAAAAAACAAAGAAAAAATAAAAGAGAGGCTATGTATGCTACTCCCATGCGATGCTTTCTAAACTCTGAGCTCTGCCTTTTTACTTTATTTTCTGACCTGAGATTACACAAGCAGCAGAATAGGGGCTGAGCAGAGCTACATCCCATCAGGTGGGAGTCCGATCTGCACTAATCCCTAAAGACGCATCTCTATCACTGTTGTTCGACCTGTCAGGACACCTACGTTGCTAACCCTGCAGAGGAAGAGCACACGATTTATTCACTCTAATGAAGCTTCCCTGGTGAAATTAGGTGTTACAGCCAGCCAGCCAAAGGAAATGTCCCCAGCCCTGGCTGGCTGCAGATCCAGTTTCTGTTGGTCTTCTTTACCTGGAGGTCTAAGATACCCCACTCTGAGGGCCTTCCAGGCCCGTGTTCCTGAGATCACTGCTTTGGCAACAAGTCATTTACAGAGGCATCTCTCATCCTGGCCCGTGACATGACAGATGCAATCAAAACAGTCACTAAGCTTCCTTGGGAACTTTCTCCAAGTAACATGTGTTTCAGCTGTGGGAAAAGCGCGGGGGGTGGGGGTGGCGGGGTGGTGGAGGGAACCTCAGGTAGAATTTACAGCTGCCTTTAATAACCCATGTAGCTAAATTTCTTATACCACAGTGCCCCTCGAATGGTGGCATAGACTTTTCCAAGCACAGTCCAGTTTCTCGGATGATAAGAAGACCTCCCCATTGGATTTCGTTCATATACTTGTTGAGTGAACACCCATGCCTTGGCCATTTTGGTTAAGAACCAGCTTGAATCAGGGGTGGGCTGGGGGGTTTTACCATGGCCATTGATGTTTGTATTTGATGACAATGACTGAAGCACTGACATCCACTCGTGTGGCTTGCCATGCATACACCAGCTCTATGTGAAGGGTCTGCAGCTGCAGACGTTCTTCCTCCTAAAGACACTTAAAGCAAAGTTCTGAATCATTTTTGCAAGCTGTTTTCTTGAGTGCTTTCTTGCTTTGCTAAAGATAAATCATGCCATAACTTTGTCAGTTTACTTTGACCCTTCTAATTGAACCAAGAAGTTCAAGGCTGAGATGTTTTTCTAGTAGCTTCCAAGTCTCAAGGCCTAGAAATGAGGGAAATAATTTGCTTAGATCTTGAATATTATTATTTTTTTAAATCACGATCTCGACAAGTTTGGTTAAATGGCATCTGGAATCAATTCAAATCAGCAAATTGATATTGAGCACATACTATGCACAAAATTCCTTGCTAGTGTGGTGGGAAAGAGCTCATGACACAGTGGAGCCTACTCACTTCTGAGTGATACTTTTCCAAGTACGCCACAGTGTGATAGATGTAACATTTTAATTTTAATTTTCACAGATTTTTTTTTTTTTTTTGTAATTTGTATTAGATAAATAGCTCTTCGAATGCTTGGCCTCGTTGGTATTTTTGCGTAGAATGAGAGTAAAGCAAGCGTTTAAGTAAAATGAAAATGGTGAGTTAATGTAAAGAAATATATTAAATAATAATACGAATGATACCCAGAAATGATAACAAGGTGGTATGTCCATGATTAGAATCCCAAAAGCCATTATCCTGGGTGGACTTAAACACATCCCCAAGGAAGCTAGTCAGTTTATTATTCAGGGAGGTAAGCCAAGGGCCTCTGAGTATTTGACAATACCTGGTCATTAGCTTGCATGGCTCACTGCCCAGCTAGGCCATAATGGACTTTTAATGAAATTGCTGTCACACACATCCTTGTGTACTTCCCATTGTCCAAACAACAGTAACATTGAGATGTAGACCACTCCATGCAACCTTACCTATCTGGGAGAGGAGGAGATGAGGTGGGGAGAAATGAATTTCCCAGTGAACATTGCATATCCCATTCTGTGCATTAGTGTTGGGAAGGGGATGCTGGGGACATGGTGAAAGATGGGCACAGCACCATGAGCTGATGGCTAGAGGTCAGAGGAGATACAGAGGGAAAAGCCACCATGTCTTGAGGTGCGGAGGCTTCTCATCTGATGTGCCAACTAGTGCCAGCCCATCCCCTGCCACAGAAGCAGTAAATAAACTCTGCTACGCACCCCTCTGAGGAGCCTTAAACCATTCAGATGTGTAATACTGTTGAGTGTAGTGAATAGACTAACATTGTCTTTGCATCTCTGCGGTGACTAATTTGCGGGCTCCCTGATTTTGTTCTGAGTTAAGTGGTCTTTATGTTCCAATTCTGGCAGCGCTGCACAGTGATATATTGTGTGCACAATTCCGCCCAATTTATTGGCGCTCACATAATGACAGCCTGTTGAATGGGAAGAAGTAGTGTGTAAACAGAACAGCCCAGGCTGGAGGGGAAGCACTCATTTTCTGAGCCATATTTACTGAGTTAGTCATGAGACTTTCTTCTGTCCACTTGAGCCAGGATTTTGAACCCTGATCTGTATGTAGGTCCATTTGGAGATCCAGAAGAACTCAAATTTGATTACTTGGGGAAATCAGGAACTAGCACAAAGGCATCTTTGCCTGATAGAAAAAGTGAGTTCCAGAGTTCTGACACCTCCTGGTGATTGGGGTGGGACCCTCTGGGTTTGAGATAGAGGAGCCAGCATTGTAAGGAAAAGCCTGAGGGCACATCATGGGCAAAGTCCTTTGTCTCAAGAAACCAGATCAGTTGATTAAAGCAGAGTGAGAGCCAGAAGCAGAGCTCAAGTGCAGGGTCAGACACCAGAAGGGGCTGCTACAGAAGGGGATCAGTTGTGGGTTTTTGGGTGACACGATTGAGGTGGATGCCCTGTGTTCCTCATTGTTGGCATGTGCACAGTGTGCACTGTTCCTCATTGTTGGCATGTGCACAGTGTGCTTTGGAGGGGAGGGGTTGGTTTGAAGAACCAGTCTGGAGTGGACACATGACATGAGCATATTTCTCTCACCAAGTCAACATTTTTTAATTGTTATTGACAACTGTTGAAATTGAAAGTAGCAGGTACTATATTCATGGTACAAATCTACTGAGATTTAAAAATCAATAAAATATAAGTTTTCCTGCTTTACCCAATTTCTGGTTCCCCTTGCCAAATATAGTCAATATCTATTCTTTTTTTGTTTGCTTCCAGAAATTATTCTTATACAAACAATGAGAGAGAGAGAGAGAGAGA
>NW_011888811.1:696146-708193 GCF_000151845.1 Pteropus vampyrus
ACACACACACACACACACACACACACACAATCTCCAAGACCTGCCAATTTTTTAACCATTTGAAAATTATGTTTTAAATTTTTAGAAATTATTAAGATGATTATTTAGAGCAGTTTTAGATTCACAGCAAAATAGAGAGGAAGGTACAGGGATTTCCCACCTACCTCCTGCCCCCACACATGGCACAGACTCCCCCATTATCAACATCCTCCAGAGAGAGAAACATTTGTCACAACTGATGAACCTACATCGACACATCATAATCACCCAAAGTCCTTCGTTTACATTACCATTTGTTCTTGATCTGGTACATTCTTGGGCTTGGATTTAGATTTTCTTTTAAACCTCCAAATTAAGACTTTTCTTGCACTTGGCTAGGATCCATCTGCCAGTTCGTGAATGAAGAGAGCCTGTGGACAAGAGTGTTGATTTTAGTATCTTATTTATGCCTGCAGAGGCCTCACAGGGCATTGGGTATGTAGGGCACTGTGGTGTCCAGTGTGGGGTTCCAAAGACAGGGAAGGAGCTGAATGAGAAAACCCTGAGTGCAGCAGGATTCAAGGGTGAGAATGATGCTGTGTCTGAGGAGAGGAGCCAGGGGACACTACTGGAGAATGGGGGCTGGGACAGGAGCCCCAGGCTCACTCGACTGGCCACCTGTGGTGCGAGTGAGGAGACTGGGCTGAAGAAGCAGGCACAGAGCAGAAATCACGGCCTCCCTGTTTGCCTCTGCATCTGTCTCAACACACACAGACATTGAATCTCTGCAACTAGAGACTTCTTGACAACTTGAGGTCTCAAAAGGCTCCTGAGAGCAGAAGAGGAAGGAGCCATTCAATGAACGCTCACCTATAATCGTGTGCCTTTGTTGACAGATGCCTGTTTTTGTACTTCTGGTGATAAACTGCTTCTGTGATTTCCTCTTTTGAATTTCTACATTGCTGTTTCTCGGGATAGGATTAGGCATCCCATAAAGTGTCACCACTTGCTTGTAGCTGAGGCTGAGTAAGATGAGAAGCCCTCCCTCAGGTGGGGTCTGGAATCCATCCCTCCCAAGGTCGGTTAGCCCCTTGCTGCTGTCTCAGCCAGCCCTCTCTGGGCAGCACAGATAGCTTCCGGCCATAGAGGACAGACAGACAGCAGGGGAGCCATGGGTGGTCAGTTAAGGCACAGGTGATGAGGTGAGAGGTACATTCTGTACTTGACCTAAATCTTAGCTTGCCACTTACCAGTAGTGTGAGAAGTTGTATAAGTAACTTAAGTTCTCTGAGCCTCAGTTTTATCTTCTTTAAAATTAGACTAATAATGGGCTGGACCTTATAGGGACTTGAAAGGATTCAATTGATTAAAACCTGTAAAGCCTGTAGAACACTGCTGGTTAGCATGCTAGAAAGCTTAGGTGGTGGTGCTGCTGCTCTTCTGGAAACTTACTCTGCCTTGGTGGCAGTCTGTTCTGGAGGTCCATCAGTGCAGTCCTGTGGGCTTTCTGTTGCTTTTGGCCATAAACCACTCCTGGGCAGGGCGTCAGGTTGATCTGATTCATATTTGTTCCATCCTCCGGGAATGTCCTATGTGGCCCTGGTGTGTTTGCTGATCTAATCAGGAGAGTGATTCAAGGCCCATTCCAATGTTTATGTTGGCTCTGGGTCTAATCTTGTCTATCTTGCACTGTAAGTCCAAGAAGATGGGCCTGATCTGGGTCAAGTACTCTGCAGGGTGGAGCCTCCAAGCGTTAGGAGTGATAAATACATGCAACTGGGAAGGGTGGCTGGATTGGTGCTGGCTTCTTCTTCGTTTTATCGATTCATTTCTTTGGGAACATTTTTTAACCTAAAGAATAGTCAATTGGACCGTCATTCTGCCTCCTGTCTGGGCACTGAAATTTTAATAACCATTGCTGGCATTAATCGAAGACTCACCAGTTACAAGCTCTGTTAACCACCTTCATATGCATAATTTTGGGTAAGGCTCAGAGCTACCCAATGAGTCAGTTTGTTTTCTCTTTGCATAGATGAAGAATTGGAGCCTTAGGATTTTAAATCACTTGCCTAAAGTCACAGATGTAGTAAGTGTAGAACCAGAATATAGGCATCTTGTCTGCAGAGCTCTAAACCCTCTCACCTTAGTGTTCACATGAGTTGTTTAGAGATATGGCTAACAGGCAGAGGCAGGTCCAGTAGATCTGGGGCCTGGCCTGTGACACTGTATTTCTCATAAGCTCCCAGGTCAGACTGATGCAGCTAATCCCTGGACCATGCTTTGAGTGACAAGGCACCAAACTAGGAAGCCACAGTCTTAGCTTGGTATGTTATCTGTTTATTTTGCTGGACCTAACATTTGACCTTATGCATGGTTGCTTGGCAGCCATCACTCACCCACTCATGGCGAAGACAGTGTCTTATGGGGCTCTCAGCAAGTGAGACATTAAGCCCTGTGAGGCTTTGGGTGGTTGCTCTGCTCTTAGAAGGTTAGTCAGTGTAGCCCCTCTCCTTTCTGTCTTGATCAGTCCTGCTTAACTGAGAGAGAGGGCATTTCTGTGCCCTTGGATGTGTCTATTTTTCTAGTCTCGGCTTGGATTCCTGGATTTGGGGACCAGGGGAACTCACCATGATCTTTACTTTGCACCCAAATCTCTTTCTCTTCTTGTGTCTCCCACCTCTAATCATGGTCACATTTAGCTTTTCATTCTTCCTGGGATGAAATCCTTTTAGGAATCTGTGGTTCATTCCTTGGCCCCAGCTTTCCTGTGGTTGTCAAGTCCCAAATTCGTTCAAACCTCCATAATATCTGTGATATCTCTTCTTCTCTCCAAAACCTGGCCCTGATAACCTCTTAATAACATAGCCATTATTTATATGATAGCTGATATGTGAATTATCTACTTCATTAAGTGTCACCACTGTCCAATGAAAGGGCTCTTATCATTGTCATTGATCAGATGATGTACTCAAGTTCACCCAGAGAGTAAGTTTTCGCTCCGGTACTGAACTCAGAGAGTCGAATCCAATGCTCTCACTCCCAACCCCTCTGCCGGACTGCCTCTCTCCTTTCCATCTGTCTCCACTACGGCTGGAGGCATCGCCACCAAACAAGTTTAATCACTTATTCATTCAACCACTGCCTTAGCCCTCTAGTATGTTCCAGCACTATGCTAGGTGCTGATGATGCAATGGAGAGCGAAACAGACATATCCCTATGTTTGTGGAGCTTATTTTGGTGATCACATTATTGCTACTTGTTAGACAGATGACTTTTATCGGGTTATTTAATCCACATGAGTCCAAATGGCCCACATGAACCTCAGTTTTCTCATCTGCAAGTGGAGATCATTATACTCCCTACTCCAAAAGGCTGCTACAAATAACATGTGTGCAGCACTTAGCCTTGGCACATAGTATGTGGACAGTAATCTCACCTGAATTTGCATGTGGATTAAGTCCAAGTTTTTCAGCATACCATTCCAAGTCCTTCATTCCAAACACGTAGGTGCCTCCAGGATGAATTGTTGTTCTTCCACACACTTGACACACACTTTCCTGATTCCTGGCCCGACTCAGGTGTTATTTTCATTTGCTCTTTAGTATATAGTATATCCTACCTCTGTGAGAACAGTCCTTTGTTCCATGATACTCTTGGCCTCTGGGCTCCCATGTAGCACCAAATCTTGCTGCCTTGTATTCTAGTTTACAGGTCTGTCTCTTTTGCTCAGTTGTAAAATTTCTCACTCATTTAGCAAGTATTTCATGAGCACTCACTATATGGTTAGGTACTGTTCTACTTGTGGCAGCATGTAATGGAAGTAATAACCGTCATGGTGCCTATCTCCATAGAGTGTAGAGTCTAGACAACACTGTCCAATAGAATGCTCTGCAGTCCCAGAGATTTTCTATCTCTGTACTGTCCAGTGTGATAACCATTAGCCACATGTCACTACTGAGCACTTAAAATATGACTAATGTAGCTGAAGGGCTGATTATTTAATTTTGTTTAATTTTAGTTTACATAGCCATATGTAGCTAGTAGATACTGTATTAGTGCAGGTAGTATGAGAGAGCTGTTAATTAAATAATCACAAAAAATCAATAGAAAGTTACGCTTGTAGTAAGTACTATGCAGTAGGAGTTCCTGGTTGCATAGAGACATATTAGGGAGATCTGACTTAGTCTGGTTGGAGCGATTGAGGGAAGGATTTCCTCAATCTGATTCTGAAGCTACTCAGAAGAATGCAGGGAGGTGCAGAGGGCATGCTTGCAAATAATCAAGCAACGTGCACGAATGGTCTGTGGTAGAAAAGATCATGGCCTATGAGAAGATCTCTGAGAGTCCAAGGGCAAACACCATCTTCATCCTTCTCTTTTCTTTGAAAGCTCCAAAACGCGTAACACTGCATACTCTGCACATAGTAGGCACTGAATTAAATTTCAAGTTTGGGTGCGTGATGCCAAGGTCTCACTTCCTGTGCAGCCTCACCCAGTTCCTCCTCAGAACTGCCCCAGCTAGAGAGCCAGGAAACAGGAGCTCCTGTTCCATCTCTGCTCTGAAGGATCCAGTCAGTAAGGAATCTTGTCTTTTTGTCTCAAGGAACCTTCTTTACCATATGGCTGGTGACCTCCCACCTCTCAGGATTATGGGAAATATTCTGGGTCTACATTGGAAGAGATATGGCCACAGGTAGAGACTGGAATCACAATAAAACCTGCGTGTTGTATTTGTTAATTCATTCAACAAACGCTTGTAAGTGCCTGCTACAGGCTGATGTTGAGGATACAGTAAAGAACAAAAAAGATAGTGCCCCTGACCTCATGGAGCTTATAATGTAGTGGGGGCCCCCAGGTACCCCAGGCTGTGACAGTCAGGGCCAGTAGCTCTTCCCGGGACCTACATACTGTGTGTGGCAATGTGTCATGTTCTGGGTCACTGCACAATTCACACATGCTCCCCAAACCCATCATACACTGGGGTCCCAAATGCCTCAGCCAGGGAGTCAATCTCTAGGATTGCCAGGTACTTTTGCTGTGGACTCCAGGGAACTTCACGGAATTTGCTCTATGTTCTCCCCCAGGAACTCTGCCTTGCGTACAAGTGGGGAGATTGTGAATTCCTCAGAGTCATCATCTTTTAATAAGAAGAAACAAATAACTCCTTGTTTACACCCCAGCTTGTGTTCCCCACACCAGTTCCTTATTCACACCTTTGGCTCACTAAAGAGCTTAAACACAATTTAGTTCCCCAAGGCTGGGGGAAGGGTAGAAAGTAATTTTTTTTAACCTACTCAAGGTCTTGTCCAAACGAGTTGTCACCAAAAAATGAAAGCCAGATGTTATTTTAGTGAGAAATAAATATGTGGCCAATCTGCGGGTCGAACCTGCGGTCTCTCTGGATGGTTTCCACGTGTGTCGGTAGCTGGACTCCCAGGTATCAGCGGCCGACGTTCTTTCTCTAGTCTGTTAGCTGAGGCACAGCACGCACAGATGGCTAATGAGCAGTTAACATCCAAGCCGAGCAGCCTGCCATGGTGATGCCCACCAGCTCATACGTTAGATTCAAACCAGCACTGTGAGCTGCTGGGGGCTGCTGAGTGCAGACTGAGAAGCAGAGATCCATGTCCAGACAAGGGGGAAAGACAAATTCAGGCTATAGTGCTGCCTCCAGCTTCTCAGAGGGATCTGCTTTTGTTGGGAGCGCTTAAATCCTCATGGGGAACATACTTCAGATAACCGTCGAGGAATTACAGATGAAATCAGGGCCTCGAAGCAAAGAGCGGCCCTTTGGGGTTTAACATTACAGTGTGCTCTTCCTCGAGTCTGATTCAGTAGTGAGCTTTTCAGCCAAAGGAAGTCTTTTCTTTAATTGGCCGCATCTCCGTAGGAAGACCGCTGAGCTTGCTACTGCTTCTATCAGAGCATTTCTCATCTCTTGGCTTTTTCTCACACTTTTCAAGTTCTAGATACAATCAATTGTGTGTTGGCCTTTGAAATGTGTCATACTGGTATTAAAACTTTCTCAAAGGGCAGAAAAAAAGGTGAGAGAGGGAAAAAATGATAGGATAAAGCTCAAAGGGTCAGTGAGGCTTAGAGTAGAGAGAGAAACTCTTGGGAAAGAGGTAAACAGTGTCAGACCTGGAGACTGTAAGTTAGAGAACCAGAGGGTGAGGCAGTCAGGCGACCCGATTTAGGAATGTCTGACCCCCAAACTGGGTGCACGGCACATGGACAAAGCACGTCATTGGGAGACACGGATTCAGGCCAACCATGAAGACACCGGGGGAAGAGGCCCAACCAAGAGGCTGGATTACAGGCTCGGTGAGGGGCTCTAGGGAAGGAGGGGTCTGCCATGGCAAGGCAGAGCCCGATCGCTGAGGAAACTTTCTGAGCTGTCTTCCTAAGGAAATTGAAGGTAATAGTTCATGGCTCATAGGATTATTCTGAGGATAAAATAGATTAATCATTGTAAAGTGTTTAAAAGAGTGGCACTCAATAAATGCTATAGTTATGTGCAGGCAGTGGTTTAGACATGAGGGAACAAGAGACAGAGTTCCTAAAGCATGAGTTTGTTTCTAGGAATGTTTTTCAAAAAAGGTCAACTTGGATTTTGAAATGTATCATTTATTCATATATTCATTCAGTCTTTTCTTCCTTAGTCAGGAAATCTTCATTGAGCCCCTTTCATGTGTAAGGCATTCTTCTAGCCCCGGGGATATAGTGATGATCTAGAGCAGGGGATGGCAAACTGCATCTGTGGGCCAAATCTGGCCCACTGCTTGTTTTTGTAAATAAAGTTTTATTGGAATATAGACATGATCATTTGTTTATTAAAAGCTGTTTTTATGCTACATTTACAGAATTAAGTAGTTGTAACAGACCTGCTCAGGGCCTGCACAGCCTAAAGAAATGACCACCTGGCTCATTACAGAAAACATTTGCCCACCTTGATCTAGAGAGACTTTTCAGTATGGTACTCCTTCTCTAATGAAAGAGACAAAGCAATAGGAAATTGCAGTATAGTAAAATAATTTCAGAAGACCATAGGAGTAGAGAAGAGGATCAAACAGGTTTCCTAGAAGAGATGCTCTCTCAGCCCAGCTAAGACTTGGAGAAGTAGAGAAGAAAGGAAAAATATGCTGGATAGAGAAACAACATTTGCAGAGGCCCAGAGGTGGAAGAGAGCAGGGTATGTTCAGGAGCTAAATGAAATTCATCATAGCTGGAGCGACAGAGAATAGATGACACATAGCTTCCCAAGAAGGATGAAGTTTTGATGATTTTCTGAGGACAGTGGAGAGCTATTGAATGCTTTTCAGCAGAGGAACAACATAATTAGGCTTGTATTATAAGGGAGATCAGTCCACCTGGAATATGGACGCTGGATTTAAGAGTTGAGTGGGAGGATAAGGAGGAAGATTGGAGACATGAAGGCCAGTGGGGAGCCCATTTCAGTAATGCAGGAGGAGACCATGATAGCCTGGACTAAGGGCATGTAGCAGAGTTAGGAGAGGAGAATGGTTTGGAGACATATTCAAGAGGCAGAGTACATAGTGATTGATTGCACATGGGGAGTGTCAAGTGAAAAGGGGTGAAGCATGGAAGAAGGCTACTCCCTGAGATGAGGACCACATCGGCAAGAGCAACTTTGGGGTGGAAGGAGATGATGATGTCCTTGTTGGACATGTCTCTGGGACATCCATGAGGAAATGTCCAGTTGGAGTCTTTTCAGAGCAGACTCTGCCATTCATTCCACATGGCTTTAAGACAGAAGGTGAAGATGTTAGCCATTTGAATATCTGAAGGACTTGTTTTCCAGGAAGAGGAAAGCAAGGAAAAGGCCCAAGGTAGAGTGTTCCTCGATGTGTCCCAGGAGTAGCAAGGAAGCTGTGTGGCTTGAATAGAGTGAGAAAGTGCGAGAGTGAAAGGAAGTGAAACTGGAGGGGTAAGGAGGAGGGTGGTAAATAGATCCTGTAGGGGTGTGTGGCCCATTGTAAGAACACTGATTTACACTGTGATATGGGAGCCATCTGAAAGTTCCGAGCAGAAGAATGACTTGATCAATTAGAGTTTTTAAAGAATCACTCTCGCTGCTAGTGGAGAATAGGATATAGGGAGGTTGGGGGTGGAAGCAGGTGGGCCAGTCAGGAGATCATTGCACATCTAAACTCAGCTCCTCCTCATCTCTATTAGTCAGTTTTCCCTTCTATCCAAACAACCCCAGAATCTCAGTGGCTTACAAAAACAAATTTATTTTCCTCATTTACAGATCGTGGGTTGACTGGGTTTGGCTGATATCATATGAATTGGATTCTGGGTCTTACAGGTGACTTCTCATTCTCCTTGGGCTGGTGGCTATCTGAGACTTTTTTTTTTTTTTTCATGGTAGATGGAAGAAGAGATGAGATCAAACAGGTCACAAAAGCACATTCAAAACTCTGCTCACATCACCCCACCCACCTTCAGTTGGCCAAATCAAGGCACATGGCCAAAGTCTTGGTTGTATGATCCTCAGGCAGAGAAGGAGGGAAAAACTCGAAACAATAAACCAATCTACCATGTTCTGCCTCTATTCCACTTGTCCCCACCTAATGTTACCAGGTTTTGCTTTGTCATCTTCCTATTTCTTTCATTCATTCCTACCTCTGGTCCCCTTCGATTCACATACTGCCTCATAAAATGGTTTCTTTCATGTTCTCCTGCCATCAACTCTTGTTTTTCCCAGCAGCCCATGCTGCATGCCCCTGCCTGAGTTTTCTTGCTGTGGTGGTTCTTTCTTCCTGTCAATTCTGCTTGAGAAACTTCAGTGACCAGCCATTTAGCAACACAAGGTTCCTCAAATGCTAATAATTTTTGTACCCCTGTCATGGTTTGGTCAATCTGTATTACACTTATACTGTTATAGTTTTTAGTATTTTCGTTAGTTTGACTTCAAGGCAACTAACTTTTTTTCCTAGCCTCATCTTAAGTAACAATTACCTAGAAAGTTATACATCTTCCTTAAAAAAAACAAAACAAAACAAAACAAAAAACCATAAAAATATATGCTAATTAAAATAAACATGCTTGTGCATTTACCCTCTGAAGTCACTAGCGGTATCATGATTGCATTCGAGGACACACTGGCTTCCCATAAGCCCCTGCAGCTTCATCCTACCTGTCTAGTTTTCGTTCTCATCTCTACATATTTTCATTACTGGGGTTTTAATGGTCTTCCTGTTATTTGTGTACTGTCATGGAAAAGCACTTGCCCATAGCTTTGCTCATACTGCCCTCTGAGCTAGGAAGACCACATCCCTTTCTACCTGTCTTCCAAGACTTGCCTCCTTCCCCACTCCCCTAGCTCCTAGTTGGCTCCCCTTTCCTGTTTGACTTACAGTCTAAGCCCATTGCCCAGTGCAGTGTTCCAGCTCAAACCGTCTCTCATCGTTTCGCATGTGCTGATCTTACCAACCTGGTTCACAAGTGCCTCAAGCATGTCATGGCCTGTGCCTGCCAAGTCTCTCCCCACCCATGCCATGGGTATTCTTCACCCTTCACTCCGCATATTAAAGTAGGGGCTCTTTCTGTGATGTCCCATCACAGTACTTCTCACCATGTATTCTCACTGCCCTTTTTCTGTTTTCATTCCCTGGTTCATCCATCCTTTTCTTTAAAGTTGCTAATTAAATATTGCCTCCTCCATGAAGCCGTAAAGACTTCTCCCACAGCTTGCTGTATTTTCTTCTCAGTCATCGATCTACTTATCTCTTTCCTCGCTAGACTGACTATAAGCTCCTTAAAGTCAGGGTCTTGCTGGATTGTGTATCTCAGAGCATGACATAAAATCGGCATTTAGTAACAATGAATTTTCAAACAATTTATGAATTAGACAACTTGAACTTTGCTGTTTCAAGAGGACTATACATTATTTGAAGGCCAAAACTTGCCTTCTCTCTTTCCTTCCCAACATGGCTTGTCCCAGGTATGCAAATGGTAGGCCCTTGTTAAATTTGTAGTTAAGTTGCATAAGAAATGCAGGAGGTGTCAAAGGTTGACAATAGAAATTGGTGCCAATTAAGTATTTTTGCAATTCTAAGCTCTATCAGGCCTAAGCTGATTCTGAACACCAAATGTATCACAATTTTGACATTGAAAGCAAAGGGGGATATGTTTGGAGCCTTTTGCCTTTGTCCATGACTGAAAAGATATAATTCATGTTAGGTCACTTGTGCTGATGTTCTGCATCAGCTCTGCATCTGGAGATGGTGTCAGATTCTTTTCAGGATGGAATTGGTATTTGTGTGTGTGTGTGTGTGTGTGTGTGTGTGTGTGTGTGTGTGTGTGTGTGTGTGTGTACGCGCGCGTGCGTGCAAAACAGAAAAAGAGAGATAGTAGTCCAGATGCCAGTACACCTGGAATCTATTTGTGAGGATCACTGGTTCAGTCCATAGCTTGGGCCATTCATTTATTTCTTGCTAAGTGAACATCTGGGGTTCAGTTTGAGACGCCAACAAGTTTGGATGGGATCTCAAAGCTGTGGTTGGGGTGGGGGTCTGCTCACCCAAAGTGGGAATGAGAGAGGTGAGCAGAGGCTCTTAAACTGTTCTGCAGACTTCGGTTCAAATGCAGTAGGCGGAGAGTTGAGAAACTCTTCCGTGCTGGAAAAGCGTTCAAAACCAGGAATTAACCAAAGGAGATTCGAGCAGATCAAAGCGACAATGCAGTCTGAAAAGGGCCCTTTTGCTCTTTCACTCTGTTCCCCTTCCACCCTCAGTTCTAAGCATATCCAGGTATCTTCCTTTTCTAGGAAAAAAGAAGTGAAAACTTGGCCCTGAACCAGGAAGAAAATGCTGTGAGAAAGTGAAATTTTAATTAGTTATAGATGAGAATTGGTCACAGATAATTACTCTACATTCCTTGGCTCATGCCTGAGAAGGCTTAAAACATCTTTTTTGTTGTTAGATATGTAGACATATATCTAGATACCTAGATAAACACCCAGAGAAGCACAGCATCATTAACAGAGCTTGCAGAGTTCGAGTGTTTAGAACAGAAATGAAAGGGAAATTTGTCATTCACAAGCTAGGAATGTTTGAATCTTTTGCTGTCTGGCCTGTTTTTTTTCTTTTCATTTTCTTTCTTTCTTTCTTTTCTTTTCTTTTTTTTAAAAAATGAACTCTCTCAAAACAAGACAAAACAAAACAAAAAAAGTCCAGTGGATTCAAACAGGATCATTTTAAACACTGCTTTCAGAAAATTCATGCTGAGTTGTACCTGCCCTCTGTAACATCTACCAGCTAGAGTATTTCTCCCTCAATTTACATCTGTCATTTTCCTATCCATGGGTCACAGGGGTTGGAGACCCAGATGAAGGGCCTAGAATAATCCAGGGAGAACACAGAAAGTCTGTGGTGGGCTGTGCTTATGCCTTTTAATTTAGAACAAGCTTCGCTGCATTGTTTGGGGAGATTTAAAGGGGGAAAAACCTCAACTGCCTAAAGTATTTTCCTCTTAATTCCTAGCTGGAATGACTCAACATTAACCATAAGCTACTCAAGGCACGCTTCATGTCTTAATGGAGCATGCTTTTGCAGAGCAATACTAACTTCTAAGGAATTCTCAGTCTTCCTCTTCTGCCCCCCAACAAAGCTCTCCCGTTTTCATTCCCAGGCAACACAGACAAGAGTTAGCCTCTGGGGCCTTCTGCCTCTTCCTTTTATCACCCCTCGTTTTGCTATATAGAATCTCACTCTGGTGTCCCACATGGTGTAGGGAACCTCACCCTGGCTTCGTTCAGCTCGGAAACTGTCGCTGCCTCCTCCTCACCCCCTTATACAAAACAGTTGGTGTATGCCTCATGCTCCATACGCTCAGGACCCTCTACCAAGCGCTGTGACAAAGTGTTTAATTTGTACCATTGTGATTGCAACCTTGCAGTAACCTGGTTGCAAAATTCTGGAAGGTCCCTAACAAGATCCTCTGTTTTTAATGGCCAGAAGTGAAAGAGCCAGCACACAGGTGCTTGGACAGCATTGCACAGCGACCTAAAGCACTTTAAGTTTTTTACAAAGTTTACCATCTTCA
>NW_011888811.1:708243-714993 GCF_000151845.1 Pteropus vampyrus
CTTTTATCACCCCTCGTTTTGCTATATAGAATCTCACTCTGGTGTCCCACATGGTGTAGGGAACCTCACCCTGGCTTCGTTCAGCTCGGAAACTGTCGCTGCCTCCTCCTCACCCCCTTATACAAAACAGTTGGTGTATGCCTCATGCTCCATACGCTCAGGACCCTCTACCAAGCGCTGTGACAAAGTGTTTAATTTGTACCATTGTGATTGCAACCCTGCAGTAACCTGGTTGCAAAATTCTGGAAGGTCCCTAACAAGATCCTCTGTTTTTAATGGCCAGAAGTGAAAGAGCCAGCACACAGGTGCTTGGACAGCATTGCACAGCGACCTAAAGCACTTTAAGTTTTTTACAAAGTTTACCATCTTCATCTCATTTGTTCCTCACTAATTCTGTGGAGTAGGTGAAGTAGGTATTCACTTATCCATTCACTCATTCAACCAACCAACAAATATTTATTGAGCACCTACTAGTTGCTAGAAACTATTCTAGGCTCTGAGTTGCAGTGAACAAAACAGGCAAATATCCCTCTTCTCATGGTACGTCACATCTGAATGAATATTCTAGTAAGTATCATTCTCATTGTTCATATGAAGAAACCGAGACATAGAAAGTTTAAATCTTAGGGACACACAGCTTGTTTAGAGCTGGATTTAGAACCCTAGTATCTTATCCTACTCCCAGAATAGGAGAATAGCATAGAGATCTTAGGGATCATCTTATCCAGCCCACAGATCCTTTCTGATTTCTGTAGACAACAAAGGCTCAGAGAGGTGCTGTGGTTTACACAGTCACCCAGCTCTTAGTGGCAGAGCCAGGACCATAGGCCAGCTTCCCTAAGCCCCAGCCCCATGTCTACCTAATTACCTTTTAGTCTGTTCTGGCTTCTTACAGTTCTGAGGCTGCAAGTCTGAGATCAGCATAGTTGCATCCTAGCGAGGACCCTCTTCCACGTCACAGGCAGCTGACTCCTCGCTGTCTCCTCACACAGTGGATGGGGCAAGGGAACTCTCTGGAGCCTCTTTTATAAAGGCACTAATCGCATTCACGAGGTTCTGCTCTCTGTCCTAATCAGTTCCCTACGGCTCTCCTCCTACTACCATCCCCTTGGGGGTTAAGGTTCTAGCATGTGGCACAGATATTCAGACCGTAGCAACCTCCCTTACTTCTTTAGCCAACACAGATTTCATGGCTCTTTTTCACAATCACCATAAGTACATTCCCGCAACTCCCTTGCCCCTGTCTTCCTCTATTGTAGGTACCTGGATAAACCCTGATCTTGGCTGAATTCAGTCTTGGGTTTTTTGTACCCTGTCACCTAGGCAACTTGGATGTGGCTGGAGAATAAACACATGCTTATGTGGACGAATCTCACAAGTCAGGATCACCACCCTCAAGTGTGACTTGCTGCCGCCCGCCAACCCTCCAGCCCTTCCTAGTCAATTCACTCTCCTGCTCAGTCCTAGATGATTATTTCTCACCTTCTCTCCTCAGTCATCAAACACCTCTCTTCCCCTCCTTAGTCTCTTCTGAAGATCTAGCTTCCTTTTTCACTGAGAAAATAGTCAGAAGAGGCTCCACAGACTCCTACCACCATACCTGCCGTACACTGTCCCTGACCTCTGCCTCCCCTGCTGTTGCCACAGGTGACCTATCTTTGGCCCTGTCGGAAGCTTTTGCCATCCCTGTGCACTGGAATTTCCCGTCACTTATTCATGAACTTCACTCTAAAAATTATCCCGTCATCCCTATATCATCAATTTACCCTGTTTTCCAGATCACTCTCATCAGCATATAAGCATGTTGCAGTTTCCCTCATCTTAAAAAAATAAAAACAATAGCGCCTTTCTTGACCACATATCCCCTGCTGGCTGTCAACCCATTTTCTGTTCCCCTCAAACTATGTTCCCTTGATTTTCTCCGCCCACTCCCATCCCCGCCACCCCGCACCACCCGCTCCGCTCCCCTCTCTTAAAACATTCCAATGAACAGTTCGTGCTTACCTGTATCCCAAGCTGCTCTTTCGGGTTATAGATGAGCTCCACGTTGCTAAACCCAGTGTCACCCTCATCACAGCATTCAGCTATCACCGCCCCCCGCCCCCTCTCCTGGGAGCCCTTGCTTGCTTGGCTTCCATGATTCCCCTCTCTCTTGCTTTTCCTCCTACCACACTGGCAGCTGTTTCTCCCAACCTCTAGCCTCTAGTGCAGCCCAGGACCAGCCCTTACGCCTCTTCCCTTCTTTTCTTCACCTGCCATGATGACCACACCTAGGTTTGTGGTTTTAAATACTATCTACAGCTCTATCTTGATCTTAACCCTGAAGCCCAGATTTGCATATCCATTTGTCTCTGAGGTATCTACTCTTGGACATTTATAGGCATACCAAATGGAACATGTCCAAATCTGTGCCCACAGATATTCACTACCCATAGTCTTCTGCCATCAACTGTAACAATAGTTCCAGTTATAGATACACAGGCCAAAACCTCACATTATCCTTCATTCTCCTCTCTCTCATACCTTAGCTCCAAACCATCAGCACATCCTGTCTGCTCTACCTTTAAAATGCTTCCACCTTAGCACTTCTGCAGCTGCTCCCCTGGGATATGGGTAAAGAGAATTCCCGGAGAAGAGGAGAGTATGCGCAAAACCCTGAGGCAGGGGGAGCTGCCAAACAGGAAAAGATCGAGACATGATTCTCGAGTCTGGGGAGCTGCCCGCCTTTTTGGCCCCGTTATGAAATGTGGAGTAAAGAGATCACTATGGGGATCCGAGCTTTGGCCACAGCCAAGTGGTCCGGCTCTCTGGAATGGATCTGGCCAGCTCCGAAGGACATACATGAGTCTCTTAGGTTGCATGTGCATTATGTTTTCAGTGTATGTAACATTGTGTGTCTGTGTATGTGCATTTGCATACATGCTAAACATGTGTTTCCTTCCATCCTAGATGTGTTTTCCTGGAGTCCGAACCCTCAGTGGACTAATGCAATTCCATGTACAATCCGCTAGGTGATCCCCAGAGACCCCTGCTCATGACTTCAGTCCTAGATAAAGCAGTCTATTGGTCACAGTCCCTGGGGTTCCCTGTATTGTTCTAGGCTAAGATGACTTAGGCCTTGTAGGTCAGCCACCCTGGAACAAGACAATGCTCAGTGCCTTTTGACTCATTCTCTGTAGGGCCAGGAATATCCCGCTGCAGCTGTATAGACAAGACCCCTGCCCCTCTTTCTGTCACCCCCTCTCCTCCCGGAAAGCAAGGTCTTCTGGACTATATTTGAGCATACTGCAGCAGCCAGGACAGGGGTCAGAGGCAAGGCAGGCTCAGACCGCTGATGTGCTCTCTAACAACCATGTAATTGGAGGAAAATTGGTCCAGTGTGAGGTGCAGGAAAGTTCAAAAGGTTTGTTTGGAGGTCTTTGTGCTTGTTTTCTTTTCATGCCGGAGTCCTGAGTTGGATCTCAGCAAGGTGAGATCCTGGGCAAGCCCCAGAGCTCTCTAGAACTGTATATATGTCTCAAGACAAAATCACCTACAAGGGCAGACAGGGACTGAAGATACCCTTGGTGAAGTTTTGCATGGACAGACCCTTTAGGTCTGAGAGGGGAACAAAGATAAATGTTCTTAAGAGATGGCTCAGGAGTCATGCACACCTGGGGCAGTGATTTCCAGGGAGTCTGCAGAGCCTCCTTCTGAAACCAGAGGGCTAGGATCATTAAATAGGCTTTGGACAGTGAGGCCCACGGAGCACAGGGGCAGTTTTTCTAGTCTGCTTTGACTCGGATTCTCCAACCATAACGTGAGCAAATATTCATCGTTACCGGTCTCCTTCCTAAGGACTGTTGTGAAGGCTCCTGGTCAACCGAGCGCCAAAGAGTTAAGGAAGCAGAATGGTAAAGGGGTTCAAAGCACAGATTTTGGTGTCATAGAGAACTCTATCCAAACCTCATCTATCAGCTCTGTGACTTAGGACAAATTACATAACTTCTCTGTGCCTGTTTCCTTATGTACAATAATGACAATAACAATGTTTACCTCAAGAGTCACTTTAGGGGAAAATGAGATAATGCATATGAAACACCTCACGTGGCACTTAGCACACCGTATGTGCCCTTTGTTGACAGACAAAAGGAAGGAAGAAACAAGAACAAAGAGACCGTTATTATTGCTTTGATATAAGTTGATTATTATGATAGTTCACATCAAATATTCAAGTATCCCTTTAGATTTCTCAGCTTCCTTTGCAGTTTGGCCACGGGACTAGTTCTAGCCAGTAAACTGAGACAAAAGTGGTATGAGTCACTACTAGGTCGAGGAAGTTAAGAGCTAGTGTGGTTCCTCCCTCCCTCTCTTCCCCTGGCACTGTGGCCTTAGAGGCTACAAGTTCTCTATGGCATCTTATGAGATGTAGTAAGCATTTTACATGAGTGTGCAATCTGTGACTACTTTGTTAACCCAATGACATTTTGGACTTCATTTGTTACTACCAGTAGCCTTGCTGACCAATACAGTCACCAATAAGGGAAAAATAAATCTCCCATTTTTCTGACTTCCTGAGGCATTCAGGGATGATGATGATAATGATAATAATAATAGCTACAACATCTACCATTTATTGAGTCTTTGAGAAACACTGCAAAGCCCACTGCCAAAGTTAAATCATTCAGCCCTCTCAGGTACCTCATGAGGTACCTGTTTTGCTATTACATAATAATTGTGTTCCTAAAATAAATTCGAAATTCTTTTTTAAAAGCAGTCTCTTAAACAACTTCAATGAGGAAAAAACTTCTTATAGGCAAGAGTTTTATAGACTAAGACAACAAAGTATTTCTCCCACAGAAATGTCAAAAATAAAGATTTTTAATTGCTATTAGGATATTTTGAAGTTACAAATTAAAAATAACAGATTTCAGAACTGGCATAAGCTAACCTAAATGTCATTGAGCAAATGCTAAATTTCGTAGAAGATAAGACTCAGGTCAACTTGCTTTCAAATCATCGAAATAAATTGTGGCTTAGTTCAGAAGTGCTATTAAAAAAAAAAAAAAAAAGCCCCATTAGATCTTACTAAAGCTACTACCAAAAATAAAAATAAAATTTAAAAAAGATCCCAACAGCAAAGAGCCAATCACCCACCTAAAGTGGCTTTAGGTGTGAAGGCAAATAGGCTTTCTTCCCACAAATGTGGGCACCGTTTCTCAGCAAGACAGTGGGTAAAGGAACAATCATCACAAATCAGGTTCCTTACTGAACCGATCAGATTACATCCAACTTGCATTATGAAAATTCACATGGCAGGTAAAAAGCCTGAATTTAATTTGCTTGGCAGGTGAAGAAACCGAGAAAGTATGAGGCCTTCAGTGGCTATAGCAAGCAACTGTGGAAAGAGCCCCAAATCAGGATTCTCTGCTCTTTTGACTCTGCTTTGCAGAGTTCCCCTCATATATAGTGACATTTGTACATCTTCATGGATGATGGTGTCACTCTGAGCTGGGATCTGAGGCTCCTACAGTTTGATTCGACCCTTCTCCTGGAGCCTGCCATCATCCCTGAGACTTCCTGCCTGGAGCCCCAGAACACAGGAATCCCCGGGCCTCTCCATTCCTCCGATATACACCTCCATAACAAAGCCGCTTCGGCCCTGGTCGTGTAGACAAGTTGGCGTTTCTGAAAATACAAGTAAAGCCGGAAAGCATCCAGGCTACATAGCAAAGTGCTTGGAGAAGGGGCCGCAACTAATTCCATTACCAAAGCCAACAATTCTGGTGACCTATGAGAGTTACCACACTTTGGCTTTTTTCATCCCTTAGGCCCTAGCTGGGCAGTTGAACATTTAAAACTCGCTGAGGTAAGGGAGGAACTTGCTGAATCATTGAGCTGGGGCCCACTGCTCTATTCTGTGCTTGCTTCCAGCCTGGAGGCCTCTCACCTCACCCTTAACCCAGTGAGCTGAAGCACTGCGCCCCACCCCCTTCATGCCGTGCCAGGTCAGTAAGGCAGGTGAGTCTGGAAGCTGAGTCTCCAAGAAGATTCTGGAGGATACAGACAGACTCAAGCAAGTGGGCCTTTTGGGAGTCCCGTTACCTCCAAATAGAAGATTCTGGAGGATACAGACAGACTCAAGCAAGTGGGCCTTTTGGGAGTCCCGTTACCTCTCTCACCTAGCCCAGGAAGGCCACTGATTCTTCAGGCTGCCTGAAGAATCATTCCTACTTTATGATTTATTCATGAAATTCAACAGGTTCCTATTCAAGGACCCCTCACACGCCTGGGCCTGTGTCAGCTGAAGTTGGAACACCAAGCAGATATTAAACATTATTTTCCACTCCCAAGGACTTCAGAACGCAATGGAAAGATGAGACCCACACATTGGCTAATAAATTGAGACAGTCTGTGATGAAAGGTTAAATTAAATATCATCATTATCCACAGTAGTTAAGGGCACAGATTTAGTATCAGATGTCTGTATTCAAATCCCATCACCATCATTTTGGTCAAATTCGACTTTGGGCAAGTGCCTTAGCCTTCTTAGGCCTCTGTTTTCTTCTTCTAGGGTATCTAAGAGTTCTAGCATCAAAGTATTTCTGTGAGAAATTGAATGAGATGGCAAAGTGATTAGTGCTGTTCCTGACTCATGGTCTTAATGTTATTACTAGCTACTGTTATTAGTTGTCAGAACATATTTGAGAGACTCCAAGGGTATAGAAACCCTGAAACTTCTGCATTGTGGTCCTCCCTTCTCTGTTTTTT
>NW_011888811.1:715043-737822 GCF_000151845.1 Pteropus vampyrus
CTGGGGCCCACTGCTCTATTCTGTGCTTGCTTCCAGCCTGGAGGCCTCTCACCTCACCCTTAACCCAGTGAGCTGAAGCACTGCGCCCCACCCCCTTCATGCCGTGCCAGGTCAGTAAGGCAGGTGAGTCTGGAAGCTGAGTCTCCAAGAAGATTCTGGAGGATACAGACAGACTCAAGCAAGTGGGCCTTTTGGGAGTCCCGTTACCTCCAAATAGAAGATTCTGGAGGATACAGACAGACTCAAGCAAGTGGGCCTTTTGGGAGTCCCGTTACCTCTCTCACCTAGCCCAGGAAGGCCACTGATTCTTCAGGCTGCCTGAAGAATCATTCCTACTTTATGATTTATTCATGAAATTCAACAGGTTCCTATTCAAGGACCCCTCACACGCCTGGGCCTGTGTCAGCTGAAGTTGGAACACCAAGCAGATATTAAACATTATTTTCCACTCCCAAGGACTTCAGAACGCAATGGAAAGATGAGACCCACACATTGGCTAATAAATTGAGACAGTCTGTGATGAAAGGTTAAATTAAATATCATCATTATCCACAGTAGTTAAGGGCACAGATTTAGTATCAGATGTCTGTATTCAAATCCCATCACCATCATTTTGGTCAAATTCAACTTTGGGCAAGTGCCTTAGCCTTCTTAGGCCTCTGTTTTCTTCTTCTAGGGTATCTAAGAGTTCTAGCATCAAAGTATTTCTGTGAGAAATTGAATGAGATGGCAAAGTGATTAGTGCTGTTCCTGACTCATGGTCTTAATGTTATTACTAGCTACTGTTATTAGTTGTCAGAACATATTTGAGAGACTCCAAGGGTATAGAAACCCTGAAACTTCTGCATTGTGGTCCTCCCTTCTCTGTTTTTTCAGCAGTGATTGGTAATTTCACCTGACCCAAGCAGGAGTCCTGGGGGGTCACTTTTAGCTCCTCCAACTTTATAAATTCCTTAGCCCTCATAAGCATTCAGTCACAAAACCCTATTGATTATACATCACATCTGTCTCCTACACTCTAACCAGTCTCATCCTAACCAGGTCTTCACATAGCCACATTGAGTACGCAAGATCTCTCTTAACTGGTCTCCTTACTTCCAATCCCTGACCCCCCTTCCAAAACAGATTTGCTACTACTCAAGAGAATTTCCTAAAATCCAAACCAGATTATCATTCCCTTGTTCACACCCTTTCTATGGCTCTCTCTGACTTTCAGCAAACAGCCCAACCCAAATCCTAATCATGACCCGCCCACGAGGGCCCCTGTGATATGATCACTGCCTAGCTCCACAGCTGCATCGCTTGTGTTCCTCACCTTTATGTGCCAGTAATGCAGGCCTGCTCCCCAAATGCTTCTGTCTCCTGGCCCACATGATCATGCACATACTGCCCTCAAAGAATAAAACCTTTGTCCTTCGTCTCCTGAAGAATCATCATCATGCTTCAAAAGTAAACTCCAAACCACTGTCTTTGGGAAGCCTTTCTTTACCCAGGTCTGGGCTAGCTGCCCCTCCTCTGTGCACCCACAATACCTCTCTTTAAAAGATCATGGTGCAACTTTTTATTTTCATGTCTATCTACTCTGCTGGCATCTGACATTCTTATTCATCTGCATTTTATTCATGCAGAAGCAGGACGGGATTGCATCTTATTCATCTTCGTATATTCATATTGAAAATGACTGCAGAGATGGATAGACGGACAGATAGTGGTTGGATGAATATACAAGTTAATGGTTGAATGGTTGAATGGATAAATAAATGAACGAATTCAACAAACAAAGTGGCACAAATCTCTAACTAGATCTTATACCCAGGCACCCCCAGGAGGGTCATCAGCAGTACTACAAAGGTAAGGCTCTATTCTTGAAGCTTCACAGTTCAGGCTGAAGAGCAGTATGACGCTGCAACTAGCTCTCCATTGTTCCAGCAGGAAAGCTGAGAGTGTTGAGCTTAGAGGGAGTAGGGACATCCAGATGAGCTTCCCCCATCACTGACCTGGCCGGTGACCTGTTTGTTGACCTCCTCAGGTCTGCCCTCATACGGGTCCCTTTCAGTCCCTTTCTCCATCCAGGCATCACAGATTTATTTCCTGCTTGACCTACGGCAGGAGAATTCCAGCTCTGGACCCAGGGTGGCAGAGCAGCAGAAGGCGTGAGTGATGGAGGGCGCCATGGCCCACAGCCAGTGAGTGCCTGCAGCCCAGTGCTGCCCTGTCCCTGTCAGGAGAATAGCACGTTTCATTCTGTTCATTTCCCTGTTAGGAGCTGCTCTTAGAGTAGCCACATGGGAAGTGCACCTTGTGCAGCTCGGAGCCTTCATCAGCTCTTCGAGGAAGACCTTCCAGGCCAGCTTCGTTCACTGAGCAAACATGAATTCATTCTGGCATGAACTGGAAATGAAATTGAGTATGGAGCTCTTTGTGATAGGGAGAACCCGTACAAGCCAAAGTGGAAAGACCCTGAGGCTTTGGGGAGAAGAGCCCAGCCCAGCCCAGCCACCCTGGAATCCTCGTTCAGGGTTTATGAAGCAGCAGGCAGAGCACAAATGGCTAAATTTGGTTGTGTTTTTATTTTTGTTCAGCCACAAATACCGGCAAAGAACTGAAAACGATTCCTCCCTTCCTAGAGCCAAGCCGGTTTTATTTTTAGCTTCAACTCTGGTTTTGCGCTTTTAGCACGCTAAACACCCTTCCCACTACAGGCAGCGGTGGGCCAGATCTGAGGATTTTTGCCTAGACTGGAGTGTTGGTTTTCTGAGTGTAACTCTTACCAGGCTTTGCGAGGCTGTGACAATAGAGGATAGTTCCAGATAGACCCACAAAGAGACCCAGTTCTGGCCTTAGAGACCTCGAAGAGAGTCCTTTTCAAGGAGAGAAATGCACTTGGGTGGATGGTTATCTGGGCTGGAGTGCAGGAGGGGGTAACCCTGGATGAAAGGAAGCGAAGGAAACAGAGAGGTAAAGGGGAGGGAGCTGTGTTGGCTGAAAGGTTTTGTGAAACACTGTGGTTCAGCGTCAGGGCTCTGGACGCAGACCACCTGATCTAAATCCGGCCTCTGCCACTTCCTAACACTGTGGCCTTGTGAAATGTACTCAGCTTCTCTAGGCCCTGGGTTCTTTTCTATGAGATGTAGATAATAGTGACTCCTGCATCTGAGCTCACCTGTCTGAGATCCTGCCCATCTAGCATGTAGCATAGCATCTGACACGCAGTTAGGACTCAACAAGCACCGTTTTTATTATCGTTGCCATGCTGTTATTGCAATGCTAGACACTTATGCATGCACTGTCATTAAGTCTTACGGCAACGCAGTGAGTAGGGTTATTTTGCAGATGGAAAACTGAGGCTCAGCGGGCTAGATCACTTCCCCAAGGTCCCATAGCAAGAGCATGACATCGCCAGACCTGAACCCTGCCCTGGCCAACCCCATCATACCACCACGCCTCTTCCAGGACCAGTGCTTGCACGTGATTTAAAAGGACATCTCTGACTCTATGAGAACTACTCTAAATAAGGAACTAGAACCCCCTCCTGTCCCCTGGGTTCCCCTTTCTTTCCACTTGAGTGACAGGAACACACAAAGAGCAGATAGTGGGAGTAATCAAAAGAGCAGTGGCCAAAGTCACAGAAGACAGAAAGTAGAACGGTGGCTGCCAGGGACTAGGGGAATATGCTTAACACTACTGAGCTGTACGGTTAAAAATGGTCAAGATGGTCAACTTTATGTTATGTGATTTTTTTAACCACAATTTAAAAATAAAAAACAAACAAAAAAAGAGTACTGGTTAGGGAGTCAGGTCGCTGCTGGGGTGGGCCAGATAATTTGAGCTTATCCCATCCGGCTTCCAGTCAGGAGTCTCAGCGTCAGCATCTCTGGTCCACACCTGCCACATGCTGCACGAACCCCTCAGGGCTGAACAGCACACTTCTGACAGCAGCCTCATTCTTTGAGGTCTTAAATGCTTCACTCTTACATGCTTTGCCCTTTTGACCTCCTTCTAGTTCCCCATCCTTCTGAAGTTTTCAGCCATCACCTGGGATGAAAGAAGAAAACTAGCAAAATCTCACCCAGGGACTATGACTGTTTGGTGTGTGTGTGCAGCAGGTGGGGGGATGTGGGCTTCGGGGCCAGAAGCTGAGAAGAAGCTCACCTTTTTGTCTCTTCGGTTTGCTTATTCTTGGATGGGATACTACCTCCCACGTAACCAAGCGTACGCTGCTTGCTCTAAGAGGAGAAATTCAGCCAGACTACAAACTGCTTTTTGGCTCCAAGAGATTTTGGAGAGTGAGATTCTGAGGATTCTGAGGACAGGAGATTTGGGGACATTGGTTTGGACATTCACCAATGATTAGACTGGGTAAAGATGCTAGGATGGAGAGGCCTGGGGGTGAGCATGGAACCGAGTCTCCTTCTTGGCCACACACTCCCAAGAAAGCAGGCTTCATGAAGGTCACACCAACAGCTCAGTGTCCTTCAGAAACTCAGGTGGCCTCTTTTTCTGGGATTAGCATGGACTTCCCCAGAGGAGAGTCTGGCTCTGCTGCCACCATCCAACAGGAATATCTCTACTGGGCTGAGTTTTACTTCCAGCCATGCCGTATACCTAAACTGTGGTCCCTGACCCAGGGCCAACTGCTCTATTACGCACAGTGGGGACAGTGCCCAGGGCCAACAGTACTTTTAGGGACCCATTAAAATGTTTTAATTTCTTTTAAAATTAGAAGAAAAAAATGAGTTTTCTGGTCAAAGTACGTGTTATAATATATAATATTAACATATTTGATTTTATACCAACACGGTTATAAAATATAATATATTATTTTTTACTTTTATGGAGGAAGGTGCTCACAAAAGCAAGAGTGCCCAGAGTCTACCAAAGTTGTGATGCATCCCTGCTCCGCCCTGTCCGAAGGGCCAGGGATTCCATGGGCTCCTTAGCCTGTGATGATCTGCCTCTTCCTCTTCTCTGTTCCTATAGCAACTGCTGTCTGTCCCTCCCACCTCACCATTTAAGATCTGGAATATTCTCTCTGGTATTTTATTTCTTTTTAGGGACCCATTTCATGTGCCAGTTCTGTCACTTGGCAATAGCTGTCTAGAGCACATGGTGAGAAAAATTCAAAAGGCTCGTCTGGGGTCCGTGGGAAAGAATGTGGTGTCTCTCCTAGGCTCGTGACGGGGGAGGGGCAGCAGGCATGCTGTGTGCTTGCTTATGACTGACCTTTGTGTTATAACCCCAGCTTGACTGACTGCAAACTCCATAAGATGAAATATGCCTTACACATGCTGAGTGTCCCACACTGAACGATCTAAAAGGTCTCTTCATACCTGTCGATTGATTGATTAAAGTGGATTCTGAATATACTTGATCCAATTTAATGTCTGCTTGACATCTTGACATCTTTTCATTTCTTTTTTTCCTCTTTAGGCGCCTGAACAAGAATAAGCTCCAAGTCCTTCCAGAACTGCTTTTCCAGAGCACACCAAAGCTCACCAGACTGTGAGTAGAGTTGATTGTGTTCTCTACCAGGGGTCTTGCCTGGCTTTGGTCATGTGGAGAATGTGGTCACCTTAGTACGTGGAGACCCAGGCTGTGCGGAACTTGGTAATTAGGCCTCACTCGTGGAAACTTGGAGCGGGGTGTCCATGTGCTGTGCCCCCACACTCCCCTCCAGACCCAACTTGCTTGCTCCCTTCCTGTAGTGATCATTGGCCTAAGTGGCTACTGCAGGCTGGTGGCTTGTGGTGGTGGCTCACTCCTTTATGAGGAGGGAGGGAGCTTCCACCTAACTCGGGTCTGAACTTACCTCAGAGAAGTGCCCTGAGGGTGGGGTTTGAGTTTGTTCACAGGAGGCCAACGGTGGTCTCAGAGGGCATGGATTTGGACTACATAGTTCAACTTCACCACCTTGCTGGCTAGAGCAGGTCTTGCCTGTTGCCTGCGTCCTACCCCTGCCAGTCTGGGAACTCTGGGTCTGGAGACCTATGATTTTGTGGGAAAAAGAAGAAACACCTTGAATTTCGCTTTGTCTTCTGGAATGGTCCAGGATGTCAGGAGGGAAGAGTTGAAGATGCCTTTGTGCATTTATTCAGAGTGAATTTGGAAACTCAGGAGCTGGAGATGCACATCAGGATAGAGATTGTGGTTCACGTATTGGATGTGAGGCAGGTACTAATGATTGGCAGTGAATAGTGCCACGATTTTGAACCTGAAAGTCCTGCCGGCAGTGACTAGTGTACGTGGGGTAAACTGGATTGCCCAAGGCTTGCGTTTCCGAATGGAGTGACACAGTGTCTGGCTGCTTAGCAGTCACGCAGCGAGATTTACAGCCTGGCTGGGAAAACTCTAACAGTACTGGGGAGGTGCCAAAGTGGTGGCCGCCATTCTCGTTTCCAATGGCTGTGTTTACTACCTACTTAGGCACTCAAACAATGCATGTAGTTTCCGGGATAAATTGGGAAATATGAAACACATGTCAGTGTGTACACTTAAGAATGAGTTCTGAGTTAGGAATCTATCTGTCTATATCTACACACACACAGCAAGACCATGTATGTAAGTGTATTTTAAGGGGCACTTTGTTGGAGCAAGAACAGGCAAGGTCTGGTGTTTCAGTGGTTCAGTGACCTTGCTTGCCTTCTCTAGGACACACCAGTACTTTGTCAAGGTCTCCTCGTGCTGTGTATTCTATTAATCTTGCTCAGTCCCCCTGACTGACTTTGCTTAATGTGGGGAAGTATATGCCTCCCTTTCCACTCTTCCACTCTGAATCCACCTTGATGGGCGTGAGGGCGGATGAAATGCTGTGAGTGTCTAGCAGGCCTGAGTAAGTAATACCAAGTGAGCATACAGGGAAATCGCCCTGATTTTGAACTTCCTCTCCTCTGTATAGTTCTTTCCTTAGATGCTCACCTAATAGCCATCTCTCCATCCAGTACTACATTGTGCCTTCTCAACCTGCTCCTAACTAAATGATACAGTCTATCTGCTATTCATCTCAGCATCTCTTTCTATGCAAACAGAAGTAGCCTGGGGTTGGGGCTACTGGGAGGCTTTGAGCAGGTGGGGTCTGAGTGTTCCAATTGCTGCAGGAGGTCAGGTGGGCTGGTTCTTGCTCACGGAAGCTGTGACCTTGCAGCTGCTCCCCACACCATCAGGCAGGGCCCATTTTGTGCAGGGCTGGTCTCGATCCAGGCAGAGGAGACCTTCCAGGTCTCTGAGCTGCTGAAGGCCTGATCCAGGCAGGCAGCATGGGGATGTGGGAAAGCACAGGATATTATCCTAACTGCCACTTTCTAACTGAGAGAGGTTGGGAGAGTCACTTTCCTTTCTGTGCCTGAATATGCTCATCAGGAGACACACCCTCTTCCCTTCTACCTACCCCATGAGGAGCTATAAGTATCCTATCAGATACCGGCGTGCATGTATTTCCTAGGGTTTAAAGTACTGTGTGCGTGTAATCACTAGGATAACTATTGTTCCCCCTACAATCCCATCTTCACAACCTCAGTTTCTAATCTCCTTTCTCTGCAAGCAGTGAGGAGACTAGGAGTTGGTATGAGCACTGACATATAACGTACACTGAGCTTCTGCACCAGGAAGTCAGGGATGACATCTCTTTGGTTTCCATCCTGCTACAGGTCTCCAGGCACTCATGAATGAGTAGATGAATAGATGAATGATACAGGCCTAAGGATATAAACAGTGCTTTCAGGAAGCTTTGATTCTTTTATCTACCATTCATTCACTCATTTACTCATTCACTCATTCATTCATTCATTCATTCAGTAAGCTTTTCCCAGGTGTTTGTTTCAGCCTGGCTTCTGTGCTGGATATTGAGCTGCAGACGTGAAGGATGCCCAGTTTTCCAGGTGCCCCATCATGAAACATTCTGAATGGCTGCCAAAAAGCTAAGATATATATATATTTTATTGAAACAGCTATATTAACCCAGGTTTGGGCTATAATTGGCAATCCCTTTTTCTCTGTGGGCTTGATCTTTGATTTCTCTTAATGGCCTTATTGTGTCTTTGTCTTATTTTGTCAGCCACTCCAGGGCCTTTTTGGAAGTAAGCAGGGTACAAATTAGAAATCAATAAATGTGCAATCATGACTTTGTATACATATGCCACCAGCAGTGTTTTAAAAGAGCACTGCATCTCAGTAGACACAGTCAGTCATTTTCTAGGGAATAATAAATGTGGGTACTGTGTGGCTGTCTGCTCCTTAGTGTGCATGTGGGATACGCAGAAATCCCAGACATGCTCTTTCTTATTAGATCTATAGACAAAAACTGCTTAGTACTCAATGTTTATACCAAAAAAAAAAAAAAAAAATCCCCTTTGGAAGGGCCATGGGTGTATAATTAGATATGTTTCAAGTAGTGATGAGAAAGAGAAATAATATTTATTGAGGACCTTGTCTATTATAATACTAACTAGTAAGTGAGAGAAATGCAACTACAGTTAGTCTAACCCAAAGAGGATATATATTAGTTCATATGCCTGAGGAATCCGGTGATAGTCATGGATAGCTTTAGGGACAGTAGGATCCAGGGGCTTGATGATGTCATTGAGACTTTATCTCCCCCTGCTCCATCTCTTGGAACAGTATACATGTTATCAGAAGACAGAGGAAGGGATGCAAACTTTCACACCCTCTGACCCAGCACCATCTGATTCATTGATTCATGTGTATATCAGTGGTGTATCTATCCTCTGTGTTTTCAGTCGCATAGAGCACAGGCCATAGAATGCTAGAGTTTAGAAGGGCCCTGAGGTTTAGGTCATATTGCTGTGGTCTATAAAACACCCAGCAAGGTCTCTGTCCTGCCTTGGGCATTCAGTAAATACCAGCTCCCTCTCATTCTGATGTAGCTCATAAGGTTCTCAGGTGTTGGGCCTATGTTTCTCCCCCTTCCAGGTCCCCTACGGGCTCCCACACAGGGCTGAGCACAAGAGATTGCAGTGAAGTGAAAGGATTAAGGGGCTGCTGATTATGTGCTATGAGACTAGGCAAGTTACTTAACCTCTCCGGGTCTCGGGTTCTTCACCAGTAAAACAGACAGTAAGAGAACTTACTTCTCTCTATGCTGTTGTGAGGAGAAATGTCAGGGATCCATGGATGGTCTTTAGCACTGAATATAGCACATAGCAAATATGCAGTGAAAGATGACTATAGTTAACTTCTGCTGGCGGACTGATGGACTAGTGCATGTGCTGGGGCTTTGGCATCTGTGGCGTAAGCATTTCAGGACCTGGCAAAGGATTCAGGCTCCAAAACAGATGATGGTTGAGGGGAGCACTGCACTTGGGAGTGAGAAGATCCTGGTTCTCATACTGGCTCCGCCTACCACAAGCTATATGGCCTCAGGCACGTTACTTCACCTCTCTGGGTCTCAGTTGTCTCATGTAGAGAGCATGGGATGGAGCATGGTCTATTTACCTGATCTGTAGGTAACTTAATTTTTTTTCACATCCCCTTCCAGTTTTCTCTTTCACCTACTCATGAAACAAGGAGTGAAGGGTTTCTGATTATTTAGAGGTTAAGTGGTTAACATTGCTAGAAATTCTTTAGAAGGAACAGAAGACAAGGTGAAAACAGTGATTAAAAGTCCTCTACATCTCACTGGATTAGAGAGCTTAGAAGGGGATGTGGGACCTAACTGGTTTTTTTGAGTTTGACTTTGCCATCTGAGGACGGGCAGACCACTGATGGCCTTTTGGCCCACCGCTCCTGGATTCAGGTCCAAAGATTTCATAAGTACTTGACAGTAGTTGAAAACTTGTAGCTGAATAGACAGTTGTGCTAGCAGTGGTACAGATACCTAAATTTATTCTCCACTCAGTCCTGTGAGGTATTTGACAGCTTCTAAAAAATGCCACTGGGGTTAAACCCGCTGTCGTTCACTTGGTTCAGTGGAGTTGCTGAGACTTGGAAAGCTAATCTCCAGGCAGCTGGAAACAACATGAAATGTGGCCAACTAATTTAGCCCAAGTCACTGGGGCTCTTATCATGGCAGAGCAGTGTCTCTCCCAAAGAGTTAAGGGCTGTGAGACCTGCATTTCCAGGGAACCTACTTCTGGTGAGCGAGCCCTCATCTGAACTCTCATTTCTGCTTACTCGTACCTCTCCTTCATATTTACTGATTTCTGCTCTTATCACAGCCATGTGTATACCTTCCCTATATCCCCAACCAAACCGGAAGCTGCATTCAGCAAGGCGAGCTTATGTCTCCTTGAGGCAGCCCAACATTAGAGCAAAGAACAGGGACTTAGGAATGGTACAGACCAGGGTTTGGATCCTACTCTCTGCTGATCCTGGAATCACCTCAACTTTCTCAGTCACTGGTAGGTCAGCTACACAATGGGAAGAATAATCCCAGTTCCTGCCCTAGTTTGCTCAGGCTGCCATAAGGAAGTACCTCAGACTGCATGGCTTAAAGAACAGAAATTTGTTTTCTCACAGTCCGAAGCCTGGGAGGTTAAGATCAAGGTCCTGGTGCCTCTCTCCTTGTCTTGCAGATGGCGATCTTTCTGCTGCCTCTTCACATGGGTGTCTCTCTGGTCACACTCACCTTTTCCCATGAGGGCAAGGGCACCGGTCATACTGAGTTAGGGCCCCACCCTAATGTCACCTTTTAACTTAATCACCTCTTTAAAGACCTGATCTCCAAATATGGTTACAAACTGAAGTACTGGAGACAAGGGATTTGACATGTGAATTTAGGGAGGCCCACATTAGCATGTAATAGTTCCCGAATGTGTATTGCATATTTGCCAAGTGTCGAGTGCTCTTTGAACTGCTTTTATGTATATTCTCTTACTAAATCTAAGATTTGGGAGGATAGGAACTATATTATCCCCATTTTAGAGATAAAGAAACAAGAGTCCTAGAGACTTAGCTTGCCCAAGGGCACAGAGCCAGTAACTGGCAGAACCAAAATTTAAACCCAAGTTTGCCTGTCTCCAGAGCTCACATTCTCAACCAGAATTCCCGTTTTGTAGTTTTGAGAAGTTAGTAACTAGTTAAGGTGCCAGGCAACTCGTAGAAACTCAGTTAGTACTAGTTCTGTTATCTCTTTGAAGCCCTAGAGGAACCCATACTTGCTGAACGCCTGGAGCCTTGAGCCTTCTGCCACTCATAGATTCTTCTCCAGCCACCTTAGTCTTTCAGTTCTGTACTGAACATTAAAACATAACCACATGGAATATATGTCTCTATAAAACTCTATAGAGATGTGAGACAGTAATATAAAAGTGAAAAACCCGTGGAGAAAACAAAAACCATGCTGCTCAGTCTTCCAGCAGAGTTGTTACCTGATGTGGTGAAATGATAACAGGAAGATGGGAAAACCAGCCCCTCATGGCTTCAGAGACTGCCTGCTTGCCTGGAGTTGGATCCCAGACACCTGCTCCCTGCTGTGCTGGCCCAGCCTTCAGAGGCCAGGACGGACAGTGAGACCAGCCTCAGCATTGTAGACATGGGGTCACTTTGTCCAGGGGCACAGCCACCTAAAGCTCATGGAAAATGTCCTTGCAAACTGGAGCTTCATTTTTACCTCCTCCACTCCCCTAATCCCTGACACTGAGGTGAGGCCAGCCTTCAGTTTGTTTCATGGCACGCTGCTTCAATTGCAAGTTTCGTCATGTGCCAGAAGACAGGTCTACCTTTAATTCACGTGTAGACAAGTAATGGATTACAGTGGATGCCGTGTCACTCTTGGGGCTTCTCTTTGGTGTGAGTGGCACTGTCTCTGCAGTGTCTTGAGCCAGAGCCAGGAAAGAAGGCATGAGAGGCTTCTTTTCTCTTCTCCTTCACTGAAGCTTTATCTAACTGAGCACAGAAGCCTATTGTTTTATCCACAAACTTGATTACAAAGCTAATACTTAGAATTGTCTTGTAGACTCACACTATAGAATTTCAGGACTAGGAATAAAAGTTATCTAAGCCAGTATTTCTCAAACTTTACTATGCATCTGAAGATCTGGGAATCTTGTTATAATGAGGATTCTGGTTCTGGAGGTATGGGGTGTCTAAGAGTCTGCTTTTCTAACAAACTTCTGGTTCTGGAGGTCTGGAGGTCTAAGAGTCTGCTTTTCTAAAAAAACTTCCAGGTGATGCTCCTGGTCTCGGACCACATTTTGCAGAGTAAGAATCTACGCTGTAGTGGTTCTCAAACTTAGCATATAAAAAAATCCCTTAGGATCCTGGTTAAAATGCTGATTCCCAGGCCATGTACATCTGGAGTAGACCTAGGGATCTGACTTTGTAAATAGGCATCCTGGGTGATTCTGGTGGGTGTTGCCTACGGGGCATATTTTGAGAAACACCAATCTAGTACAGTCCCTATTAATAGATTTGGGAGCAGGGAAAGAATCAAAGATCTCTTGAGTGCCTACTATGTGCTAGGCAACCTTATGCATATGCCGTCTTCTTTGGTCCTCCTGCAAGGTAGATATTTTTATGCCCACTACACAGATGATGAAACTAAGGCTTGAATAATTTAGCTAACTCACCAGGAATAAACCCAGGTCTTTCTGACCCACAATTGTGTATTTTTATTCTACTTAATCATGTGTCTCTTGTGCTTAAACATACTTTGAAATAGAGAAAAAGAGAGAAAGCAATCATAGACCTTCGAAGCTTTCAAGGTTCGGTATTTGTGCTCTGTGCTTATATGAACATATATGAATATATGCTCCTATCTGAGATCGGGTATTAAGACCTGAATCATTGAAAGAGAAAAATGTATAGACTTAAATGCATGTTTGCAAATAGACCTTTCTCAATTCCCTATAGTTCATCAGAGATAAAGTTGAGCTTTACATTTTCAAATTCTTTAGCCCTTTGGGCCAGCAGAACAATTTTCTAAAGTAATCAAGCAATAGTTGAACCGAGAACATTCTGCCTGCCAGCTTGGAAAGGTGTTCTTTTTTTCTTTTTTAAGTTTTTTTTTTTTTTTTTTAAAGAAAGAAAACCAAGCTGTGACTTTACAATGCTTTGGAATTACAGAATATGCTTGTAATTTTTACAATTCTGTACAGACTTCTTTGCCACATCTGGTTGATATTACTGGCAAGGATATATGGGGGAATAAACCATGGACTGGAATGTGAAACATCCCACAAAATGAGTTTCTTATAGGTTGCTGCATAAAACATTTTGAGTCTTTCTCTCTTTGGAAGGGTAGCTTAAGTGATTTCATGGATTCAATATTTTCTTTGGTTTGAAGGTAAGGGTTTTTATTGGTCTACTTGGTGGGGGTTCCAAAATGGTTTTCTGAAGATGTGTGCAAAGGGTTAACCACTCCAGAGTCGGGCAGTGGATCAGGGTGAGATAAGCTACTCTTGAAGGAAATCAGCCCAACCTTTGGTGAAAAACTTTGTACCTTGGTGATGATGGTGACACCCTGGGGCCAACTGAATTGCTATAGAAAAGGGGAGAATACAGGGGAAAAGGGCTAGGTGTGTAAGGCCTCAGGAAACCTGAGTCGTAGCTTGGGTGGTGCATTTAAACAGCTAATGCAAAAAGAGGTCAGCTCCTGGCACATACCACCCAAAGCCTTCATCCATCGAGGCGTTGTCTGTGCTGTATATGAAAAGAGGGAGTTGGGAAAATGGAAAAATAAAATAAACATCCAGCTGATACCTGAAACTCAGTCAGTTCCCTACTGGGGACATTCCTCTCCAATTCCTAGGAAGACTGTGTGAGCAGGGACAACTAAAACATTCATTGAACACCTACTGTGTGTGTGCGTGCGTTGCGGCAATGTGCTGGTGGTTAGGATGCTGAGTACAGAATGCAGACACATCTAATCTGAGCCCGAAGGGTATAAGCATGGGCTTTTCGCCACCTGGCTCCTTCTCAGACTTCCTTGGCCCAGACCCACCTGCGGAGTTGGAACATTTCTGCACAACACCATGTGCTGCTCTCAGCACCCTGTGGCATGTGGTAGAGTCAGCCAGCCTCAGCAGGACTGTGTGGCCATCACATGGGTGCTCAAATAAAGACTGTGCTCTCCAGTGGAAATATAGCTCTTTGTTGAGAATAAGAACCGGAGGCCAGCTTCACCTACCCCCTGGGGTTGTCATTCTCCTTATCGAGTTAGAAACTGTCAAGGGAATTGAAGATGTCAGGGAAACACCACATTGTGTATAGAAAAATGTCAGCCTTTTGAGGTGGGCAGATCCCAAATACACATTCTTTAATTGCCTGAATGATGCAAATGTACCCACATCTAATAATCCTGAAATATTTGTTCTTGAATCACATTCAGCATCAACAGAAACATTTCGAAAGAGCCTAATCATCTCTCATTTTCAACTAACATTTGGGAATCTCTCCAGGGGACAAATAGTGTTTTAATTTGATGCCCCAAATTCTAGTGTAATTTCAAATCATGGTTATAAAATGAAGAGAAAAAAAAAAAAAGCCTGTAACTATGGCTTTCTTCTGGCTTTCCTATGGGCTCAGTATCCTGGATGTTGAACATTAATTTCCACTTGTAAGGTTTGCAGTCCATTTACAAAGTCCTGGAGATTGAAGCTTGTAATGAAAGTGTTGACACAGCATTAACAACAGCAAAAGTATGATAACACAGGACTGTCCAAACCAAATAGAAATGGAGAAGTTTAAGTAAATTTCACGCTCCTTGCCTGAATATGGTGTGCTGGACCTGAGTTTTTGATTCATGGTTTAGAATAATATTTTAATGTTTTATTCATGATGTTTCTTTCTTCCCATCATTCCTTCTCTAATTCTCCTCACCCTACTTAAGGTGATGAAGCCTGCTTGGAAGTCTGACCTCGTCTTGATTGGCGCAGCCTGGTGTATAGCCAAAACCTCTCCCCATGGTTGGCTAAGTAGAGTATTCAGCGATTGAACCGATGGTTTGGCCTCTCACTAGTGTGTCTAGGGCTCTGAACTCAAATTTTTTGTCAATGAGTCAGCTTTTGATTAAAATATACATAGAATCATGCCAACATTTCTCCTAGTGAAGGGAGCATCTTGACTTTTAGAGGTCAAAATGCTCTAAGGAAGAAAAACTGCATTTCTAAGAGGGTGAAAGGGTAACCGAGGACTGATCTCCTCCCTCTCGGTTTAATTTAATTTGGGATTCATGAAACTCTAAGCTGTGGATCAAGATGCTCAGAAAGACATAACTTTAATAATTTTTTTTTAAAAAAATGGAAATCAGTGGTAGCAATATAGAAAGAAATGCAGGATCATCAATTTTATTAATATCACGGTCCCAATCACCTCCTTCCTGTTTCTCTGCATCACCACTCCTCCTTGTTTTTTTCAAAATCAGAAGCACATACATATAACATACCACACACATACACAAAAAACCTTCTCTCTATACGACAATCCCAGACAGGTAAACCCTTTCCCGGCCTCTGAATCAAAGCACAGACATAATTTCACTTTAGTGCCAGATACTGACTTTTACATTAGCTCAGATTATTGAGCAACACTGTGAGGAGTATCAGGGGTCAGCAGCGGTGGTGCAAGGCAGAGACACTTTGTCTCCTTGGCTCACATTGGTGTTTTTGGCACATAGAGATGATGGTAGGGACAGATTTGTGTCAGAGACAGTAAATTATCATTGTGAATGATTTCCAGTCCGCAGAGAGAGTTTCTCTGTCCCCTGGAAGAGATGCGCATGGGTCAGGCTTCTACTCGAGACCCTCAGGGACTTTTATTCCATTTCACAACACAGAGCAGAGCATTGTCAACTACCAGTTCCCAAGGGCTCGGTCATTGAACAAAATTATCTTAGGGAGTAATCGTTATGGCTTCCATTGCGAATGGTGTTCTCTGCAGATCCTCTTTCCCTGTGCATGGCTCTTCTGTAATTTGAATAAAATTGAAGGATGGGAGATCATTAAAGCCTAATGAGGCCAGAAAAGCAGCAACAGGAAAAGAGGAGCTGCCCAGGGAGTACTCTTCTTGCCAGTTTCTCCTCAAGTGGACAGTTCCCAAGTGGAGAGCCACACAGGAGTGGTGGGGAGATTGGGTAGAATTTGTCAACTCTACCTTTGCCATGCATGACCAATTTGTCCACCACCTTCCGTCTCTGCTGCCATCACCCTAGTTTAAGCCACCATCCTTTCTTAAGTAGATTACTGCAAGGCCTTCTTCACTAAATCTTCCTGCCTCTATTCATGGTCCTTCATCATCCATCATCCATCCAACAACTGCCATGATCGGTTTAAGACAAATCGCATCTCCTCATTCCCCCATTTTCAGCTACATTATCCTAAGAAGAAACCCGAGCTCATACGGTACGCAGTCTGGCCCCTGTCACCCTTCCTGGTGCCGTCCTAGGGCACTCTTCCCCACATCCCCCCCACGGCAGCCTCGTGGGTCTTCTTCCTGTTGCTCCAACACTCCCATCTCTTTCTCAGCTCAGGGCCTTGGCCTTGCTGTTACTTCTGCCTGGAACACAGTGACCCCAGATGTTGGTATAGCCAGGTCCTTCTTGAAATTTAGGTCCTGGCTCAAACATCACTCCCTCAGAGAGCCTTTCCTGATCACCATATGTACAGCAGTATCCCATCCTTGCTAGTCACTGTCTATAACATGACGCTGTTTTATTTTCTTCATAGCACTTATCACTACCTTAAATTCTTTTGCTCATTTATTTACTTGTTTATTTTCCATTCTCCCATCCCCCAGTAGAATGTGAGGTTCTTGGAAGGCTGGATTCTGTCTGTCTTGCTGACTCTGTAATTACCTTCCACTGCACCTAGCACATAGTGGGCACTCGGAATATGTTTCGTAAATTCGGTCTCTCCAAAATCTGCTTTTTTTCATAATATATGGTCAAAGGCACCTTCTATTTCAACCAGAGTTCTCTCCTCATTGCCCAGAAAAAGCCCCAAATGATTATTTAATGACATATGTGCACACATGTGCGTACACACACACATACACACAAATGTGCATATGTACACTCAGCACACACACAAGAGCAAGAATAAAACTAACATACTGGATTTCATCCTTTAGTTTCAGCCTCTATTTATTTCACTGTTTGCAAGAGAGATTACTTGAATTTAAGAAATAGAAAGACTCTGCTCTGGGATTCTGAAAGGGCCTTCATGGGTGAGCCCTTCCACGCACAGTTGGGTGAGCTGACTTCAAGGGCCAATGGGGTGTGATTTCATGCTCTCATTGAAGAAAGAGAATCAGCGCATGCCAGGATCCTATGCTAGTGGACGCGAGTCAGTGCCTGAGACTGAGAGCTGGGGAGGGAGTGTTGTTCTTGGATGCTTATTTCTAAGACCTGGAAATAATATTCTGTGATACGATGAAATGAAAAGATAAACTCTGTTTCCTTCATCTCCAGGCATCACTGATCTTTTTATTTTTATTTTTTTTTACTTTCAATGGGCTTTGAAAGAGATGGTCTAGCAAAAACATTTAAAAAAAAAGAAAAAGAAAAAGAAAAACTAGTGACGACTCAAACAAAAACCAAACGTTTAGCCTGGAAAAAAAAAAAAGTAGATTACACTAATTTACTAAACATTGACCTAACCCTCCAAATTATTTTTTTCTTGATCTGAGATCTAAACCAGAGGTTTCTGAAAGACACGTGGCGAATGAGTCCAAACCTGAAGTGAACCATATCGTCTAAAATAATTGAACTGGAACCACACTGGAACATCAAAATATTAATGTTTTCCAAACTTTCTCTGAGTCTCTGGCTGGTGAAGCTGTATCACCACCCTGCTGTTTGTTCCTCTTCTTCCCCACCCAGCCCCCTGCCCCATCCATCACTTACACTTTCCACAAACCTACCATCATTCAGCAATGGGCAGTCACCGGGGCTGCACTGTGAATGCAAGCCTGTGAGACTGTTGCTCCCAGAATAATGAGAGATGCTGCTCTTCTGAATTCTTAACACGGTCACCACCTTTAATTCCCTGTCATGAGTAAAAGAGGATGTCTTTTCAGTGAGGATATATCCATTAGATGAGTGGGGAAAGGGGGAAGATAGGACAGAATGAAAGGAAGAAAAACCTGGAATAAGGAAGAGAGGGAGAGAAGAAGGAAGAACAACAACAAAAGTAAACACAGAACAGAGGTGGTAAAGATAGAGATACAGTGAAAGGGAAGGAAAGAAAGAAAATAGGACATGTTGGGGGGAAATATATCTTAAATTCGTGTTTGCCATTTTCTGATTCTTCCCAAGGCAGATTGAAAACATTCTGATTACACATGTGCTTCTACCTTCTGTGCCAAGCTCTGTGTACGCTTTTGTCTCGACAACACCTCCTCAGGAGGTAAGAAGCATCATCTTCACAGAGTACCAGAGCTGAATGGTACTTTCTGAGACTTCTAGACCAATGCCTTCATTTTATAGTTGGAGAAGAAGAGGCACAGACCAGTGGGGAACCCACAGACCCCAGCCCTCAGATTCCTGGTCTGGTGCTGTGGACACAGCCCAAAGATTCCCTCTTACCTTAGCCATGATTTTTCATTAAGTGAAGCGGAAGAGAAACCGTGGAAGAAGGATTATTGGCTTACAAGGGATTAAGGGTTGATGCTTCCAGGGGTCATGCTGGCTGGGGTAGCAGTTTATCTTTTAAGAAAAAGGATATTTTTTTTAAAAGAGGTGATACTAGGTATAAATTTGCTCATCCAATTAAGGATGAGCAATTCTTACCTATGAAGGGATTGTTGCAGGTGCTGTGGAAGCATTTTGTGGTTATTGTCATGACATAATGAGGAGGGGAATTGAAAGGCCAAACCTTACATGAGAGCCATTCCAAGGAAAGAATCAAAAAGGCAACCAGAAGGAGTAGAGGCTGACTCTGTAGGCTTCCATCCTGGTGTTGGAAGGATGAAGGTGCCATTCATAGGAAGTGAAGAGAAGAGGAAGACTTCTTGGAGTGGTCTGATGGAGTCTGCTTCCAGAGCTTGCAGCCCTCCTTGGGACAAGCCCTAGCACATCTGCATTTCCACCTTCTAGGAATTTCAGAAGTTGAAATGCTAAAGTCAGCTTGTATCAGCATCAGCAGCAGTTTCTTTCCCATCCCAGCTAGTTACTTCTCTAAAAACACATCCATTATAAGGAGCCCGTGCATTTAAGAAAAAAGACCTGTTACTTATAACCCAGCAGCCACTAGGAACTGACCAGGTTTTCCTAGTGGACTGGGACACTGCACCCTGCTTACTTGTCATATGTAACCCATTTACCTGTAGCTAATTAGCCAGACTTCAGTGTGGAGCCCCAAATTGCTATGCTGATGATGGCAGCCCTCCCCTCCCAAGAGGTGCTGATTTCCCAGCTCAGCATGTGGGACTTCAGTAACATCTCTTTCCAACGATACAGTTTGATTCCACCATGGGAGGCTGCTCTGGTCCTAGCTCACTTAGCACTAAATCTCTCTCTAGATGCTCTCATTACTTAACCTTTTCAGGCTCCCCGGACCAGCCCTGGCTTCTTATTTATTTATCTGGGGCCCTGTTTACTTCCCTGTTGTAAATTACTTTTGGCTCCTAGCCATCTGATTGCTGCAGTGATAGACTAATAGCTCAGAGCTACTGCATTTGCGTTGTGTGATGAGGCAAATAATATGCTTAACTTAAGGGAGAGAAGTACACCCTCCATTGATTTCACTGGGGGAAAATATTACTCAGGGGAAAGGGCCAAATCATTTACCTAATGTCTGCTGGTGGAAGTCAGTGTAATTACGGGCAGAATTATGTGAAACAAATTGTCATGTCCATAAATCTAAACCTCCATTTTCTCAAAGGCAGAGAATTTTGGCGTTGACATGGGCTCCTCCTCTCTGACGGGTGGGCTTCTGAGAGGATGCTGACAGAGGATGTTGGCTCTCTGGTTTGCTTGGCAAGGGGGATGCTCTTCCTTGTCTTCAAGCTCTCTAGACACCTAAGGTCAGGGCGGGCCCATCCAGCTCACTGCCACCTGCTATTGTAAATAAAGTTTTATTGGAATACAGCCATACCTGTTTATTTACATACACTCTATGGTCATATCTGTGCTAAAATGGCAGGCTTTCAAAGTTATGACAGAGACTGTATGGCCTCTAAAGCCGGAAGGAAATATTTACTATATGGCCCTTTATAGAAAAAAAGTTTGCTAATTCTTGCTCTATCAGAAAAAGATCCTTCCAATGAATGTTTTATATGGAGATGGAAAGATTAATTTGGATCACTACCCTTAATTTTCTTCTTTCAGACAGTTCAATCTCATGACAAGTAAATTCAAAGGGAACTAGAATGTTTATCATTGATTCTATAGAGATTCTGTATCTATTCACATGGCTTCTCTCAACAACCATGTGACTTAGTAGGTTTCACAAGCCCATTTGACAGAAAAGAAAACTGAGACTCTGAAAGGTGAAGTGTTTTGCCCAAAGTCATTCAGTGAGGAAATTGAAGAACTGAGATTCATACCTTCCCTCTTGCTCCAAATTCTGTCTTCTTTCAGCTAAACCTCACTGCTTCCCAAGAAAAAGAAGGGAGAAGGCATTGGTAGTGGGGGAGGGTTTATCTAGGCCTTGCCTCTCCACGGAAGGGCTGCCGAAAGGGGGCATGTGAGCAGCAAAATCACGGGAAACACAAAACCTAGAGGAGAAGCAAGGGATCTCATTATCTTTAATCCACACTTCTGGTGGGGTAGAAGGTGGAGCAGACCCAAGAGTCCTTAATGATGTTGAGAAACAACAGTTGTTTGTCAGGCAGCAAAAGAAAGCCAAAGAGAAGAGTACCTGCATGATAAAAAGCTTGTTTCATGGCCTTCGTTGCCTGTGTAATGCCAATTGTCAGAGAGAGAGCGTGATTGATATGGCCTCTTTATGGGGGAGGTAGATGCCACCAGCTCTGCTGCAGCTGAGGTGACAGGATAGTCTTGGTTCTTGCAACCTCTGGGAACAGTTCCTTAGACTTTAGGGCACCCTGGTGCAGACTCTGATGCCCCGAACATCTGCAATAAATGTGGGAAAGGCGATGTGCCTACAGGCCTGCCGATGTCACCAGTGTGCCCTCTGCAGCTGTGGAAATCTCAAGATGAAAACGACCAAAAGCACCTCTTGCAAAATAGCCTTTGATCTCTGAACCTGGGACGACAAGAGGGTGTAGTAGATATAATAGTAAATAATACAAACTGTAGTAGCAGCTACTATTCGTTGAATGTTTACAAAGTACCAGACATTGTTCTTTCTCATTTTATCTTCATAATCATCCTGTGAGATAGGTATAACTGTTCCATTTTATTGAAGATGAAATGAAATTCAGCGATAATAAGTAATTGGCTCAAGCTAATCTGTAAATGATGGAGCCGAGAACCCAAACTGCCTGACACCTAAATAATTCTACATACTAAGGGTGGGAGGTTGGGGACAATAGACATGGAGTCAAAGTACTATAGACTATAGACCAGCTTCGTCACGTGGTACATAAATTTGCTTTTCTTGGTCTCAGTTTGTGCAAGTGCTTTCTTATCGCTTCTTACAAGGGCACTAATTCAAACACAAGGACCCCTCCTTTATGACCTCCTCTAAACCTAATTTTTCCCCAAAAGTCTCACCTCCAAATGCCACCATATTGGAGATTAGGACTTCAACATATGAATTTGGGTAGGGTAGCGTGGGGGGTTGGGCAGAAACATTCAGTTCATAATAAATGAGAAGTAGTGCCATAGAGCAGATGTTGATTTTGCAGAACTCATTACCTTGGAGGAGTTTGAGGCAGGGAATGTGAATATCAGCTTTAAATGTCCGAACGTGCATATCCCAGATGTGTTCCATCTTAATAGATGTTCAATAAAAAAGTTTTCTGGTCAAATAAGTCTGGGAAAGATGTGAAAGGAAATATGGGAGGCTTCTTGATTGCAGGACTTTTCAGAGCCTTTACCTTGTTAATATGCATTGCGAATTTTCAGGAGGTGAAAATAAGTCTACAGCTATTTCTCAAACATTTTTTGACTGTTGAATCTATGTTCATGGCACCTTTGGTGGGACTCGAGTTTTATAATACTGGTGTTGAGAAGATGTGAGGTTAGAACTTTTTAAACCTAGGTTCATTTGTAGGTAAAAGAGCCATAAAAAGATCTTGAAAATAATATCTGAGGGCAATTCAGTATTTCCCCTGGGAATGCGGTGGTGATGAAAATGGACCAGAGACTGGTCAACCCTGCTTGGTGAGGCCCCATTTGCAATCTCAGCATGGCCTTCAGGGGCCTTGTTTATTGTTAGTTCTGACACAGCGTCACGGTCCCACTTCAGACTCTTCCTTCCATTGAAGTCGAGAAACGGTTCAGAGGCTTTCCTAACACCCACCTCTTTCTCAAAGCTTCCCATGATGTGCTGGCAGAAGGATGGCATTTCCCCTCCATTCCTGCTCGTTGTCAGCTTGCCGGCCCCCACTCTTTCTCTCCTGACCCACCGCCCTCAACACTTCCCCTTTGACTCTGTCTTTGTGGTGTTATTCTGGCCCCAAGGGCGGAGAGTAGCTGTAGTCCCCTGAGGCATTCTGCTAAGTTGCTGGAACCCAGATCCTTGCCTGGATCCAACATGCCACCCTCACCCCACCCAAGTCTCTCTCTAGGCATAGAGCGAATTCTTGCCAGCTGAATGCCATGAGATGGATGCCTGCAAATATTCAGCAGCTTCCCCAAAGCAGTGACGATTCATGCCTTCACAGGGTGGACTGCAGTCCACTGGGGACAGGGACCTTACCTGCTCTGCCACCTTGTCCCTCAGGAATGTACCTCCTTATGGGGATACCCCATCATGAGCC
>NW_011888811.1:738822-742402 GCF_000151845.1 Pteropus vampyrus
TTGTAGCCATTTAAGTTTGGGAACAAGACCTTCATTCCCCAGCTGCACTGCACAGAAGAGGTGACTGAGGCCCCGAAGGTCAGTGGCAGTGGAGACCACTAGGGAGTGCTGCCGTCAGGCCTCGTCCTCACACCCCTGGCTGAAAAGCACACCCTCGCATGGCTCCTTTCCCTTTGTTGGGGTTGGAAATTGTTTAAATCTCTATTGGACCTTTCTTTGATGGTTTCCACAGGCTTTTCCCCCCGAGAAGTTGGCAGGGCAGACACCATGTTCTCCCTCCCATAGAATAGGGTGTCCAGCAGTGCCAGCTCCCTGAGATACTCTCATTGGGACTCTGAAGGCCAGTGGATGGAGATTCCATGCCATCTGTGGACCCTTACAACACACTTGTCACTTCTGGTCCAGCAAGGCCAAATGGCCTCATATGGGTGCAGTCGGAGAAGCCCAGAGAGGATTTCTCCTCAGACCTCCCCCACAGTAGCCCTTTGCCTTTGTGGGCCATCTTCTTTCTGAGGAGAGGCAGGCCCGAGCTGCCCACCCCACATCACAGGCCCTGAAGCTCCTTTGCCTGTGGAGTTTTGAAAATAAGGGGGTTTAGAGAAACGGGTGGGTCTGTTTTTAATTGAAATGGTGATTTCATTTCATCTTGGAGTCCCTTGGTCAGAACCCTGTTTCTTGCGGTGACACAGCTTCTCTCTCAAGTTTAGGCCCCTCTGTCTCCAGGTCTTAGTTGTGTTGTTGCCGGCAAGTGATTTGGGGTGTGCTAATTACTGCCTGAACCAAGCAGCAGTTCTCTGATAAGGACCAATTTGTGGCAAGGAGACTTCCCTTGCCAGGGATCCCCTCTCTCATTTTCTGCACCATGAAAAAGTCTTCCATTTTCCCTCATTTGACATCTCTAGGGCCCCTGGGCTCAGGATCTTCACACGTGGAAAGGTTTGGGAGAAGCCAGCTAATTTATTTTCCCAAGTTATATCATTGAAAGCTGATTCCATTATTTATTCCAGAAAAATGTATGTTTTCATACACTTGGTGTGTAGACATACCAGAAAATGATATATTAATCTGGAAGGGTCCTTCGAGACCTTCTAGTTTAGGCATTGCAAATAGATTACATCTTGCATGCCAACTGTGATTAGATAAACGGTGCCCAGGGTAATTTATTGAGAAGGATTCTGAGGCTCATCCAAGCTCAGGAGAGCACTCTGGGATATATTCTGCCGTGGACCCAGGATGGGAAGTGGCAGCACATTCTCTAGATACAGCCACCCCCGATGAAGCTCAGACTCCCCACTGTACAGATGAGGAAGTTGTGCCCAGAGTCTAAAGGCAACTAGGGTGCCACTAACCCTTATAACACCCCTGTGTAAGGATTTCTAGGCTGATAGTGCCTCAGGGGCACAGGGTCGGGGGTGAATCTTAAGTGAGTGACCTCTGAGAGGGTTTCCCAGTGCCATGGTGGAAGGTAGGGAAGCATTGAGTTGGGCAGCTCCTTGACCCTCTGTCCCAGCATGGTCTCTGGCCAGTGGCTGAATCCCAGGGGTCAAGGAGCCTCTACGTGAGTTTCTTCCAGTCACCATTTCCCATTGTTCTTGCTGAAGGATGCAGCAGGTCAGACCTCAGCCATCAGCCAGTGGGAGCATTCGCTACATTTAAGAGCTCGAAGGGGATTCTGTATAACTGAGTGATTTAAGACTGTGAAATCAGACAGACCTGAGTTTGAATCTTGACTATGCCACCTCGGGGTTCTTAGACAAGCTGCTCCATTTCCCAGAGATTTGATTTTATTTCGTTTTGTTTTGAAGTAGTACTACTAACATCTACCTCATAGAGCTGTTGTAAAAATTAAATGAGATGATGCATGTAAAGTTTCTAGCACAGTGCACAGCATTTAATTAACACCGTGTCAGTAAATATTTGCTATTTTTATCCTCTAACTCCATGGAGTGCATTTTCCCATCAAAAGGGGAGAGAACTTACCAGATTATTGAACAGTCCTGGGGCTCTGTGCCTCTGCAGTCTTGGGACGGTAGAAAACAAGTGGTAGGATATTTGTTGTTTTTTTAAAAGTTATTTTTCACCTAATTAAAAATGGTTTGAGTGAACAATTTTTGAAATAAGTACTAAATCACAGTTTTGCGAGATGCATAGCCTCTTCTCTGCAAACTATTTTCCTTATCATGAGGCTGTAGCAGGGGGCTGACGCATGTGTGGAATGAATGGACCGCGAAGATGCGAGGGATTTTGGTGATGCTGACCTCCGGTGTAGGAGAAATGCTGGAAAAGGTGGAGAAGAGGTCCCACAGGAAGTCCCCTCACGAGTGCCCGTCTTCGTTGCCAGAAATCTCAACAGAACATTGCAGTTTAGATCCTCAGTGTGGAGATTAGGAAGTTCTCAGGCAGACTTCTGGAAGTGCTGTGTGCTCCCCTTCTCCCCAGACCAGGTACTTTCCAGAGCTCACCCACCCGCTGCTCGTCCTCCCCATGCTCATCTCTAGTTAGCCCTTCCAGAGGACAGTGAGGGAGGTGCTAGGAGGTGCGGGGCAGAGGACAGGCCGCCTAGGTGTGAATTTTCTGCTCCTTACCCCAGGCGGATTATTTAACCTTTCAGGGTCTCGATTTTGTCATCTGTGAAGAGGGCATGGTAAGAGGACCTAGCTCACAGGACGGCTGTGAGGATGAAATGACTTAATGCACAGAAGTGCAGAGAGCAGGACCTGGAACCAAGTAAGCGCTCAGTTCGTGTTGGCCAGTGTTGTTGTTACTGGTGTGGAGATGGGGAAGTCACTTTGGAGAATATCCCAGGTTCTCTAAGGGGTATGAGAACATACACAAACTTTTCTGATAGGAAGCATCGTTCTTCTCATTTCTACCATTCCTCAGTTTCCCTCACAGGACTTTCAGTACTATTACAGACATAAACCAGAAACTGGAAAAGATGCATCCCGTAGTTCTGGGGGAGGTGACGTGGCGGGGTGGGGGGCAGAGGAGGGCATGGAAATAGCGTTTATGGGGCACCTACCATGCTCCCAGGCCTCTGTTAAGTGCTTGCCAGATGAGCCTAACCAAAACCCAGCAAGCTCTTTACAGGCGAGGAAACAAATGCCAGGACGGGAGCTGACTCAACCACAGCTCACTTGTAATGAGGCCTCCCTGGGATTCAGACTGAGATGTGTGTGGCTCTGGGATCCAGGCTAGCTCTGCCACCTCGCGCTGCTGCCCTGTGGCTCAGGGTCTCCACAGGCCTGCCGACAGCGATGATGCTGTTGTGTACCTTGACATGTCCGCTGCTAAATGAAGCGTCTGAGCATGAGCATCTGAGTGAATCATTGACTGGGCAGCAGTTTTCTCATTAAGAGCATGTGTCAACAAAGGAGCCTGTATCTCAGCATGAACAAGTCCTTTGGGGGAGTCAGTGGTCTCCGTGGAAAAGGAGGCCAGAAACAAAAGCAGTGACCCCAGGAGAGCAGGAGGAGGAGGAGGAAGAGGATGAAAGGCGGTAGCATTAGTGCAGACTCTGGCCTTAGATCAAAGGGTGAAAAAATATAGTGTGTAGTTTCTGAATTCGAATCCTGGCTCC
>NW_011888811.1:742862-760512 GCF_000151845.1 Pteropus vampyrus
ATGCCACGTGAATATCTGGGGAAAGAACACTATTGAATTAATTAATGAGTGGATGGAGTTGTGTGGATGAAATATGATCATAATAAAGGTAAAGCACTTAGAATAGTGCCTGACACATAATATGTGCTCTATATGTGTTAGCCGTTTTTATATTTAGTAGATTGAGCAAAGTTGCCACGATCCTACTTCTGGCTTTCTGAAGTCATTTTCAAGATAGGCAGAGAGGAAGGTCAGAGAAACCTCTTTCTTATCCTGTTGGCAAACAGTGTACAATAGCCCTCTTTCAGGTCGGCTGAGGCACAAGTTTTAAGACTCATCACACACACATGGATCATATTAATGTTTCCTTATACAGGTGGCCTGTTGGAGGTTTTTCATATTTTGCATTACTTGTTCCTTCCAACAGCCCTGTGGGGTAGATAAGGCAAGCGCCCACCTACCTTAGAAGGGGCAAAGTGATCGAGCATTTCCCAAGCAGCTACTGACTGCCAGGTACGCTGCGGTCGCTTCACATGTGTATGTTGCCTTCCTTAACCCTTCCAGGAGGACATGCCTTACCACCTCTGTTTGAAAGGTGAGAAAATGAAGTGTGGTTGGGGCTAGGGCTGGGGCTAGGGCTAGAGCTAGGGCTAGGGCTAGGGCTAGGGCTAGGGCTGGCCCAGAGATGCACAGCAGTAAGTGGCCCAGCTGGGGCCTTCCCCCAGGCACCCTGTGATACAGCATCTCCTGTGGGTGACATAGCAAGCCTGCCCCCATCTCTGTCCCTATGTGATGACTTGGGGTGCCACCTCAGAGCAGTGAGCCTTGCATAGGAAGCCAGGGGACAGGGCCAATGATCAGCTTGCAGTTGAAGTGAAGTGTAAAGCAACGCAGTGAGACAGGCGCAGATCTGCTAATCCTGGTCTAGGAACGCCAGAGATAAAAGCAGCCGTGGGCCTAGGGAACAATAGCTCCACATACCAGCAGGAAAGGGCACGGTCATCGCCCTCAACCCAAACAACTGCTCTTTATCCAGCAGAGCCAGGGCCTGGAGGGTTTGGCTGGGTACAGCCCAGGAAAAGGCTGACTCACAAGAGATGAGAGAACACCCCAGAGAGACTAGGAAAATGCAGAAGCCAAGTTTGTCCCCAGTGCCATATATTTTGGGGTTGAGTAATGTGGCAAACAAATCACTCCCTTCACCATCCCACCCAGAGTGGAAGGATAGCCTGACGCCACAAAGATAATTTTTGCTAAAATAATTAAGCAAAATGGAACCTAGACTCTGCTGCATCTTCAGCAGCCCCAGCCCCCCACCCCCTTCCGCTGGGACCTTTGGAAGCAAAGCTTTCTCCAGGGGAATTGAATTAGCTGGAAAGATTTAAGGTCACATTTTCCCTCCCATTGACTTATGCTGACTTATGGTCTTGGTGGGGAGTCTGAGGGTGGTTCTTAGAGGGCCTTCAAGGGAAATTCTGAAACAATAGGCTAGACTTTCAAATATGTGACATGTCGAGATGTCTTGGGTTGCTTTACCCTGGCCTTGAAAAGAAGCAGCCAAAACGTTTTGACTTGCTAAAATCCTTCCAGAACATAAATCACTGGTACTGGCGGGGGGTTGGGAGGTGAGGCGATGGGGGCCGGGGGGAGATGGGGACTGGGTGCTGTCAGAGTTCATTGTGAGATGGGCCTAGTGCCCCCTTCCGTGGTCCTTCGCTTCCACTCTTCCCTCTGCCCCAGGGCTGCTCTTGGCTGCGCCACACGCACCATGTCTGCCCAGGTCCAAAAAGAACCAACAGGATGGACGAAAGTCTGAGGAATTCACCTCGATGAGCTTTACAGGAAAACTGTCCTGAAAGTCATAAGATTGAAAGAGGATGGGAGTGATCATGTCACCCGTGATCCTTCTGTTGTCCAGGAGGTTGTTCCTGGACTTCTTTAGTTTATCCTGATGTACCCCAGGCAAAGATAAAATGAAATTTTCAGATCGTTTTGCCCTCGCTCACGGCTAATGATTTCGATGAGATTTTAGGCCTCCACAACAGAGAGGAAATGTGGGAGAATCAGAACTTAAATCTTTTTCAGTTACTTTTCTCAGCACATGAGTTATATCTTGGATGTTCCTCCAAAGAGAGTCTAGAGAAAGGGAAGCCACAGTGGCATCTGTAATCCTCTTCCTAAACACCCAGCGATTGAACAGGGCCTGGCTGGGACAGCCTGTGTCTGGGGCTAAAATCCTCTGGGATCTTGAGTATAGTTTGGGTTCTCTGCGTTTGAGTGTGTATGTTCAAGGTGAAAGTCATAAGACTGATTTGGCCTACTAACTGTTAGCCTGGCATGCGTTTTCGTTTCCCTTTTTAATAATCAGCAATCCCACTTTCTCCCTTCTGTCCATCTACTGAGATTTTCACCCTGCATTGAAATCAAAGTCAAGTTCCCATTCTCTGTAGTCTTCCTCCCTCAGAGCCATCTCCCTACCCCCACCTTACCATCCTATAATTATTTGGCAATGAAACCTGGATCACCTAGTGACAAATCTTAATGATGACCCCTGCCATTTAGCAACTAAGCCCTGTACCACGTGTTAGCCGCCATACCAGGCAGTTGCCTTAATTTTATTTCCTCCTTAAAGCAGCCTCATAAGGAAGTGAAAGAAGCCAGGCCTACTAAAGTCATGTGACTTCATTAAAGTTTCAGCTGCTAAGAATGGAGGCAAGGATTGGCAGTCAGCTCTGTTGGACCCTCAACCTCTGAACGCTGGTGCTTTTGACTCCCAGTGTGGTCCGTGCTGTTGGATAACTTTGTGCACGTGTTTGTCTGGGCTCGATAATTAGGGAATACACTCTATAGGCAGGAAGCTCACATTTTTTTGTCCCGATGGTGTCTAGCACAGCATTTTGCACCCAGAGGACTTTGCATTTCTGTGTGTCGTTTGAGAGATGTATGCAGCATGTGTTTACTTTGAACCAATTACCAGGAGACAGGAAGAAAGAGAGTGTCTCCTCCTGGGGTAAGGGGAAGGTGGAGGTGGTGCAAATCACCCTTTGGGCATCATACCCTCCTGGACCCTCTCCCAGAGTTTCTGAGTCAGTAGGTCTGAGTGGAGCCGAATAATTTCTACCAAGTTCTTGGGTGGTCTGGCACCTCACTTTGAGAACCACTGTCATCATGAGAAGTACAACCAAGTTCAGATCTTACTCTCCCACTTACTGTCTGACCACAGGCAAGTTTTTACAACCCTAGGAGATCCAGTAGTTTTCTCTAAAGAGAGAATAATAAACTCATCAAGCTATTGTGAAAATTAATTGACATCACAAAAATGCATAGTATTTTTCTTTTACCACACATGGATATGGATCTTGCTATGTGCTAGGCTCTTGCTGGCATCCTTTACAAATGTGAGCTCACTTAATACTCGTAACAAGCCTAGGAGGTGGTCCTCTTATTTTTTGCATTGTACAGAAAGGAGACTGAGGCCCAGAGAAATTCTGTGACTTGCCTGAGGTCCTGAAGCTACTAAGTCTGTGGAGCTGGGCTACAACCCAGGTAGCCTGGCTGAGGAGTCCACATGCTCAGTACAATGTACAGTACTTGGCTTGTTGTTGGCCAACGTTCTTTCCCGTTTCCAGGTAGGCTAGGAATGGGACCTCCGAAGGGCAGAGAGACTGTTTTTCTAGTTCATAGAAAAGACAACTGTTTTATGACCATAGCTTGAAAATCATACGCTTGACCTCTCTTCTGATACCAGTATAGTTGGTCAGGAGTGGCTGTTTCTCTTTAAACTTCCCTGGCACCAAGGTTTATCATTGCTCAAGAGGAGGGAGCTGGATAGAGGCCTGTGGGCTGAAGGGGTGTAGGAGGTAGGTTGTGGGTCAGTAATAAAAGTGGAGAGAGATTTGCAGCTCCCCCGCTGAGGGCCTCAGGAGTCTGGCCGCGGGAGGGTGCAGAGGCGCAGCCTAAGGAAGGGGCAGTGATGGACAGGGCGGGAGGGGAGCAAATAGTTTCAGCCTGGCCGGGTAACTGAAGCCGAGAGGGCAGGCAGTGGGAGAATTTCAGCTATGTCATGGGAAATGGCTATGGCCAGGGCTCTGATTAGCAGCCGACCACAAATCCCCTGGGACCCAGCCAAGGGTCAGGAGACTGGGGCACCGCTGGGATACCAAAGGGTTGCTGTATTTTATTGTCAGAGAAGAAGGGGGCGATTCTGACTGTGAGCCCTGAATGTGAGCGCTGGCGCTGCCAGGAGCCGGGAGGTGGGTAGGGAAGTGGGAGTGAGAGGGAAGCTAGAAAAATCCATGTTTCACTCCAGAGATTGTGGAGGAAAGGTCAAGCCACGGTGTTAGGGCTCGGCGTGATCCCAAAGCTTCTCGGGCACCACCTCTGAAGCATTCTGTCCTTTCTTCTCTCCGCAAGGTGAGACCTCAGAGTCTCCAGGTGCCATGCTAGAGATCTAAAAGGGAAAACTTGACCTGAGTTCCTCACAGTGTGGATGGGGTGGAGCACTGGGGCTCTTGGAGGTCAGAATTCACCAGTGAACCCACACAGTCTGCTTCTTTGACCTCTTGGGCTTGGAACTAAGCAACGAGATGGGGAAAATCAGCTTTCAGAGTGATCGAGCTCAGTGCCAGCGCCTGGAGGAAGAAGGTCATGTCTTTTGAGTCATTCTTCTAGCTTATCTCAAGGTCTAGCCATGAAGCCTTTATAAATGTTTGTTGAATGCATGAGGGGACTGATTTATTATGTCTAAAAAGATAATAGATGCATAAAGAATCTCAGCTAACTTTTTAGAAATGCCTGATGAATAAAAACTTTCTCTGAGGTCATCATGGTTCTATGTGACTGTGGAAGGAAGCCTTTCAGCCAGGCTAGAGGGAAAGTGACAGGCCTCTCTTTTTTAGGACTTTCACTGGGTTTCACAGTATACTATTGAGGTAAATAGCCCAGGCCCTAGAGTTATACTAATCAGGTTCTCACTAGACAGATGAAATGTGTGACCTTGGACAAATTGGTTAACTTCTCTGAGCAATAGTGTCCTCACCATTATAAAATAAGGAAAATACTAGTACCTTCCTCCCCAGTTCATTAAAAAAAAAAATCTTTGTGAAGGGCTTGGCACCATGCCAGAAGCATACTCAGTAAGTATGAACAGTAAGTATAAGTAGTTCTCTCAGTAAATATAACTCTGTATTATCGGTAAGGATTAAGTTCAACCACAAGGAATAGAAAACCGCATAGTAACAGGGTTTAAACGAGGTAGAGATTTATTTTTCTCTAAATTAAGAATACATGGAGAGGAAGTCTATAGTTGGTATAGAAGCCCTGCTGTTACAAGTACTCAGAGAGCCAGGTAGCTTTTTGTTCCATTGTCCCTATGTTGTGGTTTTAACTTAGGAGTCTGAGTGGGTGTGGAAGCTGTCACATACATTTTCCAAGAGGCAGAATGGAGGGAAACTCAAGAAGGAGAAATGACATGTGCCAGTGCCTTTCAAGGGAACTAGCCATGTAGCACTTCTGCTACATCACATTAGCATAGAGTTGGGTCATTCTTTTTTTTTTTTTTTTTTTTTTTATACATCCATCTCTGCCTTCTAACTGGTATATTTAGGTGATTTACATTTAATGTAATTATTGATCTGTTAAGTCTGCTGTTTTATTCTGTTTTCTGTTCTGTTTTTTTGTTTCTCTGTTTTCTTTTTCCTGTCTTTTTCTGGGTTACATGTACCTTTAAGAATTTCATTTGATTCATCTATAGTGTTTTTGAATGTCTTTTTGTATAACATTTTTAGTGGTTTCTCTAGGTATTAATTATCTATACTTATCACATTCTACTGCTGTAGACAATTTACCAGTTTGAATGAAGCATAGAAACTTTACTTCCATTATGTCCCTTTACCTTCCCAACATAATTGTCTCAAATATTTTCTCTACATACATTGAGAACCACACCAGACAGTGATATAATTTCTGTTTCAACCACCAGATATAATTTAGGAACCTTAAAAGGAGAAGGAAATAAATTTACTCGTATTTTTACTTGTCTTTTTTTTCTTCTGATGTTCATTTCTTTTCTATTTAAGGAATTTCTTATAGCTGCATTTTTAGGATAGCTCTGTTAGTGACAAATCATCTTAGCCTTCCCTGCCTCCCTCCCCCATCTGATTTTCCCTTCCTTCTGAAGGATATTTTTGCTACATAGAGTTATGGGTGGACAGTTTTTTTTTTTTCATCCCTCGAAAAAATCTGTACCACTTCTTTCTGGACCTAATGATTTATGATGAGAAATCTCCTGTCATTTTAATTGTTTTTCCCCTGTAAGTAGGGTGGTGTTTCCCTCTCTCTGCTTTCATTTTTTTTTTCCTTGAGTTTTCAGAAGTTTGACTGTGATGCAACTTGGCATGGATTTCTTTGGATTTACCCTGTTTGAATATGCTCACCTTGACTCTGCGGTTTATGTCTGTTACCAAATTCGGGAAGCTTTCAGATGTTATTTCTTCAAGTACTTTTTCAGCTCTGCTGTCTTTCTTTTCTTCTTCTGGGTCTCCAAAGACACAAATGTTTAGATCTTTAAGGCTCTGTCCATTTCTTTTCAGTCTGATTTCTCTTTGTTCAGATTGGGTCATTTCTCCTGTCCTAGCCTCAAGCTTACCGATTCCTTCTTCTCTCTACTTCATTTTGCTATGGAGCCCATCCTTTGAATTTTTTATTTTGATCTTTTTCAGTTCTGAGATTTCCATTTGGTTCTTCTTTTAGCTTCAGTTTCTGTGCTGAGACTTTCTAGTTTTTCAAGACCAAGCAAGAAAACATTTTCATAACGGCTACTTTAAAATCCACGTCAGTGTTGGCACCTTTCGATTGTCTCTTCAAATTTAAGTTGTGACTTTCCTTGTTCATGTGATGATGAGTGATTTTTCTATTGAAACTGAACATTTTGGCTATTATGTAATGGGACTCTGGATCTTATTTAAGTTTTCTATGTTAGCTGGCTCCCGATGCTGTTCTGGCAGTGGGAGGGGGTAGTATTGCCTATCATTTCCATGTGGAGTTGGAAGTTCTTATATCCCTGCTCTGCCTCTATTGATACATGTGGGAGAGGGCTCCTTGTTATGGCTGGATGGGAGTGGGAATTTCAGCTCACCGTTAGGCCTCTGTTGATACCACCTTGCTGGGAGGTCCAAAGTGCCTTACTACTGCTCCCCAGATGGCCTCCCCAATACCAGGGGAGGCCTCGTTGTTGTTGTGTAGTAGTGAAAGTACTGACCTTCCCTGGACTCCTCTGACACCACCCCAGTGGTTAGCTCCTTGGCAAGAGCTACCTTGTTGCCTACCACCAGGCGAGTATAGAAGACCGGGTTTCTCACATGGTTCCCACTGATACCATTGGGAGAGATTTCATTACCACTCAGCAAAGATAGCTTGGCCTTCTCTGATATGACCCCAGCAAGGGGTTGGGGTGCCTTGTCAGACCAAAGTGGGTAGAAGTCTTTGTTTCCTACTCAGCTAGTGCTGGTGCAGGTAGGGCTACGGATTCTTTTGTGGTCTTTGGCTGGAGTATAGCAGTTATTGTCTAGAAGTTTTCTATTTGCTAGGCTGCCTCTTTTTTGCTTCTTTGACTAGTAAAGTAGGCTTTATTCGTCTGTGCCTGTTGGTATATTGGGGGTACTGTCTGGAATATAGGAGGCAAAAAGAAAACCTAGGGAACTCACCACCTTGTCATTCCTCAGGTTCTGAGTCTCTAGCCAGACTTTCTTTTCTTCACCTTTTAGAGTCTTCTGATATTTGTTTTATGTCATGTCCAGGGCTTTAAATTGAACTAAGCAGGAGGATTAAGGAAAATCCCAGCCCCGGAAGAGTCCTTCGATTTCACCTTCCCCGCGGTCAACTAAGGAAAATAGTTCATCTACTCCATCTTCCCAGAGGGGGAGGTCCTCTACGATGGCTTTTAAAGCATGTCATCAGGTACCTCAGTGGTTCTGACTGGACAGACCTGAGCCATTTGATGATTTGGGCCACAGTTTGTTTACATATAAATCCATCTTTAAATTTCCTAGTGTTAATTTTAAAGATTCTGCCTGGTATTTATCAGAAATGAGATAGAAGATGCTGTCTACCAAACTCTTGATGGAAACCTGCTCTCAAGGGGATGCCATAGCCCAGGACAGGGCAGAGAAGGAATGCGGATGGGCTTTCCCCCTCCCCCAGTGCTTCTCCTCTCACTCGTCCCAGGACTGGGCTGGTAGAGCTGGAAGACTGTCGACAGGCTCAGCAGGACAGTTGTCAGAGTAGCCATTGCAGGGTGGGGATCAATCAGCTGTCCTCAGTTCAGGTCGTAAAGGCCATTAAATGGGTGGTTGCTGGGCCATGTGTGTGTTTGTGCATGCATGTGCATTGTGGCCTTGTGTGGGGCTTCTGTCTTAGAGGAAACCATGTTTTTAGAGGCTTCCCTTTACCATTATATTGATTTCTCACTCTTTGTCAGGAAGGAATGAACTGGGATGAGAGTCGCTGATTTTCCCTTTAGCAGTCAGAATAAAGAACTCTGCCACTTATAATAAGAAGTCTGACATTTCCCAGAATGTTTCCTGAAGCTTCTATGGGCTAATAAATTTAAGTTTTATGGTCAAAAACATTTGAGAAATAGTAGGTTAAAATAAGTTAAATACATTTCTTTATTATAGGACTTCCAGAAACCTTTAATGTGCTGACATGAACTGTGGAGTCTGCCATGTTTCCTAGATTCACCCTGTCATGGATCCATTTTGTTATGGAGAATGGCTGGAGACCATTGTCTTGGGGAGACACCTTGTAGGACGTGCTGCCATAGACAGGGTTGAATGTTTCACAGCTCTGAAGAGAAGGAGTCTCAATGGTCCTTCTCAGCAAGGTGCACAAGCAAACTCTCTCCGCATTCGTGCCCACCTCTGCACCTTCAGAGAAGGCATGCCAGTTTGCATCTGTCACTTGGAGAACTGGAGAGTGTTACCTTAGTGGGATCTGCCTTGGGTTCCCCCCAGAGTCGAGTCCCTTGTGTTACACAGGGAGACAGGCTCATTCCACCAATGTGAAGACTAAGGTTGGTATCTCCTTCCTGCCTTCCCTTGGTTGCCACCCTGTATCCACATTAGAATTGAGATGTCAATTCAATTGACATCTCATTTACGGACCATTTGATCTGATTTTACCTGAGACAAAAGATTTATACCTTTAACAGCTTGTGGGGCATTGGGATTTTCAAAAATTAATTTCAGATCCAAATTATTTTCAATGTTGCATTATGTAAATGTGACTTGAGCCAGGAGAAAGGCTCTGATTCCTATCGGTTGCTGGCACTCAGGTATTGACAGTGGTTGGAACAGTCTTTCTTGCTTTGTCTGAGTAGGAGTGTGACCTCCAAAGTCGAGCCATGTTGATAGAGCTGGCTTGAGTGCATTGTCCTCTTGTTAAGGCAAATATGTGCTTTATAAATGGGTCCTTATCTGACTCAGAGACACAGGGTGGAACAGCTCGAACACCAGCCACCGATTGCTAGGTTACTGGGAACTCCAACCGCTTGTGCGCATTGTACTTACTTTAACCAGGACTTGGTTTAAGCTGCTCAGCCAAAATGTCTATCTTTAACTTTCTCATTCTCTTTCATTCTTAGAGCTGGTTTTTAGATTACTTCCTCTGTTAATGTTCTAAGCAAAGCATTCTTTTTACCATGAGAATATGGCCAAAATATGGCTTGATCTGAGATTGCTTTGAATGTTAATTTGGAAAAGCACTGGTGAGCCTATACATTCAAAAAGAATGTTCCAGCCAATCATGCTCATTTCTCTGATCTTCATTCTCAGTTTGCTACAGATTTCAAAATAAATTTTAGAATTCCTAAATATCGATGCCACATAAATTAGTATAATAGCTAATATTTATGGTACATTTAAAAAGCACCAAGCATCATGCTTTTCTTCCTATTCATTATTGCATTTCATTGCTTCAACAGCTCCATGAGGCTAGAGTGATTGAGGAACATGTTCAAGGTTGCATGGCCAACAAAGTTCTGGGGCTGGGATTTGAAGCCAGCAGTCTAACCCTAGAGCCTGTACATCCCCACTCAGGATGTACCCGGGCAGTGAGAGGAGACAGGCAAGCGGGGGCTGGACCTATAACCCAAGGACTAGACAGAAGGGGCAGATTCATGCCCCGCTGTAAGTGATGGCAGCAGGCAGAACCAGGAAGTGGAGGGTACGGCCTCAAGTCACAGCAAGGAGCTGTCAGCACAGGGAGATGCGATGAGGAGTCATGGCAGCAGAATGAAGTGATGGAAGAGTCTGTGACCCCAGAGGTCTGGAAAGGCTGGCAGCCTTAGGGGACTTTGTCAGAGTTTCAGCTGGGTGGGGAGGGTTCAGAGGCAGAGCCTACAAGTGAAGGGACAAAGGTGCCAGGTAGTTCACCTTCATGTGGTCAGACCAAGGAAAGTGTCTGGAACCAATAACCAGAACCAGAGTCCAAGATGGAGACGGAAGGCAGAAAGCAAGCCAAAATGTCAGGGTTAGAACTAAAGGCAAAGCCATGTTGATGATGGGGAGTCCCAACATGTGAGGCAGAAATCATGAGATCCTATCTGGCCAGGTGATAATTAACTCCTAGTATTGATTCAGGGTAGAGTGCAAGTGGACTATGCCTGACACACAGCCTGTGCTGGAGACAAAGAGAAAATCCAGGCCTGGGCGTTCCCAAAAAAATGCCAAGTATCTGAACATTATCTGACAGTCTGTTAGTGGAGATAGGAAAACAGCAGATTTGGGTGTTGCAATAGCACCTAGCCACTCACTCAAATAAAACACCGCTGCCACAGTTTACAGGACCTAATATTTGCTGAAAGAATGAGAATTCTACACGGGGAACTGTAAACTCCCCAATATAATTTCCATTGCTTTGTAAAGTCTGGAAGTTGGATATAAAGTTTTTGATTTGAGGGGTTATTCAGAGAAAGGAAAATCACTGTCCATTTTCCAAATATTGGAAACTTGCTCTGAAGTAAAGTGGGGTTAGGAGTCCTCCTGCCTACCTCCTGGGTCCAAGTGGAGTGACTGGGTCCCACTTGTCAATATTCAGCTGTGAGTTCTGAAACCGGACTTGCGTCAGCAAAAGTGAGGTCTTACCCAGACCCACGCCGCAGGAGATGTGAACTGGACTGAAATCAGAGCAGAGAAGGCTGTGGGGACCTCGGTGCCTTCCGAAGGTAATTTTAGGATACTTTTAACTTAAAAATGGAGAGTGCCACCCTTCCAGAGACCGTGAAGCTGAGAATGGCTCATAGCTAAACCAGGGTCATACCTAATTTGGGGGAGGCCCCCGGCTGCTCCCTTGGGGTGAAGGTGGAAGCGCATGTTGTTATGCTCTGGGAATGTGACATTCGGGGGACAGCTGTAATCATAGCTGCCCCACCCACTTTGTTTAGCCTGAGACTAGGACACCAATAGTGACAGGGAAGGAAACAGTTATTCTCTATATTCGTCAGTTTGATTTACAGAACATACAGATGGGTTTTATATCATTGACAGCATTGGGTACACTGGTCAGGCCTGTTGCCCCTCACTTTTCTGATGAGGATCTTGAGGTTCATGTCATATGTCCCCACAGCAGTACAGGAGGCCTTCAGCCCCTGCACTGACACTCTCAGTTCCTACCCTCATAAGACAAAAAATACTTATAGTCAAAATTACCCTGCACAATAACATAAATCACCCCCAAGAACTGTGCCCGACCAGTTCGCCCTCTGGAATGGGAAGAGATTAGTTTCTTCAGTGGACTGCCAGCTGAAATGGTAGATCTGCATTTAGAGGTCATATTTTATGAAAAAAGGAAAGTTTCTTAATGCTCAGTGTGCTGAGAAGCACGCAAGTGAGTAGCATAAGACTGATCAAAGGGGTGTCACCTTTAGGTCTCCCCTTCCACGCCCAGGGCCATTTGCCTTCTGAGTGGTGTGGCAGGTAACTATTTCAGTTGTTACCTTCCTCTTCTTTGTGACAAATGCACGTAGTTGAATTTGCCCAATTTGAATGAGCATGGACTGTAACTTACAGAGTAGACATTCCAGTCAAGGCCCCCGACTTCACACCTAAGACTCTTTAAACCACTAACACGCGACTGCCCTTGGCGACTGCTATCTACTGACCATTTAGTAATAACAATAGTAGTAATAATAATAATATAACGGCAACAGCAAGTACTGAGATCTCATCTTGTGCTAAATGTTATACGTGATTTATCTCCTTTTCTCTTCAAACAACACCCAGAGAGGAGCTCTGATTATCCACATTTTGTAGATAGGGAACCTAAGGCACAGAAAGATTGAACAAGGTCACTTAGCTTCTAAGAGCCACAGGCAGGATTTGGACCCAGACTTAGGCATCTCCCAAGCCCGTGACCTTAACCAATTTGCTCATCGTCCTCTTTCTCACCCTTTACCTGACCACTGAGCCAGGTGCTCACACACCCTGTGAGGACGGTCAGCCCTTCAGAGGCTATAGGGAGCAGAAATGAGCACCTTATCCTGGCCTCTGGCTTGCTCATGATCATGGACCTGGGAAGTTTGTAGCAAATAACCATGTCATCTGACTAAATAAAGTTCCTAAAAAGGATAACACCGATGCCAAGTAGAATCCTGGCCAGCCCTTCTTCCAGGGCCGATGACATTCTTTAGATACTGCACCATCCTGTATTCTCCAGAGGAAGTTTGTTTGGGTCCCTGACAGGAGGGGCTGTCCCAGCATCGATTTTCCTCCTGCCAAAGCTGTTATTCCAGACTGACATTTAAAGTAAGTGAGCTCTTTGGAGTACTACACCTTCAGTGCAGTGGGCCATTAGAATCTGGTAGATGAGCTCAGGGAAATCTCAGAAATGAGGACAGGAGGTTTGATCCTAAAAAAGGGGGAAGCAGAACCATGCAGGGTGAAGCCAAGTACACTCCCAGGCAATGGAGGGCTGCAAATGGTGCATTTAATGAAATGGTCACCTGATCCACTGAGAGAGATGGTCACAGCCAGGCCAGGAGCCACTGGCTCAGTGGGAAGCAGAGGGTCCTTGCTGCCTCCATTTAAAATAATGGATCCCAGTGTCCCTTATACTCTCTCCCTCACTCCCAGCCCTGTTTCCCGGCCTGCCACCTGGCTTCCAAGTCCCAAGTTGTGTTGCTGGTGTTTGTTCCACCATTGGACTTCTCACGTCTGGAAGTCCAGCTGCAGGATGCTGGGGGCCCTGTCTCTGGGGGGCAGGAAAGGTTTGCATTTTGCTTTCTCCAAATTGCTGGAGACTTAATTTCAGTAGATATTTCCAGCACCTCTGGCAGGAGTTCAAATTGCCAATTCTCAAAGCCACAAGAGTGTTTCTTTAAGAATGACAAGTAATTTACAGGGTGATAGCTGGATGCTTCTCTATACCCTCAAGGCCTTTGAAGATGCGTAGATCAGACCCGTCTTATTCAAATGGGAAACTCTTGTTCTGTGTCACAGTGCTTAGTTATGACCAAGAAAAGAAGCCAGGTTACCTGATTCCCAGTCCGGCTCTCTCACTCTCTACATCGTGGTACTTGCATAAGGCAAGAGGGTGCCAAGGTAGCTAGAAGAGGCGTCAGTACCCGACCCAGTCCATACCTCCACGAGTGAGAAAGGGATGCACACGTGAGGAAGAGTGGGGGCGGGCGGCAGGGGTGAAGTAGGATAGGAAACTGTTCTTTGATCTCGGCCTGGTACAGAGATCATTTTACTTTCCTTATTTAGACCTTTGTTTAGACGCAAGTATCATCTGCTTGTCCCCGAGAACCTGCACAGCCTCATGGCTTTATCGCACTGTATATTTAACCTCATTAGCCATTTGCAGGCCTTGCCTGGATCAGATCACAATGGCAGACACACAAAGCAAGGGGTCCTGATGTTTATCTCTGCTGTGGAGTGTCTGGTGTAGTAATTAACTTTAAGGTCTTGAATGCAACAGGATGTTGGGGGTGGGGGGGGTGGGGAAGGATGTCAGAAATCCCTTGCTAACTTGCAGATGTCTTTATAAAACAGAAACCAGTTATTTATTTGTTGCTTGTATGAGGAATATTTACAATATACAATTGCACATTAAAATGTAATAGAGAAGAACGTGGTTTGGACATCTAACTGCCATCTGGACTCCTGCTTGGTGGCTGCATGATCCCAGGAGAGTTGCTCTCTCTCTCAGCGCGGCAGTTTCCTCATCTGTAAAACAGGAGTGATCAAATGAGGATTAACAAGATCCTCAGTTACAGCTCCTGGCACTGTCCCTGACTAACAGGGAAGTCAGAGAATTCTGGGAATTCTGTCAGCCAGCCATGGCCGTCCAGTGCCCAGCTGTGTTGTCGCACCTACAGCTCAGGCTCCTGTTGAAGGAGGGCCATCCAACACCAATTATTCCTCACTAGGAGAGAAGAATCTTAGGATTTGAGCATTAAGCGTCACCTCAAGACCTTCCTAGTTTAGGACACCATCGTGCAGCCACTTTAACAATCATTTTACATTACTCATGCCCTGGATCATTCAGGTTGTGCAACATCCGACACTTTGCCCCTCTTTGCTTTCACAGACACAAGCAAAAGTAGTTAAACTGTGGCCCCTTTCAGCTTCCGGTTTCTTTGATTCTATGGACTTGTGCTGATAGCCACTAGGGGGTGCCCCAGAGGCCACTGGGGTCTGGGCCTCCTACTGATACACTAGGAAGTCAAGTCAGCAACAGCAGAACCCGGCTAGGGAAGAGCCAGATGGCAGTGCAGATGAGAGGAGCAGAATCTTAAAGCTTGAATTAATAAAAGAGTCCCACCACGTGACCAAAAAAGCCCACGTTGTATTCCTTAGTGAGGTTGGGCTGTATCTTTTTCTAACGAGACCATTTACAATGATTTTACCCCCAAACAACCACTGAGTACAAAATGCCTTCCTATAAGCAATCAAATAAAATCTGTTAGTATCATTTCCTCTTAATTTGTCATGCAATTAGCATGTGACTAGAATTTCCCAAACCATGTTTCTTTATTCTGTTTTAGGAGGCTAGGCGGCTGGTGGCTGAATTTTAGAGTTAGAGCAATCCTGCTTCAAATTCCAGGTTCCTCCACTTACCAGCTGTTTAGCTTTTGGAGGATCACGTAACCTTTCTGACCCTCAGTTTTCTCCTCTTTAATTTCATAATGAGATTCCTTTCAAGGACTTTTGTGAATAGTGGGTGTATAATAAGTACAATGTTTGGAATATGGTAACTTCTCATTAATGGCAGATATGATTATTTTGATTTTTTTAAATGACAGTGTTAGTCACAAACAACTTGGAGAGCAGTAACTTAGGACTTTCAGGATGTAGTTAAATGTGCCAACTCTACTAATGTCACGGTTTAAATTTGATTCGTCCTATTTCCTTATTAAGCACTTATTAGACTATTTAAGAAATAAGCTTTTTACAAAGAGCAACAATGCCAAATCACAATTAGTGACAATTTTTTATACTACACATAACAGAGGTCAGGAACTATTTATGCAAGAATGACAACAGCTACCGAACAACGTGCAAAGAAAATATTATGCCTTCTTGGCCATTTTTAACATTTCAAGTCAAGGTGTTGCATTTAATTAATCTCTAGAAGGTTTAATCTCAGACTTATTAAGAGCATTATTTTGTGAAGGCAAACAAACAGCTCTGCTAGCGGCACCAAACATGTTTATTCCAAATAGTTAATTAAATTGTGTCAGTTCCTGCCCTGGAGCTTTCGAGCTATTCTGTTTTCCTACCCGTGTGGACATTTTGTCATCATTCGTTTTTATTCCCTCTCTGGCCTTTAAAAAGAAAAAGAGAAGCTGAGCAGCAGCCCAAGAATGTTTGTAGTTGGAGTATTTTGCAAAGTTAAATTGGTTAAATACAGACCCGGCACTGGCTGCTGGGATCGTCTCCATTTTTTAAAACCCATTGAGATTTTCCAGCAACATCAAAACATACCTGAATGATTCTGACCCTGAACAAAAGCAGCAATAGTGACCGAGGCTTGAAAGCCCCTGGAAGCCCCCGGAGCTTGGAGATGTGTGGACGGAGGAGCAGAGACTAGAACCTGGGTACCGGGAGACATGTTGGTTGGCTTCCAAAGCTGCTAACCCACAACTCCCCCTGTTTCACTCTGACCTATATCAAAAATAGACATATATCAGCTTAGGATCTTCAAGAAGGACAGGGCTCCTTTTTGGCTTTAAGAGTACAGGGCGCCAGCCCTGTCGGGGGTAAGGAGGACATAGAGGCAGAAGGAAAGGCACAGAGTTCAGCTCACCTGGGATGGAATGTTAATTAAATTTTTAATTGAGGAATCCAGTCCTTATACATCCAAGGCCCAGGAACACTAGACTTGGGGCAGGCTGGACCAGACACCTTCCACTAAGAAGCGGGAGGCTTTGGTACTCTCCACACTCCAAAGAAAAGTGCAGAGGTCCAGGTGCTCTCAAACTAGTCCACAAGTAGATATATACTTATAAGTCATACTTGCACATGAGCATCAGGTATGGTTCCATGTTCAAGGAGCTGTAATCCAGGATGATAGATCAGCGGGCCCCAACCTTTTTGGCTCCAGGGACCGAAGCTCCTATGAGAATCTAATGCCTGATGATCTGAGGTGGAGCTGAGGCAGTGATGCCGGGGAGAGGCTACAAATATAGATGCAGCAACACTCTCTCTACCACTGCTCACCTCCTGATGCGCAGCCCAGTTCCTAACAGGCCATGGACTGGTACCAGGGATCCCCCGTGATAGATAATAACAACTGACATTTATTGAGCACTTACTATGAGCCAGGCATTAGGCTAAGTGTTTCCCTGTATTAGCTGCAAACAACTCTCTGAGGTAGGTACTATCATTATCTCCATTGTACAGACAAGGAAACTAAGGCACAAGGAAACTAAGCAACTTGACTGAGGTCACACAGCTAGTAAGGAGCCGCTCAGGGATGTTCTGCTGCACAAAAAGATAATGAATTAGTATCTTGCATTTATATACACACACACACCTATTTTTTTAATACCATCTTGGCAAATTTATGTGCCCAGTAAGGCCTGAAAAAACTTAGGGCTATAGAGTTTTCAAGGAGGAAGGGGTCTCTGTGAGCTGGGTGTTTGGCAAAGGTGTCATAAGACACAGGGGGCACCAACTGGGTTTGGAAAAACTCACCAGTGTGGAGAGAAGCGGGGACAGCATCCCAGTTGGAGAGAGTTGTGCAGGGGGCCGTGGAGCAGGAGGAGCCAGAGTGATCCAAGCAAGTGGGCAGCAGGGGAAGGTACATGAAGGGCAAGAGGAGGACTTGAGCCAGCTGGCCAGTGGGGAGCCTTGAACTTCAGGCCAGTGTCATCAAACCAAAACCAGAGGAAATGAACTGATTAGAGCCCTGGAGCTGGTGAAGTCCTGTGGGGCAATGGGCTCCATCAGGGCAGTAGATCCCCTTGTCCTGAAGATGGACACCGCCATTAGTTAGCAGGATCACGGGCCACCCATTCCATCATTGCTGTAACCAGCACTAGTGCGTGCTCGGGAGGGAATGCATTTTATTGTTAGGAGCAAATGCCTGGGTTTTGCATTCTGGTTCTGCCACTTAGCTGTGTGCCCTTGGAAGAGTGACTCAGTTTCTCTGTGCCTCAGTTTTTCTGCGC
>NW_011888811.1:760987-764420 GCF_000151845.1 Pteropus vampyrus
GGGCTTCTCTAGCATCTGAGCATTTGCACCTTAGTAGCAGTGTTGACCAGGGATCATGACTGGGCAGCAGAAATTGCCGTGCTGTGCGATGGCTTTCCTGGGAAGGCCTCTTGTCCCCAGTGGACCTAGTGGGCATCAAGCAATAATAAATTGTATTTCCTCTCCAGTCCAGGAGACAGGAAGCTTCAAATTGGACTCTAATGAACTCTGTAGGAACTATGGTTTTCTCCAGAGCCTGGCAATTGTGATCGGGTCTAAGGAGGTGTCACACAGCCTTGGAAAATAATTACAACCGTAATGATGACGCCTGCAAAGTCGGGCTCCTGACGGCACACCTCAAACAAATGTGTTTCTCCTTCCTCACAAGGTTCGCTGCCCTTAATTGCTACCCTGCTTCATTAAGGGGCAATTAATTTTGTGACTGGGATTAAAAAGGCAATAATTATAAGGCAAGGACACAAAGCCCATGGTTAAACACAATCAGCTGGATGTAAAAGGTGCTCCCTGGAAGATTAAAGGAGGAGGGAGGGTAGGAGCTTGTGTCCCAGGCAGGTGACATTTTCCTTCTTGGCTTCTCTTTTCTCAGTTCCCTTCTGTTACAGGATTGGGTGTGGGACAAGCCCATCTTCTTGTACCTAGGTTATAAGACGAGGCTTCTTATAGGTGGTTGATTTTGAGGTCTTGGCCACCGGACCATCTCCTGCCATAGAGGTCGACTAGGAGACTTGGGCCAAGCTCAGTGGTGGTGGGTATGGCTTCCCCAAAAGACCAGACCCCTTCTTAGGATCTTACTTGTCATGGGTATCTTTTTTTCCAGGATCATCCCGAACACACGTTCATTCATTCACTCATCATTCATCAGACATTTGTGGAGAACATTCTAGACACTGTGCTAGGCCCTTGGGATGAAATAGTGAGCACCAACAAGCGTGTTCCAGGCTTTCAGGAATTTATAGCCAAATGGACCAGTGGGATGTGAATGAAATAATAACCCAAATATGTCATTAGAAGCAGTGAAAATGCCATGCAAAAGGAGAGTCTGTGGGAGCCTAAACCAGAGGCATCGAAGTGGCCAGAGATGGTGACCCCAAGAAAAGGTGACCCCAAAAAGGTGACCCCAAGAAAAAGACATTTAGGGGAGATCAGGAGTGGTCTTCACATAGCCAAGTCAACATGGGAAAGAGAGAGGGAGTATTCTAGTCCCAGGGAGATGAGGTGCAAGGGCTCTGAGACAAGAGTGAGCGTGACACCTTCAAAGAACAGAAAATACGGGTCGGTGTCCTGGAGCACAGAGGGACAGGGGTGCGTGCCGCAAGATCAAAGGAAGAGGCTGGGTAGCTTGATGGACCTCGGTTTTCCCATCCATAAAATAAAAACGGTGTTGCCTTCTTCTGTCTACACCACAGAGAAATTGTGAGGATCAAGCGAGAGAATAGCTTTGTGGCTGCGTTACCTGTACAGCAGTATTGATTGGGATCCTACCAGGCAGCAGGCATTTTCCTTACGGTAGAGAATCAAGGCTAGAATCACAGCCCTCAACTTGGTGGCACTGTTTAATGCTGGCACTGTGAGATAATAGGACCTTCTGCTTTGATATGTCTGTATTTTTACTCATGTTATTTTGCCTGTTGTGAGTCCTCTCTTACACCCACATGCACATACACAACATCCATATTGTTTATACAAACAAAACTGAAATCATACCACAGCAAAGTAGTGTGGGAGTTAAGACATGGGCTTTGAGGTCAGACCGAGTTTATATACTGGCTCTACTAATCAATCACTAGCCACATAACCTTGATAAAGTTACTTAACCTCTTAAGCCTCATTTTCTAAGTCCACAAAATGAAGGTGAGAGCATCTACTTCACTGGTGCTATTTGCATTAGATGAGACAATCTATGGAAAACTCTTAGCAAACTATAAACTCTCAATAAATCATAACAATAATAACAACATTATTAGTACTCAATGGCATAGTACAATGTCTGGCACCTAGTAAGTGCTTAAGAAATGGCATTATAGTTACTAGAAAGACTATTAATCAGGACTCTTTAGAATAAAGAGGCAGAGGCACAACTTACACAAAAATGAGCATTCCTCTCCTTCTCCCTGGAGTGAATACGCTTTCTTTTTTTCTTTCTTTCTTTCTTTTTTTTTTAAAGACTTTATTTGTTTAGAGCAGTTTTAGGTTTACAGCAAAATTAGAGGAAGATGCAGAGATTTCCCGCATACCCTTGCCCCTTACACACGCACAGACTGCACCATTATCAGCATCCCCCAGAGTGTGGGACATTTGTCACAACTGATGAACCTACATCGGCACCTCATAACCCCCTGAAGCCCGTAGTTTACAGTAGAGTTCACTGTTGGTGCTGTGCGTTCTGCGGGTTTGGACAAGTATACAACATGCAGCCATCAGTGTAGCATCATGCAGAGTATTTTCACTGTGGATGGGTTTTCTTTAGCAAAAAAGGCAGTTTCCAGAAGATCCAAAAATATGTTCTTCCATCGGTGACCAACCTGGAAAGGGATGTCCTCTTTCGACTCCAATTTGAACAGGCCCCAGTGTGGATTCTCACTGGCTCTGCTCAGCCCACATAGCCATCATGTGGCCTGATTACTGTGGCTCTGGAACCTGAGCTGGGGGGGATGGCAACCCCCTAGCACCACCACCACGCGGTTGGATTGAGAGGTGGGAGCAATGTCTCCCATAGAAGGTGCGGCGATTTAGCAGAGACATCCCCTGCCTGGGGCCCGTGTCCAGATTGTAACACAGCTCAGCCCACTGGTACTCTTCACCTGCCTCGTCCAGCCACATGGACTTCAAGGGTTACTGCACTGCAGTTTGACTCAGAACCTACATGGTTCATGAATCCCAGTTTACACTCAGTCTTGGAGCTAATGAACTGCTTTGCCATTTCTCTCTGTCTCTGGGCTAAATCCAATGGGCAGTGACCCAACGCCCAAGTGATTTGTGGACCCGAAGGAGGAGGGAAGAAGCTGATTATGGAGTCAGCAATTACTCTGCCCAAGCCCATGCCTGGCAGGGCCTTATCTTTATTTATGACTGGCTGAGCCTCCCAGAGCCCAGTTTTTGCCCTTGAGTGACTAGTGCACTGCAGTTTTAGTTCATAAAACACTGTTTGTTTATAATCCTTAACAGATTCTGTTTTATTAAAAGAGAAAGCTCCATCCAGAGTATAAATAAAGTTAACTGGTTAAGTTTTCGTGTGTATTCACAGTGCATATGCAAAGGGCGAGCACTCACCGCAGAACTGTGCACACTCATGACGCGATTTAATTTTTTAAAAAAATTTTAAATGTCTCCGTGGCCTGGACGAAACCTTTTCCAAAGTAAGGAGAGCGGGGATAGAGGACTTTAAGATCTTAAAATCAACTTTCTGGCAGTGGACTCTTTTTTTTTTTTTTTT
>NW_011888811.1:764565-776298 GCF_000151845.1 Pteropus vampyrus
CACCTCAAGGGACTGGTGAAGGCTTCTTGGAGATGGTGGCTGAGTCTTGAAAGATGGATCAGATCCTGACCAATACAGAAGCAAAAAGGAAGGAAAAAAATGAGTCAAATTCATGGTAAAGAAGAAAAGTTGGAATGGTTTAGAATATTGTAAGAGGGTCAATTTGCAGAGGACATGAAGAAACAGGGAGGCTAAATTCAACTGTAAGGTCCTACTGGAGGGTAGTGGCCAGGCTCAAAGGGTTTTCTACTTGATTTAGGAGGCAGCAGGGAGCCGCTGAATTTTTCAAGTGGGAAGGAGCATGGCTGGACTAACCTTTGACCTACAGGATTCTCCATCTGGTACCATTTCTCAGAAATGGTTCTTCCCTCTTTTAACCAGTATCTTCCCTGAACCCTGGAACAACAGCCCTATGTTGCCTCCCAATTGCCCCTCATCCTCGTCTCCTTCCTTTCCTCCTAATCTTCCAAGTTGCTGTAGCTCTGGGTAGAGGTGGGCCTCAGTGCGAAGGTTTGCTCTGGGAAGGGAAGAAAGGGGGACTTCAGGATCTCTGTGAAGTGAATGGGCTCTGGCTCCTACCCAAGGCCAACTGGCATTTCAGGAGTTTCTAAGTAAACTTTGGCCCCTAGTGGATGGAATGATTCTCTGGGGTCTTCCTGTAGCGGCCTTGCAAAAAGGAAATTGGGAGCGAGGTCGAGTTCAAGTCAGTAACACTGGGGATGCCTGAGGTATCCTGCCTGCATCCTTTCTCCCTTCCTCCCTCCCTTCTTTTCTCTAATGAATATATTTAATAAGCTTCTATTATGTACTTGGCATTCTACATGGAACACTCCATTTTCTCCTTGGAGGGACCTGGAAGGATTTCTTGGGAAAGAAAGATCACAGCCTCAAGCACCATCATTATCCTTATACATTTAGGAAGGGGTAGAAAATAATTCGCATATTTGTTGAAACTCTCCTCCTGCGCCCATGGCCAACATCACAAATAGGTCACAAAATACTATCTCATAGAGCCTGGAAGATGCCTCAGAATCATTCTTGACACAATGCTCTAGACAGCAACTTCCAGTTAGTAACAGTGGGCTCCTAGGACCGTCCCTGCATGTCTGACAGCCTTACCTGATACCACCTGGCCCTGCCTGACTTCATTCAGCCAAGACGAGGTGAACACGTGCCTCACAGCACCTACTTCCCCTATCCCCTCATCGTTCCACCCACTCCACCCTTCCCACATTCAGTCAGAGCTGAGAAGACACATCTCCGCTGGAAACTGGTAGTGACATTTGAGGGTGGGGGCGGGGGTGAGGGGCAAGGCTCACATGCAGGGGTTAGTGCTACAAGAGACAGAAGCCTGGGTTTTATTCTGGGCTTGCCGTTTACTAGCTGGGACCTTGGGCAAGTGAGTTCACCTCCCCAGGTCTTGGTGTCTTCATCATTAAAACGAGAGTTTGGATGAGGTAATGTCTTATGTCCCTTCCAGCTGTGGTACTTTCTGATCTAATTAATTAAATATTCCCCTTCTAAATCTAAGAAACTAGGTTCTAGTCTTACATTTACTGATTAAGAAAATAACAAGAGAAAGGGGTCAAACAGGTTTCTGGACTTTATTACTTTATGTACATTAAATATATACAAGAGCTCTGTCATCGGTAACTGAGCGGAACTCCACTCTGGTCTCCACTTAGGCTGTCGGCGGCATTAGCACGTTCCTAGCTCCTTGTTCCTCACGTCCAGGCTCCTGGCCCGGTTTGCACATTCCCAAAGCCTGCGCGAGGAGGTGATGGCAGTCCCTGGAGTTTATGAACAGGCTCTCACTCCATCCTTTGCCTGCCTATGTCATTTGTCCATTGGCAGGGGGTGGGGTGGAGTGGGGCGGTTCTTGGCAACCCCCTGGTCTGTTGTCCCCCAGCCAGCTCTGATTCAAGGGTCTACAGATTCCTCTACCAGGAAGAAGAGCCCATTGCTGGCTCTGACGAGGGTTGTGGGAGGTGGCAGTGGGCCAGCCGCCCCTCCCTGCTGAGGCATGCTCATTGCACTCACAGTGTTTGAGCTGCGGTTAATATATCAATATTTGCTTGGGAGGGTATTTGGCACGGAGCAGGTCCCTGGGACGCCGGCAGATAGATTCTTCCCTTGTAGCAGTCTTCATTTTTTTGGCACAGATCGAGGGGGTTACTAGCTGCTGACAAGAGGCAATGAGAAAGGAGCCCCCGCTTCTCCCATGAGCACTTCAGTCCCACAACTGGGACTATATGATGTCGTCAGTGCCTCACGCTGTCCCCATCAGTCACTATTTCCCTGCCTAATTCACTCACTCCACCTCTGCTAGAATTTGTTGCTTATTCCCACATTTGTTTCCGCCACTCACCTGGAAGCCCCTGGGGGCCAGACTAGTGCCAGGAGGAGTGGACTTAGTAGCTGAGAGCGTGGGCCCAGGATCAGGCTGCTGGGATGCGTCCCGCTCTTGCTGGCGAGACGTATACCCTGAGCAAGCTCCCTGTCCTCCCACCACCTCAGACGTCCCTCCGGGAAGTGAGGAGCAGAACAGAAGAGCTTTGAGGACTGAATAACGTCATACATGCAAAGCAGTTAGCAAAACACCTCGTGCATAGTAAATGCCCAGTAAAGGTCTTGTTAGTCATTGTTTTTCAATAAATGTCCGGTGATGCTTGGATCCTTTTGCTTGCCCTGAGTTTCTCAAGGGCAGGGCTGAACTCTCGATTTTTCTATCGCTCCCCTGGCCCCTTCTAATAGCACAGTGCTGTGTACACAGGAAAGGGTCCCTACTATTTGCGATTTTAATTCAAGTGTCCTACATCGGAGGCTGGTGCCCACATCTCCCTGGGCAGTAGTACTTAGGGAGAAGACTTGTCCCTGGACTTGCGACAGGACTTGCTAGTGAAAAATGAGAGGAGGAACCTTCTGGCTGTGACCTCTTTGGGAAATGGATTAAAAGGCCTGAGCCAGGGGAAGGTCCTCCTTCCAGCAAGGATGCGGATGGCAGCGTTAGATGTAGGCCGCGATTCTTAGCGGCAGTCAATAGATAGATTGTGAGAAACCTGTTACTTACACTACTACCAAAGCTTTCAAGCAGTTAGTTTAAAAATTGGAACAACATCCCCCTTAACTATGTCACTTAGGGTCCTTTCCATTCTGCAGGACTTTGTTGACTTGCAAGTCAGGAACTGTGAACAGCTGGGGTCCCTGGCATTTGGCATATCCGTGGATATGCCCATGCAAGTGTCACACATAAGGACATTAGATAGCAAGTATGGTGCCATGAGAGGGCAGAGGAAAGACCTACAGTTCCATGGGACAAGACCAAGTCACATGGGTCATGACAGAGCAGCCACAATATGGGATCTCGCTATGTGCCAGGCTGTGATGTAACCTTTTTCACGTGCACACTCTCATTTAATCTTCTCAGCAAATCCGTAAGGCGGGTGGCGTAGCGCATGCTCCCTACAAGCAGAGCCTGAGCTAGGGATTCTTTTGCAAGTGATTTGATAATGAAGTGCTCCAGGAGAAAACCTTCAGGAAGGGAGAGAAGCAGGCTAGGACGAGGGAAGGGAGCCAAGCAAAGATGTGGCTGCAGGAAAAACCTAGCCTCAGTCTGATTCCCCTGAGGAATACTGGCGTGTGAATGGCACATCTCTGTTCTCACTGGAGGCAGAGAGGCAGGACTGTTCTCTGTGTCAGTCAGTCATTAGCTGTAGGTTGTACCTCCCAGGAGAAGGTGGGGCATAAACTGCCCATACGTTATGGGACTCCCACATTCCAGGGCAGCTTTGAGTTCTTGGCAGCCAAACCTCATGGCAGCTGGGGGGACTATAAGGGAGAACTGGGCAGGACACCAACAGCATCTAGAGGTACAATTAATAGGCCCCATTTTACAGAACAGGAAACTGAGGCCTAGAGCGTTTATGTAATCAGCTCCTGTGTCCCAGTCAGAGGCCAAGTAGGAACCAGTAACCCAAAGATCGATGAGACATAAGTTCATGAGGCCTGGAAATAAGGCTAAAAGTCATGAGAGGAGCCCGAGACAAAAATCAGATTTTTTAGGCTTCTGTGATATAACCAATTCATCCCGCTTTTGCCCAGGACTTCCCCAGTTTGGGCACTGAAAGTCCCATATCCTGGGCTGTTTAGGGGACATGGGTTAGGGGGTAGCAAGCCAGGAAAAGCCCCTGGCAGAGGGTACCCTGGTCAGGAGCTGAGCAAAGAGGGTGGTCTGAGATCCAGGGGACGCTAATGAGAGGAGAGACTTGGATGGGGGGGGGCGGGGGAGTAAGTTACCAACCCCCTGAGGCTTCCTTGGGGAGCTTGCCAGAAATAGATACCCTTCTCCTGCCTCCCGCCTTGAAGCAGGCTGTTTTGCTCTATGTGTGTGCGTGTGAGAGAGAAAGAGAAAGAGAGAGAGGGAGAGAGAGGGGGAGAGAGAGGGGGAGAGAGAGGGGGAGAGAGAGAGAGAGAGAGAGAGAGAGAGAGAGAGATTGAGAAAGAGAGAGAAGGAGAGAGAAGGAGAGAGAAGGAGAGAGAAAGAGAGAGAGAAAGGAGAGAGCAGGAGAGGAAGAGAGGGAGGGAGAGGTGGGGGTATATACATTTGAATCAATCCAGTGAATAAATGTGCTAGGTTCCTACCTGATCCGAAGGGCAGGGCAAGGTGATATAGGCTCCTATGCTTTTGAAAGGCTCCAGCATCTGAATCTGAATGATCTTCTGCAGACCTGACAAGAAAAGCTATTATGAAGCCAGGAACCATGAAACTCATGAATAATCATGTCCTTTGGTGAAGCTTCCTATGTAAGAGACAGATGGGTGGTTAAGATTTGAGGTGCAAAGGCCTAAAAGGAAAAGTGGGTCCTGGGTCCCCAGGATTGAGTCTTAGGTTATAATGGCTCAACTCTCATATATGTATGTATAACATATATATATGTACATATATCAAATAAACACACATATATGTCTGTATACATACATACTTATATTCATGTGTATGTGTATACATATACATGTATACATGTGTGTCTACATGCACACACACGCGCTCGCGCGCACACACACACACACACACACACACCCACCCCTCCTTCGAGCCAGAAAAATACCCTGGCCTCATCTCCAGATGAGAAAACTGAGCCCAGGCCCCAACTCTGAGGTTAGGCTTGTTTTTAGAAGTTGAAAGAAGGGGCCAAGGGTCACCGAGTTTAATCTCTGCATGGCCACATTAGCAGTCCCCCACAGCACCGTGACACACAGTCCAGTCTGAGCCCTGATTGGACCGTTTCCTGCCACCTCAGGAATGGAGGTGGCCAAGTGATCGCCCAGGGGCACAGCACAGATTAGAGCATGGTTCTGGCCACAACACCTCACTCTAGCCAGAGAGCGGCAGCAGCTCTGCCTTAGTGACAAGAGGTGGATGGGGCTCAGGGACATGGGTTTTGGAGGTTGTGTTAGGAAAAGTATCCCATCCCTTCAAGAGGCAATGCCCACTGACTCCCTTTTATTTAGGAGTCTTTTGGTTCACCGCTGATATTTCTGTCTCATATTTCATGCTGTTTTTCCTCATTTTTCCTTATCAGTGTTAACCACTGAGAAGTCTGCCACTTTGGGGAATCCTCTGAGGAAAGGATCCCCTTCGCCCACCAGAGCTGGATCTGACTGTGATGTCCAGCTTGGTTCCTCCTCATGTGACAGGAAATAGAGTCACCTTTATTTCTGGTTCTCCCTGTCTGGCATTCTGGCCCATCTCCTTACGTTCGGGAGGCTGTCCCAAGAGGGAGCGGGTTGAGAATGAGACGTTTGTCTTTTCCTGTTTGGGACACAGAAGACAACACTGTTAAGGTGGTAAATGCAAGACTGACTGGGACATGCTTTCCTGGAGACCAAGGCTGTTGCTTCAAGTCTCTCTCAGTCTCCTGGGGACAGAGAGAGCTTCTGTCTCTTTTAGAAAGCCCTTCCCAGCCCACCCTAGGGTGTGAAGAGGGAGTGGAAAAAGGCCCTAGGAAGGCCATGGCTGGGATCAACTTAGGGACCTTAGAAGTTGTCTAGTCCAGCCCTTTTCCAGCTTCCAGTGCTTTTAAAACTTTGATTTTTTTTTTTGTCTGTGGCCCACAGAAGGAGATACATATAATTTACATCACGATCCAGTAAACAAGTACATATGGATATATACATACTGAAAGAAGGTATCTCAAAACGGAACTTACCCTTCTGTATCACTGGTGGAGAGGGCAAATATTATTTCTATGTTGTTGATAGTGTCTACGCTATTTCACATTTTGCAAGTATTAGTCTTGACAATGACTGAATTTGTCTCATGAACCCAGGAATAGAGAACCATCCACAGGTTGGAAGAACACTGATCTAGTCCACACTCTCATTTTCTAGAGGAGAAGACAGATGGACAGTGCGAGGGAAGTGACTTATCCAGAGTCACACATAATCCACATATATTTATTGAGCAACTAGTATATGCCAGGAACTGCCTTAGGCACTGGATGTATGGTGGTGAGCACAACAGTTGTGATCTCGACCCTCTGGATGCTTAAGGTCTCTCATGAGGAAGGTAGACATTAAACAAATAAAAACACAAAGTGACATATGAAATTTTAGTACAAAAAGTGATCAGTGCTATGGGGGAAGCAAGTGGAGAGCTCTAGTGGTGATCAGTGTGGGGCAGGGGGTCCAGGGCCTACTTTTTATCGGGTGTCCCAAAAGGTCGCCTTGAGGATGCAAAACTTAAGTGATGAGAATTAGGCAACTTGGGAGGGGCAGGACAGGGGGAGGACAGGAGATGGAGGAGTGGAGGAAGAGTTTTGAGCAAAGGGAGCAGCAAGTTTGAGGATCTCGGATAGAAGAACTGACCCTGAACTGCAAGAAAGCCAGTGTGGCTGCAGAACCATGGCGGGAGAGAGACCCGGGAGGGCTGCCAAGAGACATAGGAGTCCATCCTTTTAGGCCCTTGGATTTTATTCTAAGGTCAGTGGGAGCCACTGAACGCTCTTAAAGCAGGCATATGACACGATCTGATTTTTGGCTTTAAAATATCCCCATGGCTACTATGTATAGAGAAGATTGCGGGGGAGCAAATGTGGAAAGAGAGAGAGCGGTGGATTTTTTTGTCTGCGGAATCTTTAGAGAGAGATCAACGGATCTGCCTGTGCAGTGGCCCAGAGCTGTGCACACTTAGAAAGACTGCATTATTAATGAAACATTTGCATCTTAGGAAATGATAAAACAGGCTGCTACATGTAGAAATTAAGTAACTCAATTTGTTTTAGCAGCTTGTGCTTTAGTATGGCAATTTGGCGTATACACGGTACTCCATCTGAACAGTAATTATGCCATGCTAATTATTTTACTGTATTGTGTACATTTGACATTTAATTATGGGAAAGTCTGTGAGAGTAGATTTTCTTCCTCCTTTCCTCCTGCCTGACAGGTAGTTTTGTTTTCTGTACCTCTTTTCCACCTACATTGTCTTTATGCCAACTTGTCATCTGCAACGAAATCGTGTTTCCATGACAGCTTTGCTCAGCCATGTTGCCTGCAACTTGCAGACAATCACCAAAATAAACAGTTGACACAGATGTCATTCTCACCCTCCCATTTTGCCTCTCCCTCCCCTCTGATCTAGCTCCTACTATAAAGATCTTATTTCCACTTTGAGAAAGGAAAGTGAGCCCTGTCAACACTGAGCATCCTTTGATATGTTGACATGTCTCTCGGTGGCTTCTCTTGTGACTTATGACCTCCTCCATGGAGTCTGCTAGCAAGCTGACTCCCATGGCCCTGTGCATAGATGTAGCAACTCAGCTGCTGTGGGTGGTAGACTACAGGCTCCAGGCTTTTTGCATTCTCAGGGTGGTGGCAGAGGTGGGCTCACCACTTAAGATTCCAAGAAGCCACAGCGTGCCCTTCAGAGGGTGCCATTGACAAGCACCGTAAATTCCTGTCGGGCTTGGTGCTGGCCATGCCTGTAGTGTTGGACCTGCGAGCTGGGGACTGGGGGAGGATGTGAAGAGGGACAGGAAGCTTCTGCCTAGGGGCAGAGATGCAAAAATCTCCGCTGGGATAAGGGGAGGAAGAGGAGGATGAAGGACAGATCAGCACCCACCTCCTGCTGGTCTATCATCTTAGCTGATGTGTCTGTAATGACCTCTCCACCAGCAGGAAAGGGCTGTTTATGTCTCTGCCGCGGTGGGGGTAGTAAAGAGAAAAGAAGTTGTGAGAACAGAAGAAAGAAAGAATGGCTTGGAAATGAAAGCTACCAGAACACCAAAAGGCATTTTTCTAAATGTCCCTTGCTACAAGATTCTATATCTCAACATAGAGCAAATACACATTAAAATACATCCACAGCCCTGCTGTTGATATAAAGCAAATGTCCCAGGGCTTCGGAGATCACAGAACCTTCCCAAGGCTAGAGCAGGAGCCCTTCTCCCGCTCTGTGTGTGTTATATTCTCCTGTATACTTGGGGCAGCCAAGAAATCCAGTGCACCTTAGGGGAATAGATGAGACACAAAGACCGTAACTTGGTTCAGAATGTGCTCTTTGAGAAGTACTGGTTCCTGCTAAGTTCAAGCAGTCTTAGACTGGGATCTTTTCAAGATATGTTTTTGCTGTCTCAGACCTAAAACTGAAGCCCTCTGGCCAGGAATTTGCATAACTCACCCTTCCCCCTGAGTGCCAGGTAAACCCCTGTTGCTTCACAGGATGATTTTTGGTGGCACATGGACCAATATATATTTTTATTTTAATAGTCATGTGTTCATTTTAGTGCGCATTAAAATATGTATAGCAAGCCCATCAAACCGTGTTTTATTGGCTATAATAAAGTTTCTTGTACAAATACAGGTTTGGCATGCCTTCTTTTTCCTCTCTTCCAGGCCTTTTCTCGCTGCAAACTTGCTCAAAACTTATTCCATTTAGGAATCCCAACCTCAGTAATCCCACCTGTCTCTCTCTAAGCCCCCTGTCTTAGGCCACTTCTTCCTTCTCCTCTGCTTTCTCCTCCTCCTCCCTCTTCCTGCTCCCTGCTATCATGCACAGGCATTCCTTAGAACCCAGTGTGTGCGGGACACATGGGGCGCATCAAACAGCCGCATGTTCAGATGCAGGAGCAGAGTCAGGCAGTGGTGTAAAAGATAGGGGCTTTCGAATCCTAAAGGAGGCAGAATAGAGATGAGGCAGCTGTTCCAGGATGACATCAAAGTTCTAGGTTCCTGTTTCCTGGGCCTTCATTCTTCCCACGTGACTTTCATCTTCACGTTTACGAGAAGGCTGCTACGCCAAAGGGATACCTGTGAAAGACCTCCTTCCACAGGCTGTTTTACATTTCGGAAGTGAAGGCATTTCACTCCCATCTCATTGGCCAGGACTGTTTCACACGGGTTTCCTTGGCTGCAAGGGAGGTGGGGGAAAAGCGTGTGTTGGCCTTCCCCTCTCAATAGTAGAGGAAGGTAAGGGAGAACTGGGTTATGGATGGTTTGGGGGTGGCTAAGCTGCAGAGTCAGCCAGGGGGGAGAATAATAAGAAATAGAGACAGTGATCGCTGTTCTTATGTTCTCCAACTTGAAAATCTAAAGTTATTAAAAGTCTTACAATCTTATAAATTGGTGTATGGTCATAAACTTATAGAATTGGAAAAGAATTTAGAGATCTTTTGGACCTGATTCGTAGCTGAAGAAACTCAGAGATAAAGGGACTTAGTGTAGGCTCAGCAGGAAAAGAACTCTTCTGCTCGCACAGACCCTACTCATCCAGTGCTTCTCCTCTTGACTGAGTATCAGAATCACCTGCAGGACTTGCTGAGATCCCTGTTGCTGGGCCCCATCCCCGGAGTTCCGAATTCAGTGGGTTTGGGCTGGGGCCTGAGGATTTGCATTTTTATCAAGTTCCCAGGTGATGCTGATGCTGCCGACCTTGGAACTCACTTTTAAAACCACTGTGCCAACCAATTGTAAGCATGCAGTTTACAACCAATACTTCCTCCTCTGGCAGATTATTATAAATTATACTGCTTTAATTTGCGCTTCTTTGTTTCTTAGCAACTAAATAACAGTAGCGGATAATTAATGCTATTCACAGGCTAGCTAAACTCAGTCCTGGAATTGTCAGTGGTTGCAGTGTTTGCAAGCCAGAGGCTCTTTGCTCTGCTGACCTGACGGTGTCTCAAAAAGCTTAGACAGACAGTGGTTCGTCCTCATTCTGCTCTTTCCCCAAGATGACCACTTTCTTGATTTTTTTCACCATATATATTAGTATCTATAAACCATATATGGCAACCTTTTGTATACGTGCAAACATTTTACATAAACAGTTTGTTTTAACTGCTTTGTAGTGTTCCACTTACATATACTGTAATGCATTATCCTTTCCCCAAATTTCAAGTGATTTTCAATAGTATTAATAAGGTTTTGATATTGCTATTAATAACAGCAATATATTGAAGTAGAGCGCCCTTTTGAACTCTTTCCATATACTCACTCATGTAACAAGCATTTGTCAGGTAGGGAATGAACTGCCTCCCTTCTTCAGGATGCTTCCCTCAGCTGGCACTGTCAACAAATCTATCAAACAGATATTGTTATTCGCATGGTACAGATGAGGATACTGAAGTTCTGTGAATTTAATGACCACTGAAAAGAGCAGGGAGTTTTGAATCAAATTTTCTCACTCTAATGACCCAACACTTTTTCTAACATTTCAACAGGATTTCTGGTGAGCCTAATATTCAGTGAGCCTGATAACAATTACCATTTCTCATCTTAAGTCTCTTTGAGGCCTTGACTTATCTTTTTAATAAGTTTAGATTTTCAGGGATCGTGCAGAATGCATCTATTTACCTCTCATCCATTACGCCATGTCGTCATCGTTATTAACATCTTGTGTTACTGTGGTACATTTGTCAAAACTAAGGAATTGACATTTGTGTACTATTAATTAAACACCAGATTTTCTTTAGGTGTTACCAATTTTTCCATTAATGTCCTCTCTATTCCAGGATTGTGCCCAGGGCACTCCCTTGCACTTAGTTGTCATGTCTCCCCAGTCCTCTCTGGTCTGTGACAGCTTCTCAGTCTTTCCTTATCTTTCATGACCTTGACAATCAGTGTACTGAGGAGTTGATTTAGTTTAGTCTACCGCAGATGTCCGGATGAAGTAATATTAAGAATTTGGAGAGCCATAACCAACTCACCTGAGAGTTCAGGTTTGATGGGTCCTAGCAGATAAGAGAAATTGCCATTTCAGCACATCAGAAAGGAGCTTCTTTTGACACCACTGCCTGGGTGCTCTCCTGGTGCAAGGACACAGGGAAACAAGGGAATGACATATTGTCATGAGGGTAAAGGGTCCAGATGCTTGCCGAGTATGGCAAATGGTAGGTTTTGTTAAACAGGCAGCTTACTGAGGGATTATAACCTCCCGTCCCCAATGTCCAGTTCCAGTTCCAAGTGTCTTATAACCACAGTTTGATGCTCCTCCATCTCCCCCAGCAATGCCCTTTTCTGTGACTATCTGTGTCTCTCAAAAGTCAGTCCTTACTTCTCATGCCTCCCAATAAAAGCCACAAAGGATGAGAGTGAGCTTCCGCTGCCTGGGTTTTGTGATGCTGAGAGAATTTAATAATTACATTTGCCAGACCTCCTGTTTATGTTGGCCAGCAACATGGAGGGATTAGATAACTCTTTGAAACAGTATCCAAATTGTTGGCTAAAAAATGGAAG
>NW_011888811.1:776348-784897 GCF_000151845.1 Pteropus vampyrus
TTTTTTTTTTTTTTCCTGATCTTACAGCTGTCTGTCTAACTGGCTTACCACTTGCAAATGATTGTATATTAGTTGAGGGCAAGGACCCTGATTTACCCTTTATAGGGATTTTTATGGTTCCTGAAACAAAACAGGTGCTAAATTATTATTTATTGAACAACAAGAGATCAGTAAATATATCAGGATATGATTCTACAAAGTTTTATTTTAGTTTGAATTTCTATTTCCTTTAAATCTGAGTCTAGGTTGGTTTGGTCTAGTGCATGTTGGTTCTTTGAAAATAAATCCTGAACCCAGATGAGTATTAATGTATTTAAATTTAGACACAATCAAATATGCATTCAAACCCCTCAATCAAAAGGGTATTTTGTTGAAATTTCATGACCTATAAATACAACTAGTCTTCAGTCTTATGAAAAGACTTTGCATAGAGCAGCAAGATGCTCAGAAAAAAAAATGAAAATGGGGTTTAGAATGGTTTTCCACACTTCCTTTTAACACCTGATTTTCATTCTTGCCTTACAAAAATCTATGCAGATGACCTTGAGCAAATTAAAATAAATTCAAATATTTTAAAATTGAGTTTGTGTGCCAAATACTTCTCTGAGTAGTGTTGGCATCAACTTTATGTGATCACCAAAATATATTGACTTTAAGAATCTTTTTAGAGATAGCTACATCCCTTTATATATTAAATATATATTTACCTCGTAAGACTCATTTCAATGCAGTACATACCTTGTAAGACTCATTTCAGTATTTAAATACTCTATTTCACTTTTATAGTTAAAAGATTCCTTAGTCACCTTGACATTCAAAGTGAAAATAGACACTTGGCTGATTTTTTGTTGGTGATTCAGAAATGCACCTTATTCAAACCATCACATTACCTTTTTTCCCTATTAAAATGTTTTTTAAAAAGTTAGAGTTTCTATTTCTTAGCTACCACTGTGAGGCAATTCTAACTAATGAAAGTCCAGAAATGATACTCTTTTCCGATTTCACAAGAGCATATGCACAGAGGCCTGGTAAAGCGACTTACACTTGCCAATAAAATCCACAACTGTGTCATCCCATGGAGAAACCTGATTATAGGAAAACCAATTCAAGCAATTTAAAACTACAAGCAAGATACAATTATTTAGCTACAAGGACTTTCAATGCACCACTATTTATAATAGCAAAAATCGGAAGTAACTTAAATGTCCAACAATAAGGAATCGATAACCATCTTTTCTAGGACAACTAGCAAAACATACAATGATATGAAATACTAAGAAGCCAATAAATGTGATATAACACAATATACACTAATATGAGAAAATGTTTATAACGTATTATAAAGTGGAATTGAAGGCTATTTTATAATAAACATACAAATTTATGTCTGTATGTCTATGTGTGTGAGTGTGTATGTGTCTAGAAAGGAATATGTTAAAGTTTTAAGTAATCATTTTCTTCTTTTTGTTTATATTTTCTAAAATGTCTACAATAAACGTATAGATTTTAATAGGAAATAAAATGCCAAGAAATATTAATTTGACATCCTTTTCTCTTTGTGTAGAATCTTCCCAATTTCTTTATCTATTTCATCCCCTACCTCACCCGAGAGACCACCTCCTTTCCTGAAATCCACAGGAACTGAGTAGAAATATGATCATTTTCATCATGACCATCCATACTTCAAATAATTCATGTATGAATAATGAGATATGAACTCTGAAGGACCATAAAGAATCTCAGATAGGTTTATAGTTTTAAGATGTAGTGGAACAAAAGTGAATTATTCGTATCCATTAAATAGAGTTTGAATGATTCACAGCCAATTTTATTTTTATAATTGTAATGAAACAGCTGGGAATAGAGTCTATTCATGGACTCATAAGAAATTTGCACCCCACCTACTAAAATTAGTTTCTGCATCCAAAATTCTGATTTGAACATCTGACTGGGAACAAAACAGGCATCATTGCTCGATGCCAAGAAACTGAGTAAATAGACTTTAAGCATGTCATATTCTCACCAGCATTATTTTATTTCTCATCATGCATCCTTTCCTTTATCATCATTCATAAGCAGCCCCTTAATAGCATGATTCTTTGAAACAAAGTTATTTTCAAAGAATGAGCTTTCTTGTGTAAGAAAAATTCAAAGAATATAATTGTTGAAGATTTCAGACGTTATTGTGACAGTTGTTTATAATTTATGGATTCTCAGCCATTAGAGGGAAATCTGATTTAAGAACATGTGTATCAAATATACAATATCTCTTTGAAAACCAGCATCACAAAATCTAAAACTATAAGAATTTTGCCTTAAGGTTGCTTCAGGTATCTTTAATTCACAGATCTAAATGTTTAAGGTTTTACAGAAAATTTACTTGGGCTCTAGGATGTGCAAGTTTAAAGAGATGTGAACCACTGTATACTTCTCTATATATAATTTTCCAAAGAAGGAAATAGCATAAGGATTGAGTGACTCACCCAGGGTCACATGCTAGTTAGTCACACAGTGAGTCTAAAACACAAAGCCTCCTTTCCTTCAATCTAGTACTCTTTCCACTACATCACAAGGGAAGAGTAAAAGAAAACATGAAATATAATTTTACCGGAAAATAAAATCCAGTCAAGCCTGAATCACAGCCAGAGACAACGTATTAAACGTAGAATACACCCACTTTCCAAACCCAACTGTAACCTCAAAGGGCCAGGCATACTACTCAAGAATAATTCGGATATATTTTGAAGTCTTCAGAAATATTTAAAACACCTGTGAATTTGAGGAAAACTCTGAATTTTGATTTTATTTTTAAAATATACATAATTATGTTTACTTCCACCTCCCATTATAAATGTTTACTGCAAAATTTTCAGCAAATAGCATAAAAAATGATTATCCATGATCCACTTCCCAAAGATAATTATTGATAATTAGCCTGTTTCTTTCTATATATTTATGCTTTTTTCTCAGAACTTGTTATATATTTTAAAATATTTTTTCATACAACACCATCGTAAGCATTTTACCTGTTTCTTTTAAGTAACTATTAAATAAATATATGTTTCTCATTTAAATGATCTTTAGTTTACTTACTCATTCTGTGATACATTTGGTTAATTTTCAATGCTGAGAGAAATATTTCGAAAGTAGAGCTCTCCTCTCCTTAGATATTAGATTATTTCTATAAACTAATATCCTAGAAGTGGGGTTAGTAGATTATAAACATTTTGAAGGCTTTGATATATTTTGGGATATAGAGGGAATCCATTTTGTTAGAGCTCTATAGAAGCCAAATAATAATGCTGAATGTTCTGACTTTGTCATTTGTCACCACTTGCTCTCTGGACTTAAACTTTGACTTGACCACAACAACTAAAGTTTTGCTTCATTCATTTATTCATTTGCTCACTCATTCCTTCATGCGCATAAGTCTAGGTGTCAGGCATTCTGCCAGGTGCTGAGGATAAGATGCTGAGCACAACCAGAGCTCCTGTTTTCATGTCCAGAATAGCATCTGGCTCAGGAAGACCTTGATCTGGTTGAGCAGAGAGTTAGGTAACTCCTTTGAAAGCATCTCTTTTCACCAGAGGCGTGGCTTTAATGCCAACTGTTTGTCTACCTCCAGTTTTGTTTTTCTAACTAAGCTATCTGATTTTAGAGAAAGTTATGGCCACTCCACATTCAATTTGAGAGAAACTTGATTGGAGCTCAGGAGACAAAACTAAAGCATTTTCTCTGTGTGTGGGCAAACCATTTTGATTAGATGGCTGATGCTCGTGGGCCTCCTTGCTACTGCCTCCTATTAACAATTGAAATACACTTGGATTTCTGATGAGAATGGAAAGTGCAGTCTGAGGGTTTCCAATGGCTTAAAGGACAGTGCCTGTTTTACTATTCTCTGTATTGGAGAGTACAGTCTCTGATTTTATGACTCTACCCATCAGATTCTCTTCATTGATCATCTTAACCTCATACAAAGGGTTTAAAGTTTGACTTTTTCCTTTTTGTGATGATGACTGGCTCTGAGAGGTGCCATCTTGAAATAGTTTCCCAATAGTATTGGAGGAATAAATGTCTGCCTCTTGGTAGCCTGTGACTGAGGTCAACAGCAGCAACTCTCAGACTAGCTCTGATGATGAAGTCACGGTCAGTTGTCTGGGAAACTTTTTATCTAAACCACTTGAATCATTGAAGTCAGCCCAGACATTTCATTGTAATTATGTGGATCATGAAGTCCTGATGACTCCCAGTGGACTTCCGTAAAGAGTGACTCATGGATCATGGGGTCATTTGGTTAAGTTAGGGAGAAAATCTGGCTAACCAAGGACAAGGTTTGAGGCAGTCTTTATCTGTGACCAACCTCCATCATACTGTCTCCTGTCACCTAGGGTCTCTGACTCATCAGGCCTGCCTCCCCAGCCTCATTAGAGGAAAGCTCTAGACACACTGGCAGGTTCATGCATCTCCAGCTTTGCCCCTTGCCTCTGGCACCCCAGTGGTTGATATCACCGTGTCAAGAGAGCAGAGCCTGTGTCTGAGCAAAGCTGCCATGGAGTGCTTGAAAGGCAGTGCTCTGTGTCAACCATGATGTCATTTGAGAAGGTCATCCCAGCCCTGGCTGTGCTTTACATTATGTCACCGCTAAAGTCCCTTGGCTTTGAATCATGGTTGTTTCTCTTATGCTGACATTTTTTCTTCATTGGTAATAAAAGAGGACAGGCGCTCTGATGATCACTAAATAATTTACATTTAGCAACATCCTGGTGTTCCCTGGACAAGGGCTCACATTCTTCTTTTTTCCCCTTGTTCCTCTTCCTCTCTCTTGCTCTCACTCTCCTTCTCTCTGCCTCTCTCTTCTTTATCTGTATACAGTTGCTTTTCAGTTGTTCAGAGCAGGTGAATTATGTTCTGAATTTACTTCTGAACATAAATAAGATGCCCAAAGTGAATCATTTTTAAAATAAAAATTTATCATGGTATCTTGCATGGAAAGATATTCCTACAAGGTCTTTTGTGGTCAAACTGTGTACCATTGGAGAGTTGGAATCTAGCAAGGCCTCTGGTAACAGTCTTCCTATGGTAAATATAGTGTCTCCTGCTGTAATTCTGTAGGGCCCCTTTTCTCTGGGAGTCCTAATGTAAACATGTTTTCGTGATATGAGCTCAAAAGCAGGCTTTCCAAAATGAAGTGTGAACCCCGAGGAGTGTGAACTCTGGCACACTGGTTGACATGCTCTTCCAACAACCAGGCTGAAGCATATTTCATCTCTTAGCAAGCTGGTTTCATCTCTACCTGAGGAAAGATAAAGAACTTTGCTTAGGAAATGTGAGCCCCTGTTCCCAGGCCTTATTCCTCTCAAGCTGATTGACAGGTATGGAAGGAATGCATTTGTTGGCAGGAGTTAGTTAGATGGTGCCCAGGCACAAATGGAAGTCACGTTCTTATCTGTCCTCTCTCTGCTTTGAGGAGAAAACTATGGTAGAGGGGGATGCTCTGCAGGGAGAGGGGTGCAGAACAAGCTGTCTCAGTTTCAGCCAGCTGCCACTTGTCAACAGATTCCAACAATGGCATCTGGCTCTGTGAGTGTGGAAGCCAGGAATGTGCCTAATGGTGGAGGCGGAGTGACCAGTGGGAGGCGAGATAAACCTCCACTGCAATTCAGAAACAAGCTGAAAGGACTTAGTTTGCCCTGGATATATTCTCCCAGAGCAGGGCATTTCCCCACCCTATGCTGTTAATCTGTCGTAACTCCATTTTAACTTCGAGGCTTGGTGTTCCCTTTGCTTCTGTCTTCAGCCAGATGGCTTTTCATGGCAAGCAGGTGGCTAAGACAGGAATTAAGTGACCTAGTTAACCTGAAATTTCAACCACGGACTTGGCCAAATGCATCACAGTTCCAGAGAATGCTGCATTGCTGTTACAGATCTGGGGTTACAGTTTGGTTCACATGCAAAGATGGGCAGGACGTAATAGGCAAAAAGCAAAGGCCGTAAAGCAATAGGTACAGGACATTATTGGAATTCTCTCTATATTGCATTTGAAAACAAAGAATGGAAAACAGTACACCAGAAATTTAAATAGTCACCATTTCTTAAGGTGATGTCAGTGGTAACTATTTTTCCTTGGAGATATTTTTCTGTTTTCCAAACTTTTTTCTTTCCCCTGTTGACTTATAGACATTCTAGTTCCAGCAACCTCTACCTATCTGCATATTCCAAATCCATCTATAATTTTCTCTAGTATTGCTCTAGACAGTGGAATGGGTTGGGCGCTGTATCAGCACTGGTTTAGAAGGGATGAGTGAGGTCCGAAATCCATCTCTTGATCCACTTGCCAAACCATCCCTGGACTATGGTCTTCTCAAAGGGAAGGGAGACATTTTCTAATTTACTTGCACAAAAGAGATGCCTTTTTTCTAATTCATACAATGACTGTGGATTTTCTTGCAGCAACTCTGCTTCTGTGTGTGTGTGTGTGTGTGTGTGTGTGCACACGTGCGTGCATGAATGTGTACGCGTGCATGTGCATTCATGTTAATCATTTGGGTCATCCCGTATAATCACCATATTGTATTATAAAAGGGAATTATTTCCCAATGTAAATGTAGCAGGATTCTTTATTTTCAAGTTCAGGTTTTAGAAATGATAGGTAAATTCTTCAGAAGGACCAGCTTCTTTGGGCCTCGTTCCTACCCTTTTATGTGCTTAACTCCATATTTCCTAGGAATAGAATGGGTTGGGGGAGAGCAAAAATATTTGACTTTGAAATACTAATAATAGACACTGACCAATGAAAGACCCAAGTAACCTACCTCCTAGTGCCAATAGAATGTAGGCCGCCTCCATTGTTTCAGGGGTGGTAATGGTGTCACCAGTAGCTTGAAATAAAAGGACACCATGACCATGCGGCTGTGCTCTGGGGTGGAAGATAGACAAATTCTTTCATCCTATTGCCAATCTATATCTGTTTGTATGGTCTCACCTTGGTTATTTTGGGGAAGCTGAGGTCGCTTAACAGAGCATAAGATATCCAATAAGCATGATATAATGCTTACTGGCTCCCAGAGTTCTTTCCCCAAGTCAGAGAAAAGCTGTGATGAGCCAGGAGGACGCTGGGTTCCCAGAACCTAGGGCTTTGGTGCACAAGCTAAAGGCAGGCATGTTCCAGAAATAGCTTCCCTGACCCCAGAGACTGGGACGGCCTTATTTTAATTTCAGGGTTGGAATAATGACAGTTTTGTGAACAACCAAATAGTTATTCCGGGTTCTCCTCTTGAGAGTGTGGTCTGAGACCTTGGCCTGTGTAGCCTGAGTGTGTAACAACATCCGATTGTGCTCCCAGTGATCCTGCGACAGCCCTCATTTCGACTTCTACTTCAGAACACCTCCTATCAGGGGCGCCTAAACATAGGCCATAGCGAGGGGATTTAGAAGCAGCATTAGCTGCAGGGCAGTCTGGAGCCAAGCTGGTCACATCCTCATGCTCAGCTCAGCGAAAAGCAACAAGAAGCCACCAAATGAAAGAGTTTCCATTTGGTAAGCAGAGGGAGTGTCCTAGGGTGGCTTCTGTGCAGCTCTAGGATTCTTTGGGAAATCAGTAGAATTGGAGGGTCAGGTGGTGACGTGGGGTAGAGGAAAAGCACTGAACTAGGAAATATAGCCTTAGGTACATCACTGCCTTCGATATGATCATCTCCAGTTCGTCACCGGGGGCCCTTCCTGCTCTAAATCCCAGCTTTGTGAGTGGAACCACTAGCTAAGGATGCCTTAGAGAAATGGTGTCCACAGGGAAAAGGCTTCATCCCAGAAAGAAATGTCGACTGTTCCCCGCTCCTTTGCAGAGTAAGCGCCTCCAATTTTTACTGACAGTGGGGTTTTAAAAAATGTTACTGATGAGATTGTGTTTACCTCACAGAAATGCCTCCAAAAGTAAATATAGTAGTTCCCCCTTTTCTGCGGGGGATATGTTCTAAGACCCTCAGCAGATGCCTGAAACTGCAGGTAGTACCGAAGCCTGCAGTATGTACTTTGTTTTCTCCTATACGTGCATTCCTATGACAAAGTAACTCATAATAGAACGGTCATGACAGGACACTGTAATAAAAGCTATATGAGTGGCTTTGGGGCCATTATTAAGTAAAATAAGGGTTACTTGAACGCGAGCACTGTGATACTGTGATAGTCCATCTGTTGACCGAGGTGGCTACTAAGTGACTAATGATTAGGCAAGTGGTGTATACAGTGAGTATATTCTGGACAAAAGGATGGTTTATCCCAGGTGGGGTGGAGCCGTACGGTGTGAGATTTCATTACACTACAAAGAACAATGGACAATTTAAAACTTATTATTATTTATTTCTGGAATTTTCCACATAATATTTTTGGACCACAGTTGACCAAGGGTAACTGAATCGGCAGAAAGTGAAATTACAGGTAAGGGGGGACTATAGAGCAGCAAGATATATCAAGATGGATGATCCCTTGAACATTGGTTGACTATGAAAACTAAGCCCTTTCAATTCTGAACATTAAACGTCAACAAAATTGGA
>NW_011888811.1:784947-804248 GCF_000151845.1 Pteropus vampyrus
AGGCATGTTCCAGAAATAGCTTCCCTGACCCCAGAGACTGGGACGGCCTTATTTTAATTTCAGGGTTGGAATAATGACAGTTTTGTGAACAACCAAATAGTTATTCCGGGTTCTCCTCTTGAGAGTGTGGTCTGAGACCTTGGCCTGTGTAGCCTGAGTGTGTAACAACATCCGATTGTGCTCCCAGTGATCCTGCGACAGCCCTCATTTCGACTTCTACTTCAGAACACCTCCTATCAGGGGCGCCTAAACATAGGCCATAGCGAGGGGATTTAGAAGCAGCATTAGCTGCAGGGCAGTCTGGAGCCAAGCTGGTCACATCCTCATGCTCAGCTCAGCGAAAAGCAACAAGAAGCCACCTCCCGCATTGGTGAAAGAGTTTCCATTTGGTAAGCAGAGGGAGTGTCCTAGGGTGGCTTCTGTGCAGCTCTAGGATTCTTTGGGAAATCAGTAGAATTGGAGGGTCAGGTGGTGACGTGGGGTAGAGGAAAAGCACTGAACTAGGAAATATAGCCTTAGGTACATCACTGCCTTCGATATGATCATCTCCAGTTCGTCACCGGGGGCCCTTCCTGCTCTAAATCCCAGCTTTGTGAGTGGAACCACTAGCTAAGGATGCCTTAGAGAAATGGTGTCCACAGGGAAAAGGCTTCATCCCAGAAAGAAATGTCGACTGTTCCCCGCTCCTTTGCAGAGTAAGCGCCTCCAATTTTTACTGACAGTGGGGTTTTAAAAAATGTTACTGATGAGATTGTGTTTACCTCACAGAAATGCCTCCAAAAGTAAATATAGTAGTTCCCCCTTTTCTGCGGGGGATATGTTCTAAGACCCTCAGCAGATGCCTGAAACTGCAGGTAGTACCGAAGCCTGCAGTATGTACTTTGTTTTCTCCTATACGTGCATTCCTATGACAAAGTAACTCATAATAGAACGGTCATGACAGGACACTGTAATAAAAGCTATATGAGTGGCTTTGGGGCCATTATTAAGTAAAATAAGGGTTACTTGAACGCGAGCACTGTGATACTGTGATAGTCCATCTGTTGACCGAGGTGGCTACTAAGTGACTAATGATTAGGCAAGTGGTGTATACATGAGTATATTCTGGACAAAAGGATGGTTTATCCCAGGTGGGGTGGAGCCGTACGGTGTGAGATTTCATTACACTACAAAGAACAATGCACAATTTAAAACTTATTGTTATTTATTTCTGGAATTTTCCACATAATATTTTTGGACCACAGTTGACCAAGGGTAACTGAATCGGCAGAAAGTGAAATTACAGGTAAGGGGGGACTATAGAGCAGCAAGATATATCAAGATGGATGATCCCTTGAACATTGGTTGACTATGAAAACTAAGCCCTTTCAATTCTGAACATTAAACGTCAACAAAATTGGACAGCCTCAGTGGCAGTCAGTGGTTGGGGTAGATGGAGTGTCCTTGTAGAAGAGTCAAGTGTTTCAGGCATAGGCACAGTAGACACACGTCCACGGGGGTTGAGGGTTGGGAGCTCTTTTTTGCATGACTGTGGTTGGTGATTCTGAAGCTATACAAAGTATGCCACTCTGGAACTTAGATTTAACCTTGATCTCTCCCGAAAGAAGTCAAGGAGAGATTAAGAGCTTCAACTCTCATCAGGAAGATGTCCCAAAGTTAATTCTGAACCATTATGTTACAAGATAAGGCGCTGGGCCACAGCTCTTGGGGTCTCCTACAGGAGCACTTCACCCCACTGAAGAGTCCTTGAGAACTAGACTTTGGAGTTTTACAGATCTGAACTGTAATCTTGGCTCTACAACTTAGTAGCTGTGTAAATTTGAGCAAGTCACTACCTCTCTAATTATAGCTTTCTTATTGCTAAATGGGGGAAAACATAGTATAGTGAGTAGTATAAGAATACACGATCTCATGGTAAATTTATCTCATGGAAGTTAGGGTTACAAGAGAGGATCCTATACCAATCCTTAGACCGAAACTCTAGGATCAAACCCAGCAACGCTGAAACAGAGAGAAAGGGGCTAGCTGGATGCTGGGATGTGGGTGGTGGCTCAGAGGCAAGCAAACCAAGACCATGGTAAGTAGAAGATCAGTGGGACACTGTGCACAGACAGACACAGCTATGGGGGTGGGTGCAGAGCAGGTATGTGTGCAAGGTAGAAGTCTTGGATCACATGCTATGTTAGTTTTTTACTGATGCTGTAATTACTACAGACATTGTGTCAGAGAGCAACACAAATTTATTTTCTTACAGTTCTGGAGGTCAGAAATCTGGAGTGGGTTTTAATGGGCTGAAATCAAGATGTTGGCAGGACCACACACTCCCTCTGGATGCTCCATTTCCTTGCTTTTTCCAGCTTCTAGAGGCCACTTGCATTCCCTGGCTCATGGCCCCTTCCTCCAACTTCAGAGCAGCAGGGTAGAATTTAAATCTCACTTCGTTTCTGTTCTCATATCATCTCTCTCTCCTCCTGGGCCAGGGGTGGAACTCTGTGGGTGGCACTAAACAGAAATCACTTAGGATTTCTCCAAAGCATGTGTTCCCAGAACAACTGCGTGAGGAAGATGGAGAAGGCTAGAAAATTAGGTCCCTGTTGTTTCTCCGTCGTTTCTTATGCCGTCATGCTCAAGCCAAGCGCTCTGCCTTTATATCTATGATCGTGTTTCTTGAAAGATCAAATTCAGTCTAATTTTAAATGGAAAGAAAGGAAGGACTCTCTTTACATTGCTACTTAAGATATCCTTCTTGGTTCTCTCCTGTTACTGCAGATGGAGTAGGGTTTTAAATAGCCAAATCCAAGGCTGGAAGCTGATGACTGGTACGGCTATGAGGAGCTTTATGCTGAAAGGGAATTTCAAGGGCCTCCCATCAGTTAGCTGACTTTTTGTTTCTTTAAATAAAATGACAAACAAGTGTTCTGATAAGGCTGTCTTAGGTGAATTCATAATTAAGAGCCATTTCCACTTGGTACTGCTGCACGAAAACCATCCAAGTCAGATAAACAAGGAAATTACTTAATTAGCAACTCAGGTGAGCACTCATTCTTGAGAAAGTAGATATTAAGATTGGAGGGAAGATGGGAAACCCACAGAGCCAGTGTACCAAGGTCGGGTGGTCCTGCTGCCCCTGAACGGGTATGTGCTGACTGAACCCCGAAATGGGATGCGGATGAGCTCCGACTGCTGCTGCTGCCCACAGGTTGGACAGAACATCGATGTCAAAGAAAAATTATTGTGTCTCTGATTCCCTCCAGTTCTCACGAAATAAACATCACCTGGCAATTCCTTTGAGATGGATGAGTCACTATTTCATTCCCTTGGGTCCTTCCTGCTGGGTTAATCATTGTCCTAAACAATGGCAGCATCAATCAGCGTAACAGTTTCTAGTCATTAACAACATAACCAGGTTTTGTGCCTATTCGTAAATTATTTTTTAATGATTTCAATGGTGTTCTCAGTTTCTAAACTGCCATTTATGAGCACATACTATATGCCAGGCACTGTGTTAAGGTAGTCTACAAGATTTTATATTGATTCCTGTGTATTTATTCCATATTCCTTAACAAATACGGAAACTCATTCTGTGGGGGATGCTAGGAGTGCCACATATGCCATGCAGAGGAAATGTTCCTTCGGGGAGATGTAGTTTCGGATAGGTTCTAGGGGTCGTCTGTGAGGCAAAGCCAAACAAGTCTTTGCTGGTGGAACTCCAGGACCTTTGCTCTGGGTCAGCCAGTGTCTTTGACTTTCATGTGTATTCACTTTGCTGCTTTCAATAGCTGCAGAGGCAGTCCAAGTATCATGGTTTAGTAGACAGGTTTTGGATCTTGATCAAGACAAACTTGGGTTCAAATATGAGCTTCAGCGCTAACTGGTCATGTAAACTTGGGAAAATTTTAACACAGGAATCAATATAAAATCTTGTAGACTACCTTAACACAGTGCCTGGCATATAGTATGTGCTCATAAATGGTAGTTAAACTGAGAACACCACTGAAGTCATTAAAAATTAATTTATGAAACCGAAGTCTTTTTCTCTGGGATTTTAACATCATGGAGTGTATCCTGAAGGGCAGAAACAAATCGAAGGTTGTCATAAATGCCATTCAGATGAAATTGTGGTGAGAATGTTCCCTGCTCTCAAAGTGAGTCACTATGAGAGAGGCAGGTTTGCACAAAAACCGGTTCCTGCAGGTGCCAAATGACACACCCTCTTCTTAAAAAAAAAAAAAAAAAGTCAAGTTTCATCTAGTGATGTCCAAGGTCCTGAATCCCCCAGACCTATGTACCATCCAAGTTCCTGGGCCATCTCTCCTCTAAAGATCCAGAGCTGACCATTCGCGGGACTGCACCTTACACCTCTACCTTAAAGCGTAGACTGAACTCTGCTCCTTGATGCCATTCTCCTGGGTTAACAGCGTGATCTTGGCCTGGTCTTGCCTAGTATTTCAAGAGTGCAGGACAAAACCAGTAACTTCAAATTTTGTTTCCCTTTCTTAGTATCACCTAGCCTTTCAAAAGTCAAAGACTTAAGGGAGCATTCAGGTCGGAGGCAACTCCAGGCATTGTCATAGCAGAAACAAACTCAAACTCAAAGACCAGTGTGTAGTCATAGTGCCATCTGCCAAAGCTTCTCTCCCAGTACACAAATGTCCTACATTGAAGAATTCACTGAGTGTGTCACACCACCTATCTAACACAAAGTATTGGAGAAATAAAGACTCTGCTATACATACGCATTGGAAAAGTACACATTTCAAAATTATTAAAGTGGAAACATGCATCATAGAATCAAAGCACTACAACATTGTTCTGAGCTCATATCAGAGTGTCTTTTCCTCGCTATGCCAATTCATGCTTAAAACACTCTGAAGGGTTCTCGAGTGCTATTTAAATGGCCAAAGGAGGAGAACCCAGAGTTTTCAAATCTATTAAATATATTTCTGCCTTCACTAGCAATATTCAGATTTCACCCGATATAGGAGAACAAGAGAGTTCTCTTGAGAAGAGAGACCTTCGGGGGGCATGGAATAGGATTCATCAGACATCTCCAGGGAATGGGAACACTGGCCGTGGGTTGGGTGAGATGTTTTAAATAAACACCACCCTTCAGTGCCTAGAAATCCTCTGCTTCTCTTCCACACATCAAACTTGAGGTGAAGTTTGGGTTGGCAGCAGCTTGGCTCTGCCCTCATGGCCAAATTCCACTATTTCTGGCCTGAATTTGCTTTTCCTGGCAGACTTGAGCCAAGTCCCAATGAAACAAATCCATGGCTTTAAAAATTACTGGCAAAATTGGGCTGGCAAGAGGTGTGGGAGCAGAGGAGGAGGGCTGGGGATAGTGTCCAGAGTAATTGCTGTGAGTGGCTTAGTGACGAGGATCTGCATCTAGGAAGTAATTTCACGAGATCTCTGCTTACTCACTTCCGGTTTGGCTCTCCCAGCTCCCTGAGGCCGGGCATAGAGTTGTGCTTTTATAGACTGTAAGTCCATTATGAAGTTATGTATCCTGGCAGCTTGTAAGCAGTGTTTTCTTTATTTTTATTGGTGCCCCAGGACAGTGCAGGCACACACATGCTTGTCGGTGCCTACCTATTCCACACTGTCCCTGATTAATCAAGGACTGTCTCCCAACCCCCAACCCCACCCCCAGTTCTTCATAGGAAGCCATGTGACTTCTGGACCCAGGACAGCCTCTGATTTGCTGTATGTCCCTGGTTGAGGGCCCTCCAGCCCATCCTGGATGTTGTGGGGATGAAGGGGGCATTAGGATGCATCCCTTCCTGAAGGCTTATATAAATCTGAAAGGTTCTGTGGACTTTGAGGCCAGCCCAGGAAACCTCAACAAATCAGCTACCTTTTGCTTTTTATTAGATTTCCTATAAACAGTCAGGCCTGATTGCCGTGGGAATTGAAGACAGGAGGCTATTCCATGCTCGAGGACTTTTCTCCAGTGTGGGTGCCAAGCAGTTGGAGCCTCTTCTCATACTGCAGGCTTGGTTGCCCTGGTTTTCCCTCCGACCTCAACATTCTATTGAAGGGAAGAAGTATTTGTGGCCAGAGGAAATATAATTAACAGAAAGATCATACACATGCACTGTCATCTATCAGTGATGGTCCTGGTTGCTTATATTTTTCCAGTCAACCACCATATTCCGTCAGCGTGGCTTTCACAATTCCCCCTTCATTCCATTATCAGCATCTTTGGGCTCCTACTCTTTCCCGCCTCCAATCCACCCTGAACACCATAACCGGGTCATTCATCCTGGAGAGCTGTCTTGGCACCTTGCCCCCAGACCTTCAATAGCTCCTTATTTCCATGTAAAGTCCTAACTTTGCTTCTGACATCCGAATCCCTATACAGCATGGTTTCACACAATGTTTATAGCCTCACGTACCATGCTCCTTCTGTGGAAACCAGACCAGGGAGCTCATGGTCACTCAGACACCTGCCCTACCACATCCCTTAGCTGGACTGCCTTGCAGTCATGCTCCATTCAAATCCTCATCTCTCACTGACCATCCCTGACAGCTCGAACCCCAGGGAAGGGGAGGGGGGTGACTGTGCATGTGTGTTGAGGGGCGGATCCTTTAGCGCTTTCAGGCTTTCAAGCCAGACCCTTATTTTCTACAACTTTACAGAATATCTGCTCTAAGGGCAGGGACGTTCTCTGCCTCTGCAGGACCCACTGTGCCTGCTGTGTTGGGTGGGCCTTATCAGTGGAGGAGGGCTGACATGGAGGTCAGGAGGGTCACAGCTCGAATCCCACCAGTGTGCAACCCTGGGCAAGTTCCTCCATCTCTCTGGTAGAGTCTCCTCATTTGCAAAGTTAGAGAAGTGATGACTCATTTGACAGAAATAGTTGTAAGGATTAATTTAGATATTCTGGGTTAGGCACTTGACACAGTGTTCACTATTATTGTTGTCATTCTCGTTATTATTTAATAGATGTGTGTTGAATAGAATTCTGGTAATAGGACCCAGGGCCTTTTGGAGAGATTAGACGTTTGGCTTGGTCTGTGCGTGGAACCACAGGCCTGGATTCCATAAATTTGACTAAGTCTCAGTTTCTTCAGGTGTAAATAGGGAAGAACAGGACGACCTACCTCCCAGGTTGTTATAAGAATTAAATGTGATGATGGGAATAAAATGCCGACACTCAGGAAAGGCTCTGTTGATGGAATTCTGAGAATTGCCATGTGTAAATGTTCAGGAATGCTGACCCATGTCACTTCTTAGATTTTCCTCAGTGGCCCTCAGTTTAAGTCCTGTTGGGGTGGGGAAGAGACGCTTCCTCTGGCTCTGAGTTTATGTAGTTCTGCTCTTCTGCCCTTGCCTCCTTTTGCCCACTTAGTCTGGACCAGAGCTGGGGGTGCTTTGGGATTTCAGAGACTGCTTTGTATTCTAGGTTAGAAAGATGAGGACTTTCAGGTAGCTGAGACGGACAGATCACCTCTTTGCCCCCAGGCAGCTCATCCGCCCCCTGTAAATGCCTCTTTGTGAAGGCAGAGCACCCCTAGAATTATGTGCTCTGGACTATGGGTTCCAGTGCAGACCAATTAGCATCCCTTGTCTCCCAGCCTCACCCCCTCCATTTCATCAGCTTTATCCTGGGGCAGATGTTCCTCTAAGTGCCTAATTGGGAGAATTTAGCTGGAAAATTGCCATTCTGTTCTCTTTTAAAGGGTGCCAGCATCCACGGGCCGCCAACTGTAATGTCAGTAGATAATCCCAAGCCCCCCTCTTTCTAACAGTCTACTTTCCAGTTGGTCAGAGGAGGCCGCCGGCTCTAGGATGAGAGAATAGGAAAGACCAGGACGGAGATGGCAAGGGCGCTGCTGCAGCACTGATCTGTTTCGCGCCCGCCCTGCACGCCCCACTGGGAACGAGAACATCCAGGACACCTGGCCACAGTAGTCCCCTTCATGGACTCCCACCACAGAAGTCTTGACTTTAGACTAGGTCTGGGGATCGTCTTGGAAAAGGAAAATCTAATTGCAAAGCTTTGCTCCTCAGTTCGAGAGAGAGAGTGTGGAGCAGTGCTTAGGAGCATGGACTGTGGGCCAGACTGCTTGTTTGGGTTCAAATCTAGGCTCTGCTATTTGTTGGGAAAGTTACCAAATCTCCTGATTTTATGCTCTATAAAACATAGCACCTACCTCTTCTCCACACATCAAGGAACCCAGGCTGATGGTGGCTCTGCCATCTGTAATATGTGGCATCTAGGTTGGGTATCTTCCTATGGATTGAGCGTCTGGGTGTCTAGCCCACAGAAAGGAAGAAGGCGCAAAAGGTTGGATGGGAGAGTTTTTCATGGCCTAGGCTTAGAAGGGGGGTGCCCCATTCCAGGCACATTCTGCTCTCTAGGGTGCAATCATCTTATCCCAGACTAACTCTGCTGGGAAGGCAGTCAGCTGGTGATCAAAATGTAGCAGCTCGGCCACCCCGTCTCTACCACCCAGAGACACCATTTTAGTAACAGCCAGAGCGGGCTTTTGTTGAGTACTCACCAAGTGTCCCAAGAGCTGTTCTAACCTTAACTCTTCCTCTTCCCCACACACCTCTCTCTGCTGCAGCCTCCTTTGCCGGCATCCTTCCCCCGCCTCGCCTGTATATACACCGTCCCTCTGCCTCTTCAACTCCTACTCACCGTTTATATTTTCATCCTAAACATCGCCTTCTCAGGCAGCTTTCCCTGACCTCGCTCATTAGGTCACAGCGACCATTTTGGCTTTAGAGCACCTTCCTGGCGTTCACCCACAACCATATGCTCTGGGTGTGAGTGTGTGCGATTCTGGGATTGAAGCATCGCTGTCATTAAATCAGATACTTTGTAAGATAGGAACAGGATCTTCATACTGCTGCTGTGGTTTGCCTTTGAGTCCTGGCAACTAGCACACTGCCTTGGCCCACGGTGAGCTCTCTAAAACCATCTGCTGAGTGTAAAGAGAAGGGAAATTAAAAAAAGAAAAAGATAAAAAAGACTGAAGGACAGGGCCCCGGCCCCTGTGGAGCTTAGGGCCTAGTAAGTAAAATCAGTGTACAAACAGAGAACAATATAGTATCAGAAGTGTTATTACAGAGCAAACAGAGAGCTTGTAGGAGCACAGGCGAGGGACCCTTAGGAGGCAGAACAATAAAACAGGGAGGGCTTCTTGGAGGAAGCGGTACCTGAACTTGGTCTCACGAGAGTTACTTAGTCTCTTCTTTCCAGATGGAGTAACAGAGTGAGTAAAGACCTGGAGGCTGCATTGCTTTTCTGTTGTTGTATAGCAAAACATTACAAACTTAGAGGCTTGAAACAACACATATTTACTGTCTCACGGTTTATGTGCTTAAGAGTCTGGGCGCAGCTTGAGTGGTGCCTCTGCTCAGGGTTTCACAAGGCCACACACAGCAGAGGTGTGGGCTGGACTGCATTTTCATCTGGAGGCCCAACTGGGGAAGAATCCACTCGCAAGCTCCTTTGAGTTGTTGGAAGAATTCATTTCTTTGTGGCTGTATAACACACAGCTGTTCTGCTTTTTCATGGCTTTTGGCTAGAGGCCTCCCTCATGTCCCAGAGGCCTCCCTTGTCATGTGGGCTTCCTCAACATGTCTTGCTTCATCGTGCCATCAAGGAGAACTTCTCTCCAGTTCACTAAGACAGAGTCTTGTATAACCAGATAGAATCACAGCAGTGACAACCCATTACTTTGGCCATATAACATAAAGTAGTCGTGGGAGGGACATCCTACCACCTTTGCTGTACAACGTAGCTGAACGCGGGAGTGACATTCCATCACCTTCTGCTAGTTAGAAGCAAGTCACAAGTTCCACCGTCATTCAAGGGAAAATCTCACACAAGGACCCAGATACCAGCTGGCGGAGAATCATCAGGGGTCACTTTAGGATCTGTCCACCACAGAGGCCTGAAATAGAATGTGAGGTCACCAACTATGTACTCTTGCACTCAGGCCGGCTTAACAGGGTACCCACTCTTTCCCAGGCACTGTTCTTGTCACTGGGAACACAGTGAAGAACAAGACAGACCAGCCATCTACCCTCCTGGAGCTTCTGCTTTCAGAGTGACTTGAGTGTGCAGTGGGAGGGGGAGGTGACTTTCACATCTTCTCTCTGGCAGCCTGTCGTGTTGAGGGCCTTCCTTCCTGCTCTGCTCCCCAAGAACTGAAGCAGGGTCCTTGGCCCAGCCCTCATTTCATTCACCCTTCAGTCCTCAGGGGTTACGATGCCCCCAACTATCCCTAGCAGTTAAAGCTGCCATTGCTCCCTCCCTCCCCCAGTACCCGAGCCAAGCCCTCTGTGGCCTCGTGCCCTTCTCCTGCCTCTGCCACTTCTCCAGCTGGCTTCTTTCCTAGCCTTGAGGAATATTTCTCTAAAAAATCCCTCCGATATCAGACAAGCGAAGGACACTTCTCCTTGGTCTGCTGTGCCATTGGTCCATGGAGTATGCTGTGCCGGCTGTCTCTGGGTCTGATAAAAAATCTGTTCTCAAATGTAGCAACATCAGCGTCCAGGTGTCAGGGCTGAGAGTTGAACCCTGGTTGCCTGACCCCGAAGACTCTTCTCTTCCATTGCACCTGCTGTCTGGCACTGAGAGCACTTGGTCCTTGCCTCGCATCCGAAGTCTTTTGACCTTTCACTTATTCCACGAGTATTCATCAAGTACCTACTCAGTTAGAGCCAGTTTTAGGTGCCCTGGGGTGAAAACAGGAAGCATGCCTGCACTAGTTGGGGGAGACCGGTATGGATCAAAGTGTCATACATGTAAGTGGAAATGACATGTGATCCCATTTCTGTAACGGATGTTAAGGGCACAACGTGGTGATGGGGTAACCCCTGGGGTGGCATTTGAACTAGTCAGCAAGGTCAGGGAAGGCGTCCGTGAAGCAGGGGTTCTTGAGTTAAAATGAGGAGGAAGAAGAAAAGTTAGCCAGGCCAAGGGGGCACGAGGGGAGGCAGTTAGAAGAGTAATTCAGCCAGAGGTCATAATGTAGGCAAAGGCCCTGGAGTGTGAGAGAACTTGGAAAAAATGAAAGGAGGCTAGTTGGGCCGAAAAGAAGAGGGCCAGGTGGTGGTTCTTGCTCAATCCGAAGTCAGACAGCCAAACTCAAAACGGGGAGAGTGAAAGGCCCGAAGCCCTCCTCCTTCCCAGGCTCCCTGTGATCCCACCATGCCAGGGCCTCCCATTTGTCATCCCAAAGAGCCCTGCCAAGTCTCCTCTTTGGGGCCGTCACCCCTTGGGAGAGGCTGTCATCATGCAGAAACCCAACCTGTCCTCTTACCGTGTTCAAGGCACACAGCTTAGAGTAATAACAGTTTTTTCCAAGCCTTCAGAAATGTCAAAGCCCTATCTACTTGGAAGGTGAGACCATTGTTACAGCTCTAGCACCAGCGAAGTATGCAGGCCACAGCTCTTAGGAAGTTATTTAAAGCCAACAAGTACATTTGGGTCTGTAAAGTAGGAGGGTGAAGCTTAATTTTCTGCCCTGTTTGTCGCCCCCAGCCCCCAACACCTTTGGGTTTGAGAATGCGAGCTTGAGCTGAGAAAAATGTGAACTGTAGGGTTGATATATGAAAAGGGAAAAGGGAGACAGACAGACTCACTCATCTTGTTCACCAACAGCGAGGAGCAAGGTCTGGCCATATGGGCAGTCACGAGGAGGCAGGGACTGCATGCCCTGCTCAGCACTAATTAGAAGCAAACTAAGACCTGGCTGAAGTGGCTGCAAGGACACCCAGTGGGGACCATTTCCTGCACAGGGTGGTCAGCCCTGGATGAGGGGGCTGACAGGTGCTGCCTCCTCTGATACTTTTGGCAGCATCTCACCTGCTCCTGCAGCTCATCTCGAGATGTGCATGACCTTGGAATGCACAGGGAAGCTGGGCTTGGCTAAAGGTTCTGGAGACAGCTTTCTATAGGAAATGACTGTCTCCCCAGCTTTCTCTTTTGAGGGTTTATCTGCAAAAAACTAAAGTCCTTTTGCTTATTTTGATGGGTGATACTTTGACCTAGCTATTTTGACACAGGGTCATTTTGACATGACCGAGAACAAGAGTCCCCAACTCCCAGGCCACGGACCATTACTGGTCCGCGGCCTGTTAGGAACCAGGCTGCACAGCAGGGGATGAGCAGCAGGCAAGCGAGCGAAGCTTCATCTGTATTTGCAGCCGCTCCCCAGTGCCAGCATCACTGCCTCAGCTCCACCTCAGATCATCAGGCATGAGATTCTCAGAGGAGCACCGGTCCCTGGTACCAAAAAGGTTGGGGACCGCTGACCTAAAAATGGAGCCAGTAAATTGTCGGTGCATGTTGCAATGCCTTAGCATGCTGCAAGGAGACAGGGAGGGGGTGATGAGGTATGTGCAAGAGCATCAGGAACGGGGGACGCTCAGGACCAACACAAAGAATGAGAAGGTCAGAGACAGTAAAGGATCAGGGCTAGAATGACAGTTGCATTCAATACTGGTAATTTTTAAAATGGTTTTAGCATGTCGATGGAACATGTTAACACTGAAATGACTGTCAAGATGATCATATCACTTTGATCAGAATAACCCACTTTGCACTGGTGATGCTAAGGAGAAGGGTCCATTTGACAGAAATCTTCATCAAGTTCTCCTGTCTCTCTCGCCCTTTCACGCACTTGTCTAGATCCTCATTACTCACTCATACTATTGTAATAGTCCCAGCATTGGTGGCTCCGTGGTCTCCTCTCCATATTACAGTTAGAGGGATTTTTTTAAAAAAACACATCGTTTAAAAGAATCTCCTTGGCCTCTGCATCCTCTACAAACCTAAAGCTGCTGACCCTGATCTCTGAATCCTATTCATTCTACTTACCTCTGCTCTGGAACATGTTGGTTTATCCAGGAATGACCTTAGAGGACATAATCTGGTGGGCGAGTCTGACCTTCACAGGCCTGATGCCCCGCTGAGGCTGCCCTCTATCCAGAAGGTGTCCCAGCCTCAGTAACGCCTTCAGGAGCCAGGGGAGCATGCATTCCTTTGCCTGAAAACTGCTTTTTCCATGAGATGAAAATGGGGCAAAAAGTTATGCATTGGGCATTTTCTTAGTGTAAAAGGAAAAAGAAAAGCTTTCTTAATCTGTGCAAGCATGTACATATATGTGCATTAGAATCCTTAATGCTTCTTTGGAGAGAGGTTAAATTTATGTGTGGTTTATCCAAACAATGTATCTCTGAGGGGGAGAAAACCGCCCCCATCCTATTAAACAATATTTGTGATGCATGGAAAAAAAAAAGAAAGAAAGAAACCCTGAACTCCACAGCGTGAGAAAACAAAGGGGAAATCGAAATTGTGGATCTGCCAGAAACCTGCCACTCATAGAGCCCACAAATCACAGGGAAACAAAGAGAAATGGAAAGATTTGGTATTAAAAACCCATTTTTCCCTGAACCTGTGCCAGCACCTATAAAACAATTACATGTGATCATACTTGAGGCTTTTCTAAGACACTAATTCTTCTCTTGACATTAAAATGTTGTGCATGTGCTTTCAAAATGTCGCGCACAGTCAGCAAGGGCGCACATCAGGAAAGCAGACTCGAATGCTGGGCAGGCTAGGCGGGCTGCGGCAAACCCCGAAGCCTCTGAGGTTTTCTCCCTTTTCTGCCCAGGGACTCCTCCTCGGAGCTGCTGATTTTTGACCACCGGGGTGTGATATCTTTGTAATTCCCAGACGGCTTCCCAGTTGCCGGGAGACAAGACAAGGGGGTGGATGGCCTCCTGAAGTCCCCCCTCGAAAATACGAGGAAAAGTCACCAAAGCTCACGACCAGAAGAAGGTGACGAGGCTCCAAGCATGGCCCAAGGTGGCCACACGCCCTCAGTTACTGTGGAGAAAGCTGACCACGGATCCATTTGTCGATGTGGAGTTCCTCATCGCGTTCAATGGGTCTTTGATTTCAGATTAAATAGGGCCCCTGTGTGAAATCGGCTGCTAGTTTTTAAAGCCTTTTCATTTTGACAGGTGAAAACTTCATCAGAATTACCCTATGCAAAGATGTCAGGAAAAATATACAAGAGGAAATTGGAAAATGTGATGGAGCTGAGCGCGCACTCCCTCTGCCCTGGCATTTCTGCACAGGCTTCTTTATTTCTCATGCATTTGCTCTGCCTGCCTTTCCCCTAATTGAGGCTTAGTTGTAAAAACTCACAAAAGGCAGGTGATTCCACAGCTTAGTCTCCTCGCTGGCACGGCCTCATGGGTACACCTCTCAGCAGGGGACCTGCCTTCAGATCAAATGTGGGGTTATTTCCAAGTTGAGCTTTGAGGGGTGGAGCCCGGAGAAGTAGAGGCAAGAAGAAAAATAGGTGAATTAAGTGAAAAGCATGTTGTGGGCCAATTTAATCAGGGTTAATATATCAGGCCCCATATTGTTTTTGGAACAAGATTCAGGAGTAACAGGATCCCCGGCAGGTTGTAGCCAGCCCTGCTAACGAGCGGCTCGAGTGACTGTAGAGTTCACAGACCGGTCTCAAGGAAACCCCAGCGCAGAGCAGCAAGTGGCAGGTCCACCATGGTGGCGGGGGTGGCTGCGGGGCCAGCCACAGTTCGCTCTCTCCTTGGTCTACCGCTCTCCCTGCTGGTGAGAGACAAAGGCTGGGAGTAGGAGCTTCTGGGTAGCATGGCCAGACGGGTGGGCAGGGGTAGGAGGAGGGTGCCAGGCCATGTTCTCAGAAAGCTCCAGTGCTGCTGGCTGCAAAGGGTTCCATCGGGGCCTAGAAAAGGGGCAGCCCCTCATCCCCCAGTCACAGCGCGGGGACCCTGGGGAAGGTGTGTAATTTAATCTCGGTGCTTTGCCAGTGGAAAAGGAATGGCCAGAGTAGGAAAGAGGTCTCACTCTCCACATCTGCTACCGGCCCTGGCCCAAGGGACAACTCAGGATACTGAGAGCCACTTGCTTTCAAAACTCGCCAGGCGGAGTTGACCTTTCTTGTGTGGCGGACTTCAGGATCACATATCCTTGGCTTGGTGTTCCTCACGGCCTCTGAGGATCACCTGAGCCGGCTCAAACCCCTCCTAAGGGGCCACACGTCCAGGGACACCCCTGAGAGGAAGGGCCACACCTTCATTTCCAAAAACACAGGCTTGGTTCGTCTGTTTCACGTACCATGCAGGGGAAAGTCCTACTCCTTGGGTTCCGATGCAGCCTTCACTGTTTATGAGCCGTGTGACTTTGAACATCGTATCCTGCCTCCCCGCTGCCCCCAGTTCCCACCTCTGTGAAGTGGGAAGAAGAGTAACAGTGCGTCCCTCACGGGATCACTGTGAGGGGTCAATGCGGCGCCGTACGGAAGCACTGAGAATAAGGCCCGGCCCGGCGTGACGATCGCTCGTGGCACCGCTGCCGCGATCGTGACCGTGTGAGAGTTATGAGGAAGAAAAAGGGGGTTTCTGAAGGAAAAAGCATATTTGGGATCGATTGATTTGGAATGGAAGTGATGAGTTACGGTTAATTTTATCAGCTTGACTGGGCCATCGAGTGCCTAGATATCTGACCAGACATTACTCTGGGTGTTTCTGTGAGGGCGTTTTGAGATTACATCAACATTTAAATCAGTAGGCTGAGTGCAGCACATTTCCCTCTGTAATGTGGGTGGGACTCATTCCATCAGCTGAAGGCCTGAATAGAACAAAAAGGCTGACCTTCCCCTGAATAAGACAGAATTCTCCTGCCTAATGGCCTTTGAACTAGAACTGGGACATCAGCTCTGCAGATTTTGGACTTGCCAGCCTCCATATGATGAGTGTGTATGTGTGTTTAATATGTGTGTATACATGTAATCTGTATGTATAATAGGATATCTCCTGTTTTATGTATATGTGTATATATGTGTATATAGATTCTGTTTCTCTGGAGAACTCTAATACATGACCTGAGGGCCAAGTTTGGTATGAGGATGCATGTTTGTGTACGCACACATGTATGATTTTCTACATGTTGTCATGTCTAATCCAAATAACTGAAGACGTGGCAGCAGTATTCTCAAATTGACTGGAGGTGATTTCGGCTCTCCCCATCGGCCAGGACACGCGATCCCCAGTTCACATTCCCACTGCAGCACACGTGCTTCCTTCTATGCTCAGCTCCACAGAGACAATGGAGAAGAATCTTGAGGGCTCCTAGGAAGGTGGGCCGCCCTCCAGAATCAGGATTCATTCATATAGTCCATATTCACTGGCGGGAGGCAGGGTCAGCGTGAATATGACATGGGTTGCTTCACTTGAGGAGCTCACAGTCTATTGGAGAAGACGAATGCGTAAGTGGAAGACCACAGTGCTGAATACTAAGGGCTGGGACATGGATAAGTCAGGTTCTCTGAGGGGATGCAGTCTGGGGGAGTGGAGATGGACAGGAAGGCACTGAAAACTGGAGAACCCTTGAGCTAAGTCTTAAAGGTTGCATAGAAGGTTAGATAGGTAGAGAATAAAATGGAAGAGAGTCTAAGCAGAGGGAATAGCATGTACAAAGGCCCTGTGTTAAGGGAGGCAGAATGGATTTAGAGAACTGTTTGCCGTAGGCGGAGCATATGGTGGCACTCGGGTGTTGAGGTCAGAGACATAAGGAGTGGCAGGAGGATCATCAGGATCATTTTCTTGAAAACGATTCAAGACGATTCATTGAGGGGTTTTTATCAAAGAAATGGCTGTTTTATTTCCATTTTAGGAAGATTTCTCTGGCTGCTTTGTGGAGAATGATTTGAGGGGGAAGGTGTAGGCAGGGTGACCGAGGAGTCTGTGGCAGATTTCAGGAAGTCTAAGATCGCCATTCTAGTAGTTAAGGCTTAGACTCCTATCATATTTTGTGAGGAATAAGAATTTAATCTCTTATCACACTTCACTGAGAATGAGTTCAGGGACTTTCCCCAAGAGCAAGTTTCCATGATGGGAGGTATAAAGGGTACTAGAGCATTAAAAAACAAACTTCAGCTGCCTTATGATTGTGCCCAGATTCTATCCTGTGAAGAAAGAACATTCCAGAGCTCAGTAATGACCTTGGATGTTTGGTGGCTGTTCTGCACTAAACATTGTGCAGCAAACCAAAGGTCTCGTTGCCCTTGATTCTCATGTTCATGGCTTGCTTCTGGGAAGGGGACAGCCAGTTTCCTTTATTCCCTAAGACCATCAAAGCGAAAATACTAATTTCAGACATCCATGAGACTTGAGATGAGACCGAATGCTTGATAGTAACTTTTCCTTTGTCAAAACAAACAGAAATCAAAACCAGTTAGCCAGGATGAGCCCCAGGGAGGAGGGCTCCAATTGTCAAGTTTTACTCTGGCTCCCACGCTGGGTTGTTTGTTTAAAAACGGGAGGACTTTTGGAGAGACAGCAGCCAGCATTTTCGTGCCAGCAACCTTTGTCGATGAATGAGATTTCCTGTGTCAGCTTGTCTCCCAATGAACATGAAGAACACTGATGAGTCAACCTGATCTAAACCTTGAGGTATCCCGGGGCCCACTGGTGAGGTGAGAGGCACGGGGAGTTAACCAAGGAGCACTAGGATGCGGAAGGACTCGGTGTCCGCTCCAGCCTTTCCCTCCACCACAGGCTTAGGAACAGTCGCTCAGAGGCAGATGGTCATGATAAAGGTTGTGAATCGTGTTTTTGGTGTCTTTATATCCCTCTTCTCCTCACCCTCAGTGTCTGAAGGAATGACCCAGTGTCTGAAGCAATATCGAGGCCCCTGTCTTTAGGGCTGCTTTACCTACTGTAAATCACCTGCTTTATGCAAACACAAAGTGCAGTCTGAGAGGCATATCCCATGCTGATCAGAGAATTCCAGAAACAAGGAGGGATGGTCAGAAGATGGATGGCAGAAGACTGGGGAGAAGGAGTGGGGTGAGAGAAGATGCTTGCTTAGGTCTTCAAGCCAACTTTGGAGAAGGTCAAGCAGAGGTGGCTGGTTCGTGAAACCTTCACCAGGCTGCAGGCAGCAGGCCCTGAGCTTCTGTGCCGTCAGGAAAGGACAGACATCTGAGATCCAACCTCAGAGCTCAGTGCTCTGGCCCTCTCCTTTCTGCCCAGGTGTGTGACCCTCCTACCCCCTGGAATGTGGCTATGCTGGAGATGTAATCAGCAGAATTCCTCTGACTTCTCAAGAAATGCCCCTTTGAGAGGGAAAAGCACCAACAGGTTGGGAACATGTGAATCCCACTGCTATGCCTGAACAATCGCCCCATTGTAATGACCCTGTGCAACAGAGTAGAAGTCTAAGATTTCAAATGACATCTTTGTCAGAAGCCATCCACATGTACCTCTTATATCATCTGACACATTTGTAGGCGAGCACATCAACTTCATCTGCTTGCTCTGTTGTGTTTGCTTGCTTAGCTATTTCATATCTATCGAATTGTATACAGCATCTCCCTTTCTGTATTATCAGAGCTACAGATTCCTAGAACTAGAGTCGTGTGATGTGTAAAATAATAGACAGTGGGTCCACTGGTAGATGGAATCCTCTGTCCCTACCAGCATTTGTTCATATTCTGGTTTAATATCATCAAAATCATCTTTCCTGCATCTCTGGGCTCAGGAAAAACAATAAAAAATAAAACTACTCTGAATGGATTCACACTCAGACCAAAAAGGTACCTAAGATTGTAGCTAAGCACAATCTTAGGCAGTTACTGGTTACATGTGCACCACACACAAAAGCGTGGGTCAGGCAAGGGGTGGCCACGATAAAAACGATGAGGTTCTTTCCTAGAAGGAAGGACATTTGGTCACTTGGCTCTATGGAAAGGGAAGTTCTTTCTGGAGTAATTTGTGACTGAACCCCAAGCCATGAAACACCTCATGTGAGAAGAAGCCAGCTCTCCAAGCGAAATAAAACGGAGCTGGGGCCCGGTGATAACCATCGGAAAGGGACGGGCAGCTCGCCCGGGGTCGGAGGTTTTCTTTGCTCTGGGTATCCCTTCTGACAGGTTTTCCCCAAACTAGGAGTAAGTGCTTTTCAAGTATATTAAAAATTTTAAGAAGAAGGAGAACATTTTGAATGGCCCCTGGTTCAGGCCCCTTGGGGGTTCGCCACTTATGTTTTTAACAGCTCAGTTCTCGGCAGGTATCAGCTTTCCAGTTGGCAGAAACAGAGTGGGAAACGCACTTGATTCTCCAAGTTGTGCCTGGGGATCTGGGTTTAGACCTAACAAGGGGCAGATGAGGAACAGCGTGTGAGGGCCTTTGGGGGCTCCAGAGCAAGCTGCAGAACATCAGTGTCAGACTGACAGCCTTCCTGCTACTGCGTCTCACCTGACTACTTCCCCCCAAATCC
>NW_011888811.1:804298-810333 GCF_000151845.1 Pteropus vampyrus
CCTAGAACTAGAGTCGTGTGATGTGTAAAATAATAGACAGTGGGTCCACTGGTAGATGGAATCCTCTGTCCCTACCAGCATTTGTTCATATTCTGGTTTAATATCATCAGAATCATCTTTCCTGCATCTCTGGGCTCAGGAAAAACAATAAAAAATAAAACTACTCTGAATGGATTCACACTCAGACCAAAAAGGTACCTAAGATTGTAGCTAAGCACAATCTTAGGCAGTTACTGGTTACATGTGCACCACACACAAAAGCGTGGGTCAGGCAAGGGGTGGCCACGATAAAAACGATGAGGTTCTTTCCTAGAAGGAAGGACATTTGGTCACTTGGCTCTATGGAAAGGGAAGTTCTTTCTGGAGTAATTTGTGACTGAACCCCAAGCCATGAAACACCTCATGTGAGAAGAAGCCAGCTCTCCAAGCGAAATAAAACGGAGCTGGGGCCCGGTGATAACCATCGGAAAGGGACGGGCAGCTCGCCCGGGGTCGGAGGTTTTCTTTGCTCTGGGTATCCCTTCTGACAGGTTTTCCCCAAACTAGGAGTAAGTGCTTTTCAAGTATATTAAAAATTTTAAGAAGAAGGAGAACATTTTGAATGGCCCCTGGTTCAGGCCCCTTGGGGGTTCGCCACTTATGTTTTTAACAGCTCAGTTCTCGGCAGGTATCAGCTTTCCAGTTGGCAGAAACAGAGTGGGAAACGCACTTGATTCTCCAAGTTGTGCCTGGGGATCTGGGTTTAGACCTAACAAGGGGCAGATGAGGAACAGCGTGTGAGGGCCTTTGGGGGCTCCAGAGCAAGCTGCAGAACATCAGTGTCAGACTGACAGCCTTCCTGCTACTGCGTCTCACCTGACTACTTCCCCCCAAATCCGCTTTGACCAGGATTGCCCATGGCGGCTAAGCTCACATTATCCCATAACCGTTTTTCTTGTAGAATGAACATCTCCCTGATAGTCTCTCCTTGATAGTCTTAATAGATCCCCAAACTGTCTCTAAGAGGTGAAAGCATGTTGAGTAATAGGTAAATACAATTTTAATAGGACAAACATAGCAGTTCTCTGAAAGGAGACTGTTTACTTCATGAAGTGTTAAATAAAGTTTGCTTGTATCACCTAGAAAAAGGCATATGCCATTAAAATGGGATTCTTTTCTCCCTTCTCTCACCCTTCCTTCCTCCCTCCCTCCCTCCCATCCTCCCTCTTCCTCCCTTGTCTCCTCCCCTCTCTCCTTCCTTTCCATCCACCTACTCAACCATCTATTCATCCATCCATCCTTCTTTCATCCTTTAGTGGGTGAAACACAAGCCAGCTTTAGTGCTGTTTCTCAAAAAGGAGGATCCGTATCCAGGGAAGGGAGCTACAGGTTACGGCATCTCAGCCCTGCAGGCAGGTATGGCGCATGCTGCTGGTAGAGCAGGCAGGTGGTGGTGCTTCAGCACTGGTTGGATGCCAGCTGCATTGGGTCGTATAAGGAATCTTAACCTGAGGCTCATGGCTGCCACTCCGGAGCTCTGACCAGAAATTGTAGGCAAAATGTATGTGCATGTTTCTGGGATAATTGTCCACCAGAACTATCAGATTCTTGATTGTCAGAGCCATCTGTGACTTAAATTACTGATTTTTGTTTTGTTTTGTTTTTACCCATGTGCTATCTCTTCTCTTAATAGTTGAAAAACATAGCAGCATAGAAGGAGTTAAAAACTCGAGCTCTGGAGTCATGCTACCTGAATAGGAATGCCAGCTCCATCAGTTACTAGCTTGGTGACCTTAAAGAATTACTTAATATCACTGAGCTTCAGTGATTCTACTATTTCGTAGGAATGATGAATGGATTAAATGAGATAATGCATGCAAAGAATGTAGCAATTGGCATAGCACATCTAAGGGGCTCGGTAAATGTTAGTAATCACTGGTGCTTTGAAATACCCATAAAAAAAAAACACTGGTGCTAGAAATACCCATAAAAAAACAATATTTTAGTTGCAAGTTATGCTCTAAACCGAAAGACAGCATACTATGGCCTCTGGGCCAAATCCTACCCACTGACTGTTTTTGGAAATAAAATTGTATTAGGGCACAGCCATACCCATTCATTTATGTATTGTCTATAGCTGCTTTCAAAGCACAAGCACAGAGTTGAATAGTTGTGACAGGGACCATAAGGCCTGCAGAGCCTAAAATATTTACTACCTGGCCCTTCACAGAAAAACATTTGCCAACCCCTGCTGTAAACAATTAGAAAACAATAAATAATACATAATTTACCCTGGAGAAACTCACAAGTGCACAAGGAGGCATAGACAAGGATGTTTATAATGTCATCATTTTACTGTCAAATACCTGGAAAAAATCTAACTGTCAATCAGAAGAAGAATGCTGTACTCATACTATGGTAGATAAAAAGAATGCATTCTGTCTGTATTGAGTCATGTGGAAAAGTCTCCAATAGAGATTGTTGAGTAAAAAAAATCAAGGATGTTACCATTTGTATAAAACATGCAAAACATATTGTATATTTTCTCACAGTTCATATGTAAATATGCAAATGTATAGAAAGGACCCTGAAAAAATATGCAACAGATAATACTGCTTGCCTTTGAGGAAGAATGGAGCGTGGAGGTTTTTGTCAGTTGAGACTTCAGCCCTATCCATAATGCTTTTACATTATGGCCAGGAGAATGCATTCATGTATTTTTTAATTAAAATTAATTGAAAACATGTTGTATATAAAATGCAAGACTCTTTGGCAGAACATTGAGGGGTGGATATGATTCCAATAAGTTGAACATTGGGGGAAGAACATGATGCCCAGCAGAGGGGCCACGAGAGCAAAACAATAGGGCTAGAATGGCGCTGATGTCACTGCCGGAGGTGGCCCCATGAAAGGCAGGAGAAGGTGAGGATCGGGGAGGGGCAGCGGACAGCTAGCACTGAGGGAAGTCATCAAGGGGAATTAAAGTGTTCCACCTGTTGTCACACTGGGCCACTCTCGACAGAGGTAGCAGATGGGGTCCTGGGGTCCATCTGGCCTGCCAAACAAGGAGGTGGGGGCCTGTTCTTCTCAATCAACCCCCTTCTTTGACTTCATAGTTTCTTCACGTTGTTCCAGCAGGAGAGGACCAGAGTCCTTGTTCTGCTTCTCAGGGCGTCATAAAGCTGACTAGACAATCGGATTTGGTCTTTAGCCTTAGGAGAAAATATGCCTGTTTCTAAAACAGTTGTTATAACATGTAGAAGTGCCAGTCAGATGTGGTTTGGGGGGAGGCAACTCTGCATTCATATTTTTAACATTAGGAAATCCACCCAGTTGGAAGAAAGCATAAATGTGCTTCCTGGGATGAGCAGTAGTTACACAATGTACAAGAAGAAACTGAGTAGGTGGCCAGGTGTAGGGCTTTGTTGGAAACAAGGGTGTGCCCCGGCTCTCAGCACTTGGCAGGAATAGGGAAATAAAGTTTCAAAGTGACAGAAGTGATGATCAGACTTCATCTCCGGGATTAGGCAGTAGGGAAGAGGTTGTTCCTCGCTGCCCTTCTCCACCCCATGGTGGCCCCTGTAGTAAAAAGTGGAACCAATGAGTTGAGCCATCCTGGGTCCTCTCCAGGCAGGGGTTGGTTGGCAAGCTATTTCTGTAAAGAGTCAGATAGTAAATATTTTAGGGCTTGCAGTACATGTGGTCTCTGTCACAACTACGCATTTCTGCTGCTGCGACGTGAAAGCAGCCATAGACAGTATGCAGATGATTGTGGATGGCTACGTTCTGATAAAACTTTATTTATAAAGGCAGTGGCAGGCTAGATTTGGCCCGTTCTCTTCTAAAACAGTGGTTCTACACCTTGGGGTATCAACACTATTCTGTCCTCAGGGGATTTGCAGTATGTTGGGAGATGGTTAAAGGCAGCAGCTTTGAATTCTGGCCCAAAGCCCTTATTAGCTCTGTGACCTTGAACAAATGGTGTAACCTCATGAGCGTTAGTATCTTCATCTGTAAAATAGGTATAACACCCGCCTCATCAGGCTCTTTGCATATGAAGTTAGATTAACAAATGAAGGAAGGATAGCCTAGCAGTTAAGAATATAGAATGCAGATTTACTGAATTCACATCCTGGCTCCAGCATTAATTAGCTGTGTGATCAGACCAGGTTCTTTATATTTTATTCCTTACTCTTACCATCTCTAAAGTGGGATTAATAATGATCCCTGCTTTATAGTGTGTTAGGGCTACGATGTGAGTTCACAGGTAGGAAGAGCTTAGAACAGCGCTGAGGACATTGTGCACTCAGTAAACATCAGATACCAGTAGTGAGTGGTAGTAATTACTTTAATTATAAGTATATTGCTTTCAATAATAATAGACTTTTACCTGCCTTAAAAATTAATAAATTAAATCCCATTCAAGGCAATCCTTATAATAAGGTTACTTTTACACTCTTGCATTGCAATATAATTTTTTGAGAGGGTGAGAAATGAATGGAGCATCAGTTTATAATCAGCAGTCTGTCTTTTATCTGGCGCTACCAAGGGGAGAAGCAACTAGATTCTACTATAAATATGTTAATTGTAAAAGAATAAAAAATTTTAAAGCATGAGTTACTCTACTGTAAAACTTTAACTCACAAATCAGAGTGGGAAGTGGGAGGGTTGAAGGACAAGGGTCTTAAAATCTGAGAACATTTAACTAAATGATCGACTCAATCCCATAGCACAATCCAGACATGGGCCAAATCAGCTCCTGCCCCCACCCCACCTAACCCTGGTCACAGGTTAGAGTGAACAGGCGACCCGAGTGTGCCCAGTTATAGTCAGTCTCAGGATTTTGTTGGACTTTTTGAGAAAATAAGCCTTTATTTTCCCTACTGGAATTGCTAAGCTGGTAGGATACAAGCCTGGAGGGGACCACTGCACGAGCAGATCTTCCTAAGAATGAAGCCCGTAAAGAGGAAAGCGAGAGAGAAATTCTTGACGTGACTTTCCTCACCAGATCCAGCTGTACCTGGATCCTGTTAACCCTCATACTTTAAAGTTATAAATAAATTGTCGTTGTTCTTAAACCAGTTTCTGTCACTTGTACTTCAAAGAGGCCTGACAAATACACCAACCGATTACGCTGTGACAAGAAAAATAAAAAAGTAAAGCATTTTTCAGAGTTCTGCTCTGGATGAAACAAGGCAAACTTTCCTCACTCCCTTAAACTATTTAGAAAAGAGCCAGTAAACACTCTGGTTAATAGTTCCGAGAACAGACATCCACTCTGGATGAGGTAGACGGCATATTGATCTATAGAAAACAAATCAGGTGGGTCTCAGAACTGCTAGAGATCTGAAGAACCGGGCTCAGGATGGGGTGGGAACAAGGGCAGTTAGTGCACCAGCACCACAAGGGACCGTCATTGCCACCGCCAGCACTTGAGTGCTGGTCCTGCACACAGACAGCCTTCTTTGGCACCGCTGCTCCAGAAGTGGACTGTGCCTCCACCCTTGCAAGGCTTCCGCATGCTGAGCGACAGCGCTTCCTCGTCAAAATTTCAGATTCAAAATCCCAGGCAGGTATAGCTGATTGTCTGAGCCTAGGTCAATGCCTGCTCAAGTTGCAGGGGAAGGCTGAATTCTGAATTCTAGAGTGGAAGGCAGGCTGCACCTCCCCCTGAGTCTCTGGAAAGCAAAAAAAATGAAAATGGAATGGAATGGAGTGAGTGGAGCAGAGTAGGAGTAAATCAAATAAAACGGCACATATCCGCGACGGTTCATCTTCCCTTTTTAGAAATGCTGCCGCTCTGCATGGGCATCTGCTCACCATCCTTGGCCCTTAGCACCACCATAGCTCACCTCCTGCCCCTGCGGACCAACCAGAACCTGTGATCTGACCAGCACCGCCCACCTCTGGGTCACTTTTCTAGGCCACTCGGTGATTTCCCTGGGACCCGTTACCTCCCTGAGCTGTCAACCATGGGCAGTGTGATTTCCAGAAGGCCCTCAGTCCAGCTCATGCCATCCGTGAGCGGACTCTAAATCTGCCCCCAGCACCAAGTG
>NW_011888811.1:810383-815358 GCF_000151845.1 Pteropus vampyrus
AAAAAAATGAAAATGGAATGGAATGGAGTGAGTGGAGCAGAGTAGGAGTAAATCAAATAAAACGGCACATATCCGCGACGGTTCATCTTCCCTTTTTAGAAATGCTGCCGCTCTGCATGGGCATCTGCTCACCATCCTTGGCCCTTAGCACCACCATAGCTCACCTCCTGCCCCTGCGGACCAACCAGAACCTGTGATCTGACCAGCACCGCCCACCTCTGGGTCACTTTTCTAGGCCACTCGGTGATTTCCCTGGGACCCGTTACCTCCCTGAGCTGTCAACCATGGGCAGTGTGATTTCCAGAAGGCCCTCAGTCCAGCTCATGCCATCCGTGAGCGGACTCTAAATCTGCCCCCAGCACCAAGTGGTAACTAATTACCAAGCCAGTCCAGCCTCACCACATGGCTTTGCACGTGACTGCTCTGCGTGGCGGGCAGAGGAGAGTCAGGCAAGGAGCACCCAGGAAGCCGCAGGTTCCGTCAAGCTTGCCCTCCTTGTCATTTCTCTACTGTCTCCCTGGAAACTAATCCCGTCCCTCTGGACGACTCCACAGCCCGGCTGCTTGCTTCAATGATCGTCAAGGTAGCTTCTCCCTTCATTAATTAACTACTCAGAAAAACGCTGTCCAACACTGTGCTGCTTGGCCTCTAGCTTGTTAACACAGGGGACTCCAGAGAAACTTTGACCTGGCACATGGCTGTGAGTGAGCTGGGTGACTCAAGAGAAAAGCTGAATGGAAGAGGTGCTTTTTTCCTCGTGGCTTACCACCACTTTGGGGGATGACGATGGGTAGGAAGGATAGGTAGGAAGAGCGAGGCCACAGCTATCACTGGGAGACTGTGTCTTCTGCCGTTTAAAGTGGGAATGTCCCTTGCAGGGTCTTAGAAGGTGGGGGCCCAATTACAGGGTAGAGAGACCTGCAGACTGAGTCTGGATAGAAGGCTAGGTATATTAGAATGTATTAACCTCTACATTTGGGCAAAGTTGTCCTAAATAAGATGTCAAAGATTAAGTGGGGCATAAAACCTGAATTCAGTTTGATGATATGTATTTGTCTCCAATATATGCCAATCAGTGTCTGAGAACGGGGGAAATAACTACCTAAAACGTAGTCTTGCCCTAAAGGAGGTCAGTCTAGCGGGACAGATGAGATAATGGAATAGGCCACTTTCAGTGCAGAGGGACAGTGGGCCACAGGGGTAAGCAGGAACTGCTGATGGGAACGTAATAGAGGCACTGTATTAGTTTCCTTGGCTGCTGTAACAAATTGCCATGAATTTGTAGCTTAAAACAACAGAAATGTATTCTCTCACGGTCCTGGAGGACAGAAGTCTGAAACCAAGGCATCAGCAGGGCTGCACTTTCTCCGAGAGAGAGTTTACTCTCTGCTCCTTCTGGCTTCTGCTGGCCACGGCATTCCGTGCCTTGCTGCTGCATCACTCCCGTATCTGCCCCCACCTTGTCCTCACATCACCTTTCCCTCTGCATGTCTGTCTCCCTCTGCCTCTCTCTTGTAAGAATATCTGTGATGGCTTTTGGGGCCCATCCAGGATAAGCTTCTCCCCTCAAGATTCTTAACTTAATTGCATCTTTTAGGACATAAGATATGATTGTCATATAAAGTAATATTCAGAGGTTCCAGGATTAGGAAATAAATGTATCTGGGGTGGGGTGGGGGGTATTTTTCAAAGCCTCGGAGGCTAGGGTGGGTGGCAAGAAAGTGTTCCCAGAAGAATTAAGGACTGCTAGTCCTAGGCCTGTTTGCCTTCCCCATTTCTAGCCCTTCCCTAGGTCTGCTCTGCCGCTCAGGGGGCCAATGCCTGCAGGCTGTGGTTCCGTGGTTCCCGTGTGAGCTAGCTTCCATCTGTGTTCTTCAGCAAGGAGCGGCATTCATGGAGACGTTGGGGAGGGGCCAGGAGGAGGAAGGCAGGATATTTCTTCTCCTCTGCCTCGACAGCCTTTCTGATAGTGGCTGTGTCTCCTGTGTGGATGCATCTCCTGCCAGACAGTCCCTGGGCTCCAGGAACAACACCTGCTCCCTTGTGCCTCTGGCCGCGGGGTAGAGACAGCTTCCTGCCGTTGCTTATCTGTGGATGGCTCAGCATCCTCTCCTGGTCTCTCAGCTCCTCTGTCATCTATACAACCAATTCCCCTGCGTTAAATTCCCCCCATAGGAAATACTTAAAGTGGTTTCGATTTTCCGGGCAGGCCCCTGACCGATGCTAAGTCCGAGCTTAGATTTAAAGGCTGAACAGTCTAGGATCGGGTGGAAGAGGACTGTCGTGCCACGAGCTCCAGTGCTGAGTCAGACAGACAGACCCTGCCTGTTCGGAACCTCAGTCAAATGGAAAAGACAGACACTAATCAACTCAGCACCCGAATAAATACATGATTACAAACAATAATCAGTGTGTGAAGGGCAAGTAGGATGGCTTTAGAAAAATACAGTGATGGGACACCCAGTCCAGGATGGAGGGTCAGTAGGGCTCCCTGGGGAGTGACGTGTGAGCTGAGGTTGAGATAGAAGGCAACGGAGCTGAGGCGTTCCGGAGAGGAAGCGTGTGCCCGAGTCCTAATGCAGGAGGGAACTCTCCAGGGTCTGGAAAAGCTTGGCATGAGTAGAGTACCAACTGTACTCTAAGTAGAGGGCCTCCCTGGGAGGGGCAGAAGGGCGGCAAAAGGTGGATGGCACAGCAGCTCGTGGGGCTTGGGCTGAGGAAGGGGTCCAGCCATATTGTTTCTGTGGGGCAGAAGGGAGTGTCGTCTGAGCTGGCAGCTACCTCAGGCCTTAGCTTGGCCGCAGGCGATCAGGTACAGACACCACCCCTCCAAAATCTGCTAGAGCGTTTGAGCAACCAGTTTTCTTCTTAAGAAATGAAGTGGCATGCGTGGACCCGGAAGCCATGTGAGAAAACCTTGGTTCCAGCACCAGGAAGAAGTTTCTGGAAGTTTCCGCCAACCCCAAAGAAGCCCTTGAACTCAATGACGGCTAGCACAGTGAAGGGTGGAGACGATTTTGGTGGTGGCTGGGAAGGGGTTTTGTTGGTGTGAATACTGCTCCCTCCACACTGCATCCGCCCCTCTGGTCTTTCTCACTCGGGCTGGTCGTAATTCCCTGGTTCTGAAATGCTGGTTTTATGCTGTGATTCTTTTGGGGTTCGCTGTTCCAATGCTCATTGTTTTTGTTGTTATTGCTCTTATTGTAGTAGCAAAGAATAACTTCTAACAAAAAAAAAAAAATCTTTGACAGGGGTATATGGGGCAGTGAGGATCTCGGCATTTTGCAAACTCTCTGCTGGACCTTTTGTAACACATGTGTCTTCTGAAACTTCTGAAGTGCCATATACCACCTGGCTAAGATGAGAACAACTTAAGAGGGAGGACAGGCTTTTCTCAACACCAGTACCAGACATACAGCCCCCCAACTGCAGGAGGTACAGTTGCTTAGTTCCCACCTTACCTAAAGCTATTGTCCTTTGTTCTTTTAAGAATCCGGGGAGTAATCTGCCTAGAAAACAGTAGTAGAACCATCTACAAATGTAGAGAAGCATCGATATTGGCATCTAGGACCCTCCCGGCCCTCCCGCCTCCATTACCCACCTTTCTAGGAGGCAGGGAAGTGCCCTCTTGTAAGCAGTCCGGGAAGAACAGGATGGTAGAGAAGAAAGAGAATGTGGGGAGGGATTGGGGTGATGCCCACACACTTTCAGAACTCGAAATAGTAACTCTAGATTCCTGGATTCTGATCCTAGCCGTTTATCCTCCTGCAAGTCATTTATGTTTTGTTCATGTGCAAAATGGAATGGTGCCAAAAAAAAAAAAAACCATGCAAAAAAAAGTGTTTATGCTCCTTGGTCATTCTCACAAGAGAATAGAAATCGATTGTATAGGATGCTAGACCTTCTGAAAGACACCTGTGGAGGTGAGTGGACTGCCATTGGCTTTAGAGGAGGCTGATGTTTTCGCCGTAGAAGCTAACTACCTCGGTCAAGGCTTCTGACAAGTGATTTTGGGAGCAGTGTGAATAAAGATTGGTGCTGACTCTGGGCTTCAGGCTGGTGCTCTGTGGCTGAGTTAGCTGGAGGTCAAAGATGCCAACATTGGGCCAGCTTTAAAGAAGGAAAGATGGTGCTGCCTGGCAGTGCTCATGTCATTTCTGCCCTTGGCATAGACACATTTTCTTATCCACCTGTAAAAATCACCGGAGGAATTTTCATGAACTCACAGACCTTTTATTGTCCCAGAAACCAGGGAGAAGACGAATCAGTGTTAAGGCTTGGGTAAGCATTGCAGACTACTTGCTGCTCCCTTTAAAACTGTGTCTGTCTCACTGATCTGGGGCAGATTGTGTTTGGTTTGGGTGTTGACACCAGGCAGTTCTGATTCACAGCAGTTACCTCCTCCTTGTTTCTGTTCATTAAGTTTCATTAAGGCTTAAACAGCCATGCATGTGGCCTGGATTTGGGGAATTGGGGTGGATCTGGACAATTAAAATCCTTTAGGTTTTGCCCGTTATCTCTGAGTAGAGAAAGACCAGAGAGAACAACTCTTCCCCCCTGCTCTTTTACTGCTGTGTTAGTCAACACAATTTCAGGGGGATTAATTGACTGCAAGAATGATTTGCATTTTATTGCCCCGGTCTGCTCATTGGGTCAGAAGATGTCATAAAAGTAGAAGCCCAAGGCTGCTGACAGCTTCAGAGACAGTGAGCCTCCACAAAGAAATGAGACTAGCTGGTCTCATTTTTTATAACTAGGTGGTGTAATAAGCCACATGAGTTTCCAGTTGATCTACTCTGAGAGTCGGGTTTTGTGTTTTTCCAGCACCCAGTGAAGCAGGTAAGCCTGAGCAGAATGAATTTACGAAAGCAAGAAACCTGGGGTCCAGAAAGATTGGACTTGGATGGCAACCCAGTAAGAATTTTCTCTAAAGGTTAGGTAGAAATCTAATCTACAAGTTGGTACTGTTAAACTC
>NW_011888811.1:815408-847921 GCF_000151845.1 Pteropus vampyrus
GCATTTTGCAAACTCTCTGCTGGACCTTTTGTAACACATGTGTCTTCTGAAACTTCTGAAGTGCCATATACCACCTGGCTAAGATGAGAACAACTTAAGAGGGAGGACAGGCTTTTCTCAACACCAGTACCAGACATACAGCCCCCCAACTGCAGGAGGTACAGTTGCTTAGTTCCCACCTTACCTAAAGCTATTGTCCTTTGTTCTTTTAAGAATCCGGGGAGTAATCTGCCTAGAAAACAGTAGTAGAAAGAACCATCTACAAATGTAGAGAAGCATCGATATTGGCATCTAGGGCCCTCCCGGCCCTCCCGCCTCCATTGCCCACCTTCCTAGAAGGCAGGGAAGTGGCCTCTTGTAAGCGGTCCGGGAAGAACAGGATGGTAGAGAAGAAAGAGAATGTGGGGAGGGATTGGGGTGATGCCCACACACTTTCAGAACTCGAAATAGTAACTCTAGATTCCTGGATTCTGATCCTAGCCGTTTATCCTCCTGCAAGTCATTTATGTTTTGTTCATGTGCAAAATGGAATGGTGCCAAAAAAAAAAAAAACCATGCAAAAAAAAGTGTTTATGCTCCTTGGTCATTCTCACAAGAGAATAGAAATCGATTGTATAGGATGCTAGACCTTCTGAAAGACACCTGTGGAGGTGAGTGGACTGCCATTGGCTTTAGAGGAGGCTGATGTTTTCGCCGTAGAAGCTAACTACCTCGGTCAAGGCTTCTGACAAGTGATTTTGGGAGCAGTGTGAATAAAGATTGGTGCTGACTCTGGGCTTCAGGCTGGTGCTCTGTGGCTGAGTTAGCTGGAGGTCAAAGATGCCAACATTGGGCCAGCTTTAAAGAAGGAAAGATGGTGCTGCCTGGCAGTGCTCATGTCATTTCTGCCCTTGGCATAGACACATTTTCTTATCCACCTGTAAAAATCACCGGAGGAATTTTCATGAACTCACAGACCTTTTATTGTCCCAGAAACCAGGGAGAAGACGAATCAGTGTTAAGGCTTGGGTAAGCATTGCAGACTACTTGCTGCTCCCTTTAAAACTGTGTCTGTCTCACTGATCTGGGGCAGATTGTGTTTGGTTTGGGTGTTGACACCAGGCAGTTCTGATTCACAGCAGTTACCTCCTCCTTGTTTCTGTTCATTAAGTTTCATTAAGGCTTAAACAGCCATGCATGTGGCCTGGATTTGGGGAATTGGGGTGGATCTGGACAATTAAAATCCTTTAGGTTTTGCCCGTTATCTCTGAGTAGAGAAAGACCAGAGAGAACAACTCTTCCCCCCTGCTCTTTTACTGCTGTGTTAGTCAACACAATTTCAGGGGGATTAATTGACTGCAAGAATGATTTGCATTTTATTGCCCCGGTCTGCTCATTGGGTCAGAAGATGTCATAAAAGTAGAAGCCCAAGGCTGCTGACAGCTTCAGAGACAGTGAGCCTCCACAAAGAAATGAGACTAGCTGGTCTCATTTTTTATAACTAGGTGGTGTAATAAGCCACATGAGTTTCCAGTTGATCTACTCTGAGAGTCGGGTTTTGTGTTTTTCCAGCACCCAGTGAAGCAGGTAAGCCTGAGCAGAATGAATTTACGAAAGCAAGAAACCTGGGGTCCAGAAAGATTGGACTTGGATGGCAACCCAGTAAGAATTTTCTCTAAAGGTTAGGTAGAAATCTAATCTACAAGTTGGTACTGTTAAACTCGTAAAAGTTTCTAGCTGCAGGTTCTTGTCGTTTGTAGCAGGGATTAGACACTCCTGCTGGGAGAGGCAGGTGACATGAATGAGTGAAGTCGGTCTGGTGGTCAGTGGAGGGAACCGGGCCCCTTGGCCCCACAGGGAGCCTTTGTGTGAATTAGGAATAGGGGCCCCTTCCTCTCCTTGGAAGCCAACTGGGCCAGCTTTGATTTCAGCCATTCTGGAACCTCTCAGCAGGCACTACCTCCCCAACCAAATGCCATGGCCTGCCCGCCCGGAAGCGGTGCACGCTCAGCTCAAGGCCATGTTTGTCATGCAGGGGTGTGGACCCAGCTTGCTAACTGCTTCTGACTTATTGTTTTGTTTTTTTTTGTTTTTTTTTCCAAAATATACTGGAGATCTAATTTTTGTGTGTGAAATATCTTGGTTTTAAAATGAAAGCTGCAACTTCAGTTTCGTTTCCCCTAATTACTGTTGGAGTGAACCAACAAGCCCTGTGTAAAGGGCAGGCTGGGTTGCAAGTCTGCAGACTCTGGTATTATGTGGTAAAGGAGTTACAGTATACCGCCTCTACACGCCTACACACACACACACAACTGAGACAAAAGAGTTGAGGGTGCTGGAATTCTTTTTTTTTTTTTATTCTCACACCCCAAAAGAGCGCACGTTTGGAAAGGAACAAACGCCAAGCATGAACATGTTCAGACTGGTGAGGTGGAGACTGCTCTCCAAGAGGAGAGAGTAAAATCTCAAGGACGTGATGGATACACAGAGCCCTTAGGAGAGGGGCTTTATTAAGTGAGGCAGGCAGAGTGAACCAGGAAGGACGACTGTGCTCCAGGTGGGTGTTTTCAGTAGCGCACAGTGAGCTTCACCTCTTTAATTGCCAGGCAGACTAGAAGAATGCGAGGCCTCCTTTTGGGGCCTTAAAAATTGGGAAGGGAAAGGAAGAATTCCTGGAGGGTGGCTGGCATGCCAGCTCCCTGGCGCACTCAGCTCTGAGCATGCTCTGTGCTTCCCAGAGGCCTGTGATGGCTGATTCCAGCCCTGACGGTGTTTGGTCTTCCCTGCTGAGCCCAGATTGAGTGCATAGAGATGGCTAATTAAACTCTGAACTGCCAAACACACTAAAGAGAGTCCCTTTGAAGAGCAGAGGCTCGCAGGGACCGTTTCCTGCTTACAGCTTGCAAACCCAGATCGTTGTCAGTCTGAGATTGTGTTAAGTGTAACTAAGGCATGTGGATGGCACTCAGCACCATTCCCCTTTTGCTAAACGTTCTAATCTTGGATGGGTGGTGACCTGTTTTCTCATTTCATTTTCAGGTATGTGTGCTTTGGAGGGGGAGGGAGAAGTTAGATCAGTCAAGCTTTAACAGCCCAATTAACCCACAGAGTCTTTTTGTATAAACCTATTAAAGGAAATCTATTATATATGTCCTTTTGCCTATATGTGTGTATTCACACATGTATCCAGATTATCATGGAAGTAAGATCAGTGTTGATATCAGTTTTGTCAGGGGTCTTTGTGTGTCCTGTTCCCCCTTTGGGGTGACCAGTTGGTTCCAAAAAGTACTGCGAGACAGTGCTTCTTACCAGGAAGCAAAGGAGTCAAATTCTTGTTTTGGTTAAGTTATATCACACATGGTAGCATTCAATAAAGAGTAGATTATCTAGTTCTGCGATCACTCCGTTTGCTTTGGAGCTGTAAGATGCGGGGGCTTAAAAACAACTTTTCCTCCTACCTTGTAAGTTCTTCTAGCTGGGCTAATCAAATTAACAGAGACAGATTAACAGGAGAAAATCAAATTTTAATATATGCGTGCATGGAATTCACATAAGCATGAAAAGTCCAAAGATAGGTAAAACTGGATATATATCTCATTTTGGATGAAGTAGAAAGCGGGGCCACGGGTAGGGGTCTGACATTTCAAAGGAAGTAGGCAATTTATAGGTAGTTGAGGAAGGGAGGTGGGGATACATGGAAGGTAAATTTTTCCTTCAGTGGGACACAGAGGTTGATCCAGTAAACAGGCCCTGTTTGGCACCTTCCTATCTACCATACTTAACTCAAATTAGGCTAAGGCGAACACCCTAAGATTTCCTTCCTAGAGTAGGCCTTTCCCTCTGAATTTCTTAGTCGGGAAATGGGGAAAGGTCAAAGGTTCTTTCTGAGTCTTTGTTTCTTGATAACCAACTTAAAATCAGTTTCCCAAAAGGCAAAACTTTAGTCCCCTTCAAAGAAAAATGGATAAGTTCAGATTGTGGGTTTGCCTGGTATTGAGCTGCTGGGAACACATTTATCAGCGACTGTGTGAATAGTGTTACTGAGGCGAGGAAGAAGCAGCTTTAAACTTAGCTGACAGGAGTTCAGAACTGCATACAGCTGCCGCCGAAGGTCCCTGATCGGAGCGGGAGATAAATAGCGGGTCTTACAGGAAAGAAGTGCTAACATCACATCTAGAGTTATCATTTCTCCACTTTTCCAGGGTTGAAATGATTAAATGACGAATTGTCCTGGCACAGTCATTTCTCCCATCTGCCACGTGATTTTACCCGCTTTTCCCAAACCCTGGATGTTGGGGTGGGGAGAGCGAGATAAAGAGTCAATAGTAAACATTCAGCCCTGAGGCGTTTACAGGGAGGTGGAGGAGGCCTGTGTGCTACTTTTTAAAAATAAACCATCTCCTTACTCTTTTGGAAATAAGCGAGACATACAGTATATAAAAAATAATTACTCCGTTATCTTAACTAGCTCTTTGGCCAGAAATTAAAACTAGAAGCTCTGCAGATAAAAAAAAAAAAAAAAAAAAATCAGAGCATAAAATATGAGCCCTGTATCTTCAGTGCCTGTGAGCTTCATTAGGCGTATAAGGGGAAAATCGAAAAAAAGCTAGAAAAGATTCAGAGTTTAAACTAACCAGAGAAAGCGGTGGTTTGTTTAGCATAGTGTTAACACTCAAGGGTCGAGTTGCTGGATGGCCACAGGCTGTAGAGTTCTAGCTAAAGACAGTTACTGTGTTACTTTGTGCAAATCCCTGTGCCTCTCTGAGCTCTATCTTAGTCATCTGCAATATGCATTAATAATAAGGACCTTACAGATGGTTCTTTATGTTAAAAGGGAAAATGAATATATACTACCTTGTACAATGCTCACCAAATGTTATGGTGTGTGGGGTCTGGCGTCAGACTGAATTAGGTTCAAATGCTGGCCCCACAGCACTCCTGCCGTGTGGCTTTGGGCAAGTCACTTAGCCACCCTGAGCTTCTGTTTCCTCAGCCGTGCTGATGATTGTGTCTTTGTGAGGAGTGAGACAGTGTATGCAAAAAAGCACAGTACAGGGTCTGGCCTAGGATGAATTTTTCATCAATTTGGGGTGTTTTTGGCCGCTTTGAATATGTCATTCTATTTAGCCTCCTACTGCAAGCACCGCTGCCCACTGCTCACACCGCTCTCTAGCTATCTGCGGAACAGGGATGTCTGTTGCTGAGTAGAGGAGCTTCTCGTGGCTTCTGGGACAGCCCTCTCAATTCAGCATCCCCTATCCTTGGAGGCCCTGATGGGAGAAGGTTCTGAAGCATCCAGTCACTCCAAACAGGCCATAAAACCCCAGGAGGAAAGAGCCCGTTAGCACCTGCACAATTGGGGACCCATGTCAGCAAAATGGCTGGGAGCTTCCTGCCGAAACTCGAGGGCATGGCAGGTTTACAGAGGCCCTTCATTAAGATGAATTATGAAGCTGTGGGTCTCTCTGGCTCAATTTGGCCCAGGCTGGGAGGCAGAGGTCCAGCTGGCCCCCTGCCTGCAAGGCATGAAACCCTCTTCCTCTCCTCCCAGGCTCCTTCCCACCCCACCAAGTACCCCCTACCCTTGTTTAATGAAAGAGAAAGGCATCGACCCCTCCAGGGGGTCCCCAGAACAAGAGGTAAACTTCAACCTGAGAAAATTGTTTTCTTGTAAGTGGCAGGCACCTGGCTGACCAGGCCTGGCCCAGGCCCCTTGCGACATGTATAGAGCCCTCTTCTGTCCTTCCCCTCTCCCCCAGGCCATTTACAAGTCCACACAGCCAGGAGGGAGGGGAGGGAGGTAGCCGCAGCTACAGAGCGAGCTGTGCATTCCTTCCCATCCTGAGCCACAGGTCAGAGGTCACCCTGTCAGCTCCTCCAGGGTGCCCAGCTTTTCATGTTTTTGTTTTTCTTCTTTAAAACCGTGAAATATGATAAATGGTTGTTCAGAGAAGCCAAGCGCAGCGGCTCTGAAATGTTAACGTGCTCAGGAATCACCCGGAACCCAGGAGTAGCAGAGGACCAACAGCACAAAGGTGACATTTGGGGGCATCCCGCTGAGGACTCAGACTCATCTGCGCGTGGGGGATGGGAGTGAGACACTCAGCCGTCTCCTCACCCAGCCTCCAAGTTGGCTCTGGGGTAGAATGGAGACTGGCTGACAGGTCTGAGAGGGAGAAATTTGTGTAAAACAACTACCCCAGAAGTGTTTTAGAAGAGAAGAGGAAACTAATATTTACATTCACAGAGCGCCTACCACGTGCTTTACAGCTTTCTCCAGGGAGACAGCCAGGCTGCCTGCTATCAAATCCTCGGTCGCCACCTATAAAGGGATCTTGGGCGAGTTGTGCCATGTGTGCCAGCCCCCGGCTCCTCGGGGCATGGCGATAGTATCTACCTCGCCAAATTGTTTTAGTGTGGGTTAAAAGTAGATGTAACACCACGTAACACAGGGCTTGGCACATGTGTGCTCAGTAAGTCTTAAACGCTGTGAGTGTCATCATCATCAACAATCTTATCTTCCTGAAAGGATCCCTCTCTGCCCCCCATCCTTGGGCTGGGTCAGCAGGAGTCTTCCTTTCAGCTGAAAGAATTGAAATTCTCTCTGCCCGGAGGCCAAGGATGAGAAGTGAAGCCTCTTTGTTTGGCTGGAGGCTGTGAAAGCCAAACACAAAAAGCCTGAAAGGAGGCAGGTGCATAACAACGGTCTTACCCTGTAATTCCCCGGTTCACACAACCACCTGGGGCCGGAACACACCGCGAAGCTTCCCTCCCAGCTGGGACAGGAAGAGAGTCGTAGGTGATTCGTTACCTTGGGATACAGCAGGATGAGGGCCAAGGATCTGCTTCTCTCTCTCCCACCTTTCTCTCCCCGTCTCCGCCCCCCATTTCTTTACCGTTCAGAGAGCTAAAGGTGAAGGCTAATTCTGGGAAGCTGCTGTTGCTGTTTTTCTCCCCTGCTATTTCCAAGAATTCTTTGCCCTTAGAAAGATTGGAATCTGAAGTCCAAAAGGTCGATTCTGGGTTTGAACTATGATGTTGAGGAGGCGAATTAATTCTTCCAAGCCTCAGTTTCTTTATCTTCTGAAAATAAACATGAATGGGAGTTTCCACTAGACCGTAAGTGACTTGAGGGCAGGGACTGGGTCTTTTGTTTTTTTAACTTATTCACTCGAAGCATCTAGTGTGATACCTACCACACCGTTAGTGTCCGATACCTCTGCGAATTTGAGTGAGTGCATACCACTTACCTTGCTGTGTAGTTGGATGTATTGAGATACTGTATGCACAAGCCCTTAGCCCAGTCAAGTTCACTGTGTGTCCGTTCTTCCTTTTCTCATTTTAGACATGCTCCTTTATAGGAGCAAGGCGAAGGGTAAAGAAAGCGAAGTGATGAGAAGGGGGCGCTGGGAGATACGGGAGGAGGAGCAAGGTCAGCGTGGTGAAGTAGGAAGGACTCGGAGGGGGCCGGCCTCCTCTCGCACGATGGCTCTGAGATTTCCGCTTGGCCATTTGACTGTTGAGTCTCAGGCTCCTCAACTCTAAGATGGGAGTGAATATATTCATTTTACTGGTGCTGTGTATTCATGGAGGAATGTATCTGTGAGCACACGAGTTCCTGGTGTAAATTGGATACAAAGTGGTATGAAATCTGAGGGCGGAGAGGAAAAGAGAAGCAAGGAAAATACAAAGAAAGAGAATATAAAGCAGGCAAAGCAAAAGGAGAGAAAAGGAAGGTTTTTTTGTTTGTTTTTTGGGTTTTTTTGTTTTGTATTTTTGGGGTTTTTTTTTTTTTTTTTTGCTTCAAAATCTAGCCTGTTCCTGCCACTCCAAGTTACTTTGGGTTGGTCTTGAGCCTGAGAAGCCATTGCACTTGGACATCACCTGTGTTTTGTATTGTTGAATCCTGTATTTTGTACCCTGATGTGTGATTCAGTTGAAGCAGTGGATGGTTGGGGTCAGGAGCGGGTAGTGAATGCACAGGATACAATTCCCACAGAGGAGGAAAAATGAAAGTAAAAGGAGCTTTCCCGGTATTCTGCACCTTACAGACCGCTTCTTGATCCTGTGGCGACTGGGGGCTGTGATTGGCAGTTGGCCCAGCAAGCCGGGCAGCAAACTGGCTGTGGGAAAAAAAACCACGGCCTGCACAGTGGAAAATATTGTTATTGTTTTAAATAACACTTAATGTTTTCACAATGACAGGTTTATTTGTAATAATTAAGGAAGTTGTGGATAGTCATTCCAAAAACCTTAGAAAATGTGGAAAAGAACATTTAGAAGCCCATTTGAGATAATCCACCACTGACTTTTTGATGTGTATGTGTGTGTGTGTGTGTGTGTGTGTGTGATGTACACGCATATACATGCGCCTTTCTTTTCAGTGAGGGTGGTGTAAAATTGGGATATATTTTTATTATTTTCTACATAGTTTTCCCAAGACCCATCAGTTCAGTAATATTTTTTGACTATATATCAAGTCCTGTATTCAGTGCAGTGAACCAGATTCTATTTCTGATTAGCTTTTCTCAATTCCTTGAAGGTAAAAAGAATATTCTTGGGAAATGTTAATTGCAATATTCTACAACTTATTTTAGAATGCGCAAAGACCAGAATTTTCAAAGATTGCGTTCTAACATGTCCCTTGTTTCTCTGAGACTATCCAGAAAAATTTCTTCTGCCCTCTCTCTCCTCGTAGAGTAAGAATGAGAGCAGGGAAACCTGCTTTTGACTATTTCTTTCCTGGACGCGTTCTATAAAAAGAGGTTTTGGCAAGCTGCAGAGAGATGGCGAGACGGGGAAAATACGGAAGGGAAGGGAGGTAGGAAATCTGTACACTTCTCAGCCTGAGAAGGCAGAGACCATGCGGAAAGGAGGGCAGAGAAATGAGCGGTCTGGGTGGTGCTGTCTGTCCTCTGGGATGGACCTGCAGTGGTCATTCGTGTTCCTGCTGTTTATTCAATGCCCATCATAGGCCAGCCCTGGGTAATCACAGCTTCCTGGACAAACCCTGGCCCTAATATTCGGTTTCTTTGATCTCTCTCAAGTTTGAAAAAGACCCTCAGGACCCTTAGCCTTTGAATAGCACTCTTCATAAACTGGTAGGGCCAGCACCAGGCCTGTCCTCTCCTGCGTGAAACCTCCCCTGAGGATGGGAACTCTCACCCAGAGCACAAGGGGCTCAGCTTTGGTAGGAGCTTCCTGTGACACCTCTTACCATACTGCAGGTTCTCAAAAAGCGGGCGAAGCTCATCACCCACCCCAGGTGCCCAGACCTTCCCCTCACTCCTTTGGTGGGAGTTGTATTAAATCCCACAGAGATAGACTAGATAAACAGATTAATGGATTGATCAATACAGAGGGAGGGAGGGAAGGTTTGCATCTTATAGTAAATGATCAGTTCATTCATCATTCATTCATTCAAGAAATGTTTCTTGCAAAAAAGATAAATATGTGAGGTGATAAATGTTTAATTAATTAGATGGGGGAATCTTTTCACAGGGTATATGCCCATCGAGTCACCACGATGTACTTCTTAAATATCCGACAATTTTATTTGTCATTTATACCTCAGTAAAGCTGAAAAATAATTCATTTGGGGGGAGAAGATAATATGTTTTGAGTCCCTACTTCGATTACACAGCAGGCATTGGTCTAGGTTCTGAGAACATTCGGGTAAACCAGACAGGTTCTGTGGTCCCACTGAGGCTTCAGAGACTACAGACAGACAGACAGACTGAAAGTAAAATGAAATGTCAGGTTCTAATAAGTCCTGTGCGGAGGACAAACTAGGAGGAGATACTAGAGTAGTAGTGGTTAGAAGGGAGAACCCTGTTTAGGAGGGTGTGAGGGTCAGGGAAGGCCTCCAAGGTGACCAGGAGGTGGTGACATTCAAGCTGAGCTCTAAGTCCGTGCTTCTCACACTTTCACATGGATGCCACCCCCTGAATTCAGAGTCTGATTCAGGAGGCCTGAGTGGTGCCTGAAAGTTTGCATTTCTGACATCCTCTCAAGTGATGCTGATGCTGCTATCCCTGGACCACACTTTGAGTTGCAAGGTTCTGAATGCCAATGAGGGAAGAGCTCAGCCCCCTGGGGTGGAGGGTGGGGGAAAGGGATTGCTTTGGACCTTCTTGTGGAATCAGAATGCTTCAGGCAGGGAAGTAGCCAATGGAAAGACAGGCGAGGACTAGCGTGACTCATTAGAAGCATCAAAATCAGACTAGCGTGACTGGAGAAAGTACTAGATGAAATCTGAGAGAGAGGCCGGAAAGAGCCAAATCATGTAGGCCTTTCCCTGAAAGGCAATGGGAATTCTCTAAAGAGGATGCTGTCATTAATAGTTGTCCCTCCATTGTTCTGTCTGTATATAAGAGGCCAAGTTTATCCTGTGTGTCTGCCGAGAATATTGCTGGGCATGAACCAAGTTCAGTCAAGGGGAGGTCTGCAAAGCAAGCTTTCATGCAGCTCACTCCAGCATAGCTAAACTTTAGCCAAACATTTCCCTCACTCTGGAGTTTTAGAAGGGAGAATTTCTTAACAAGATGCCTGAACCTCACAAAATTTTAGGACACGGTTTTTATTTTTTCCCAGATTTAGATACTTATACTAGTGGCACCAAAAATGTACCAGCAGAGAAAGCTCTCGGTCCTCACTTACCACCAATGCAGAGAGACTTTATTTCCCAAGTATACACCTCTTGTAATTGGTTCAAGAAAAAATTGTAAAATTCCTGGCATCAGTGGATCCCCTTCTTCCTCTCTCTCTTACCAGAGTCTCGGTTACTTTAGACTTTCTCATGGAAAGAGGAAACACAACCAAAATGTCAAACCCAGCCATCACCCTATAGTGTCTGATCCAAAATGAGAACAAAGAGAAGACAATCAGTTACTCCCAGGTGACAAACCATGACCTGGTCATAAGCAGAACCCCTGGGTAATGTATTATGTTTGCATCCACTCTCCTTCCTGACAGTTGGCCTGCGGTGGGTTTCTGGCATTATAAAACTACTCCACGTGCACGAACAGCTCACTCTGCACAGCTCTCAACCTAAGTAATCCAATCAGGGTGTTAATTATGCCAACAGTGACATTTCCAGAGTGAACCCCCTGTCCTCCCAGCAGCCAGCTTGTCCCAGGGCCCCATATTCCTCAGGTGGCTCTGGACACAGGGAGCTCTGGGGGCCTGTTCTATTTTGAGTCCTTGCTCCAGTTGTTTTTCTCAAGGCTGGCCAAAGCAAAAAGCCACACTTTTGTCCCTCTGAGAGAAGTTTCAGCAACACCACAGAGAACGCTTGATGGTGTAGCTATTCCCCCTTAAGGAAAGCTTGCCCCAGGTCGAAACACAAAGGAGCCAGAGCGAGGAGCCTGAGCGATGACTTCCATCCGAATTCCATGCTTAAACCTGTTCCTCAGCAGAAGGTAGAAGGAAAGGTTTGCACTTGAGACCTTTGCACTTAACCTCTCCAACCTTCTGCTTCTTTATGTAAAACTGAGTTACTGATAGTACTTGGTTAGGAGGATATTTTGTAGGAGTAAATGATTTAGCATATGAAAAACTTTGAGACAGTGCCTGGAATGTAGACATATTCAATAGGTGCTAGCTGTTATTATTATTGCTGTTATTATCATTTGTGTCATTTGGTGTATCTCTCAGGATTCCTAGGTTCAAGCTACAAAATCAGACTTAGCTGATTTGAGCAGAAAAGGAATGCATTAAAAATTATATTGGGTGGTCTACAGAATTTCTCAGAGAGATGGAAAATGAGGCCCGGAGCCCACCCAGCCAGGAGCAACACCCCGTTACCTTGGAGACTTGCCTCCGAGCGCAGCACTGCTACCCCACCCAGCTCCGCAGATTGTCTGGTGCCCACCACTGACCCTCCAGCCACCACCGCTCCCGAACTCCATCTCGCTCATGCTCTGAAAAGGGTTCTTCCGGTTCCCACTGCTTCTTGCAGGAACCCAGGCCTCCTTATTCGCCTGTGGATTGGCTCTGACTGGTGGAGCCCTCGTGCTGTGTCTCTGTTATTGCCGCACAGGGGTCCAAGAGGCAAATATCTGGCATTGTCTGTTTCTGCTGTAGAAAGGGGCTTTGCCTCCCACTAAGACACAAAATTGGGAGAGAATCCCCCAAATGCTGGAAGAAGGGTGGGGATATATGCAGGGTCGTGCCTGTGCGTGGTGGTGACCGTCACGTATACAAGCACCACCCCACCTCTTAATGTGTTGGTGCTTCTACAAGTAGAATTAGAAGACTGAGCTTCCCAGCCCGCCTCCCCCTACACACCAAGGAGAAACCAAGTAACATGGGCATGGAGTAGGGGGTAGCGCAGTAAAAAAGTAAATAAATAAAAGCCTTTAGCGCAGTAAAAAAATAAATAAATAAAAGCCTTAAAATAAAAGCCTAACAGTGGTATGTGAAATACCAGGTGTGAAGGATAACTTCTCGGTGCTTTTCATGGTCTCTGTACTGTGTGAGCATTTACCAATGTATACTAAATGAATGCGCCGTAATTACTGGATGAGCCTCTGGCCACCTGAAGCCACTATGTGTCCGAGGCGGGCGGGGGTCTGCTGTGTAGGCTGGCAGCATCTCAACGAGTAGCAGGCGCCCTTCGCTGGAACAGCTGGGGCTGCCGTGGGGTGCAGTGCTGCCTGCAAGAGGAAGGGTGTTAGAGGCAGAGGACGGCCAGAGGTGGCAAGAGTAGTGTCCAGATGCTCAGACCGGATTTGGGCATAAGGTTTCCCAAGGGCTTACTCTGGCCAGTGATTCAGCCATGCAGATGATCTGGTACGTTTCCTCTTCCCCGGATAGGCCCCCACTGCTCTGTGCTGACCCCTGCTCAGCTGGAGGCTAGCAACATCCCAAACCCTCTCCCTGGGTGGCTATGTCAGGATGACAGAACCTTTCCAGATAGGCTAGACCAGCACCATGGCCCCATTTGATCCATCCGAGACTCTTTAGCCTTGAATAAGAAGTCACATCTTCATTCGTACTCACCTTTCATCACAGTCCCTTTGGAGCTGGAGAGACGTGACGTGAATAATGGAAGAGTTGATTTTATACAAAGGCATGCATGCCTTAAGTCATTTGCTCCTCTCAACCCCTTGGGGAAGGGCCAGCAGATATTTACAAACCTCGTTTGATAGATGAGACAGGCATCTGGGGTTCAGGGACCTCCTGTGACGTCTCCAAGGTCACAGCAGTGGGTAGAGGGCTAATCTCAGGTCTCCTGTCTCCTAGTTCAGTGCCGGTGCAATTGTCACTCTCCTCGTCTAGAGGCACGTCAGTGTGGGATCTAGGAGAGCGCAATGCTTGACAGCCTTGGGACCGGACTTCGACTGTGTGGGTTGCTATGAGGATGGAAGGAGACAATGCGTGTGAAACAGCACAGAGCCAGATGACAGCACTCAATCATGTTCTTATTTTTCGAGTTTGTCATTATTCTCTGGCACAGTCTCAGATGTGAGGACCCCATCACCACCACGCCTCCTCGCCGCAGCGAGTCCCTGCTATCTTGATACAGTACTTTCACGTGAGGGCCATCTTCCTCTGCCCCTTCCTGGTTTCCGGAATCTGGAGGCAACAATTCTCAGACCTGTTAATAAAGGAGTCTTTGGTTCTTGGGGGCTCAAAACTGAACTATTGTTCTAGTCCCAACTCTAGGCAGCTTAGGTCCAAGAAACATCAAAGGGAGCTTTTGTTACCTTCTAGTGTTTCCCTGTGACAGTCCAAGAGCCCTGCACCTGTCATTTTCTCCCTTTCTCCTCTAACCATAATGACCCAATACCTGTCCTCTGCCTGCCTGGTCTCACCCTCCAACCGCTCACTCAGGGAATTGAGAAGGCAAGCGTAGCTATTTCCTGAACGAGAGGCCAAGTCAGTCACGGTGGTAAATCAAGAACACAAGGCCTTTGCGGTGGAGAGAGAAGGGGCAGGCAGAGTTTCAATTCAGAATTCTGGATTCGGGGCTTACCCCCAGCAATGATTTGCAGTCACAGAGCTGCCACAGAAAGTCCCTGACGTGGAAGCTTCTGTTATTAGGGGAAAGTGGAGAGCACAGAGTGTCCTAAAGGCATGGAGCTTCATTAGATGGGCTGTGACTTACAGAAAACTTCTAGAGTGAGAAAAAGCCCTCTTCTAATGCCTTTTTCTAGTATAGTCATTTGTCACTCTGTGTGCCTCCGCCACAGTAATCAGTGTTTTATGAACTCCCTTTCCCTCAAAGCCTCTTTCTCCTCCCTTATTTTACACAAAATAAGAGTTTAATTAAACTCTGGGTTGCTTCTGCAGCTACTTCGTAGAGAAGTGAAATATAGCTAGAGGTATTGGATTCTCCAGCAATTATTTTATCTGTTGCTTCTGCTTATAAAGAAGAAGAAAAACAAGCACAGTCTCCGGTTTTGTGTCAGCTGTGTGGGCTCCCATGAGGGACTGAAATTAGCACTTTCTGTGTGATTAAGTATAATAAAAACTTTCTGATCATGATGGCCACACATATCAAGAACTAAGTACCCATGTGCCACCACCGGTGATAAGCACAGTTGTGAGACTCATATTAGCCTCATAATTACCTTACCTGTAAGGTGAATTCTCTTACAAGCTACATTTTACGAATGGGGAAACTTATAGAAGGTAAGGAGCTTGCTCAAGGACACACAGCTAGGAAGTGGGGAAGCCGGGATTCAAAACCGGTATGCTGGCTCCAAAGCCCAAGTGTCCGTTATACATGGTTCCTTTGAAGGAAGATGATTGATGATGATTAAGGAGGCTCCGCAGCATTGATTGTAAGAAGTTTGTGAGGTCAGTCTGAAAGTTAGGGCATCGTGCTTTTTTGTTGGAAGAAAAGCGAAAGAGGAAGTCTAGGCATATGTTGGTGGACGTAGCAAGCTGGCATTCAGGCGATGGGTTTGGGAACTCAAGTGATGAGTCTGGCCTTTGCATCTTTAAATACCTCAGAAGGTCAGATTAGCACAGGAACCCTGATGCTGAACCGAACACTTGGTCCTCCCAGTTGGCAAACATTAGCTGGTTGAAATACTTCCTGATGGAAATACCGATAGCACGCTGACAAAGTTCAGGCTTGTTTCTAAAGGTCACCTCAACCGGTGGAGCAATTAGTTCAAGTTTGCCTTTTGCTTTTCCCTGGTGAGAGTTTTAGCCGAAACCTCAAATTTTAGTCCACTTTGCAACATATGGTCAGTGACAGGAGACATCCTGAGATTATGCCCAATACAGAATGTGTGGTGATCAAAAAATCTCTCTTCCTCTGGGCCAGAAGCAGAGTTAGACAGTAATCCTGGAGCATAGCGACAGGCAGCCGGCTGCCTCTCCAAGGGGAATCTGTGCCATCTGCCATGGATTACTCCCCTGGGATGCTCCCTGAACCTCAGAGACATGCAGTTATCTCCTGGATGCATCATCCGAACATACAGCAAGCCCCACAGTAATCCCCTGTGGCAAACCCGGAAAGTCCTCTCTCTTCTGAGTCACTTGTCACCTTCAGCCAGAACCTAGGAATTTGCATCTGACAAAGACTCTGCCCCCCGCTGTCTCGCCTTCTTGGTCCTTTCCTTTCCTTTTCTAGTCCCACCGTCACTGCCTTCATTCACATCTCAGAACCTTTTGCCTGGCCTCTTCCACTGCCCTGTCTTCATCCCCTCTTCCTGCGCCTCCTCCGTACGCAGGTATAGTAACCTTTCTGAAAACGCCCATCTGACCTTGACTTTATCCTGCTTAAAATCTTTCAGAAGTTCCCCACTGCTCTTAAAATAAAACCCAAACTCTTTTATGGACTCAACAGGTTCCTGCTTGCTTCTTTATCCTCATGAGTTACACATTCACCACACACTATTTTTTTTTTATTTCACTCCATCTCTGCATCTGTCTGCCTCCCTACCCACTCTCTGTTCTGCCCCTCCCCCCTCCTCTTTCCAAACCCCGATAGGCCATGCTCTCTCACACATTTGCCTCTACCTGTATGTACTAAATAATTTCACTGCATGTAGAGTATGCTAAGCCCCCAATGGAAGTTAGATGTCTTTCTCTCAGGCTCCCAAGCCCCCTCCCACGGGAGTTCTTCAGAGACCAAGGGCAGGGACCCTCCCTCTCCAGTGAATTGTATAGTACCTGGTCCATGGTTGGTGCTCAAAGATGCTAGTGCAACAAGTGGGGACTGAGCCTCTGATGCCACTGCTCATCCCGCTGACTCTGTCCTAAAGTGACTCTGTCTGCAGACCTGCCTTATGCTTTCCGGGGCCCTCCAGTGGTGGTTTCTTCTCACATGCCTCACCTGCCAGCCACGTGTCACTCTTCTGCCCTTCTTTGTATGGCAGCATCTGGACGATGATCCCTGGCCATAATGGAAGGTCTCTGGAGTCAGGCTTGCATTTAACTCCCACCTCTGACACTGAGGATTTTTGTGTCTCTTCTGTCAATCAGCAATGGTAGTTGTAACTCCCTCTAAGGGTTGTTGTGAGAATTTGCATCAAGCACATAGCCCACGTCTGGAGGTCAGCGTAGGGTAGCGCTGCTCGTATTTCCTCTGGGCGCCTCCTGCTCCATTGGAGCAGCGTTTATGCCTCCCCACTTATCCTCTTGTACATTGTAGGGGCTAAAAACAAACCCAACAAACTTATTTATTGAAATCGAGTTGCACCTGCCCTGCTGCTGCTTTAGAAGGTACCCTTTTCCTGTAGGATCACAAGAAAAGGATTCAGTACTCTTTTTTTTTTTTGAGGCTCTGAAAATTTAGATATTTAATAGGCGTTTCCCCGTAATAAGTAGAGTAAAAGCACTGCAGCAAAGCTTCTCCAGCTGGGCAGACTGTATGTGCATCGTGCACGTGCCCGGGTGTGCTCTGTCATCGAAAGCCTCCCCCTTGCCTGTCTCACCAGACACCTAGATACTCAGACCTCCTTGCTTTAGGCCTTTGTGACTGTTGCCGAACAAGGGACATCATAAAAAGCATAAGGTGCCCAAGGGCCTCATAAAAAGCAGTCCTATGAAAAAATGTCAAGATATGGCCTTTGTAAGGGTATTGTTGGAGACATTGTTTTTTTGGGAACTCACCAAAGACATTCCTTTCAGCCTCTGGTCGCCGGGAAGAACTCTGATTCTAAAGAACAATCGCTATGCTGTGAAATTTTGTATCTCTCTTTGCTTTGGCCACTAGGAAGCTCAGAATAACTTGTAGCCTACCTTAAACAAGTCCCTCTGGTGATCAGTGTTGTCTTCTGACATTATCCCAGGTTTCATCTTAATAGCCTTACTCTCCTTTTACTTTAATCTCTTCACCTCAGTACCTAGCTCATATCTGGCCCATAGTAAATACTTTTAAAGCTTCATCTATTTCCCAAAGCCTATTGCTAACAGACTACTCTTTATGTTTTCTATAGTAAGATACATATATTTCGCTTTTTTAGAAAATGGCAAGATAATAAAGGAAGAAATGTTATTATTAACATTTTTTTCTCTTTTTCCCTCCTTCATTGTCTCCCTTCTTAAAACATAGTGAGAGTTCCCTTAAAGCAGGATTTATTATACTTTACAGGCGAACGGGGAATAGTCCTTACCAGCTCGACTGGTGGAAAATTTCCAAGCTGCACAGTTCACTAGTTTATATTACCTAACAGAGAGATAAATAAGCCATGATTCTTCTTAAGGACTGGCTTTTAATTAGATTTTTAATGGATCCTCTTTGACTTTCCCAAGCATAAGTACTGCTGTATTAGTTCATTATTGTGATTAAAAGCAGCTAATAATGATCATAACTAAATAATTTTCCTCAAGTGTTCCAGCCCAGTTTGATGCTCTGCACGGTAGCAGTAGCTGGCCAAAGCCTACCTCTTTTTCTTTGCGGCGCACAACAGAGCCACTGTTTTATGTTGGAGGCTGGGAGCCTGCAGACACAGGAAAGCACAGGGGACAGAAAGCGCTGTCTCTCAGAGCTCGTGTTTTGTGTTTTATGGAGTGCTGCTTGCAACACCCTCCAGTGCATTCCTCTAATGTCAGAGGCTTCTAACAAGCTTAGCCCAATTGGAATACTTCCCTAGCTACATTTAGGTCACTAGTTTGGATGTAAGTTGCAAAGCCTACCAGCTGGAAGTGTGTGAGTTTGCAAAAGGCTGACTCAAAGGCTCAGCTGCATTTATGTTGGCCATTGGGCTAAGAATTAAAACTTGCAACATCCTCCCTCTGTCCGCCAGCTCTTTCGCCTTAGAGATGCAGAGGTGAATGGATTGTCCTGTGTCGAATAAAGGGAGCCCCATGGCTTCTTGTGGTAATTAGTCTTCATTCTTTATCCTTTAAATATATATATATATACACATACACACACACATACCTACATATACATATATACACATACATGTATATATGTATGTAAAATGTGGTCATTGTGGAAATTTTTGAAAATGCCCAGGAGGAGCAGAATAACAATCACAGTTTTGTTTTACTATTAATACTGCATGTTTGTTATTCTTGTCTTTTTCTAGGCATCTATTTATCTTCACTTTTTTTTTTCCAGAAATGGCATCATGTTGTTGCCTTAGCAATATATCATGAACATTTTCCCATGTCATTAAATCATCTTCTACAAAATCATTTTTTAAGGTCTGCCAAGTATGTCATTGCATAGATGTACCGTAATTTATTAACTTGTGCCTGTCATTGTGCATTTAGATGATTTTTAAGACTTGTATTATTATAAGCAACACTATAGTTAATAGCCTTTTAAAACATATTTGACCACAGCCATGATTATTTTATTGGCTGAAAAATTCAGATGCTGGTCAAAGGGAGTAGAGAATTTTAATGTTTTTGCTCATGTTATCCAATACTGTCAATTAGAATTTTTATGATTAATATTATTTTCTAGTTTTCCAGGAACAAGGAGTAAGTAGTTGATTTATTTTGTGCTTTTTTTCCCCCACACAAGTCAGATTAAACATTTTTTCATGCATGCATCAGCCATTGGGATTCCTTATTTTGTGGACTGTCTCTTCTTGTCCTTTGCCCATTTTGCGTCATGGTGTTAATTTTGGTGTAATTATCTTTGAGTGGCTCAGGTAATCCTACTTTACCAAAAAATTCTCCCCACTGCCTGGCTCTATTGCTTTATGCTAAAAGGAAGGGAGGAAAGGATCAGCTCTAGGTTTGGGATTGCGGTCAAGCCTAGCAAAGTGTGTGTAACAAATTTCAGACTGTCCAAAAAGATTTTTACAACTTTACAACCAATTCTGGTGTTATTTGTGTTATTATAGTTAGACCACGCTTGAGTCCTGGCTCTGCCTCTAGTGCTAGTGCTTTGTGAACTTGGGCCAGGTTGCCTCACCTCTCCGAGCCTCAGTTTCCTCATCTGTCAAATGGGATAATGACAGTTATCTCATAGAGTTTTCTCTAGAAGCAACTGTGATAAAGTTTATAAAACACTTTTATAAACTGCCTGTCATAAAGATGGCAGCCCTAGAAAGACGACATTATCATCATTCAAGAGACTATGCAGGATGATGTCCAGTTTTCTGCTGAAGCATGTCAGTTTTGAGTAGCCTTGATATAAACTTTGGGGCCTCCTTCACCCGCTTTCCCTCCCTCTTTGCTAATGGGACAAGTGGGTAGAGGTGCGTGCTGTGTTAGAAAGAAGTCTTCGAGGCCCCATGGAACAGGCCTTCTTGGAGCCTTTGCAGATCTCCCTCCTCTGTCCTGTTCCACAGTGCCATGAGAAGAGAAGTGTTCCTGGGACTCAAGGACTTTTTGGGGAGGATGACTCGGCCTTCAGATTTCCCAGCAATGAGTGGGAAGCCTCATATGGTCAAGTCAGAGGTCAAGACTAAAGTCAAGTCAAAAAGAGGATCACTTTAGAGGTCAGGTTCCTCCAGTTCGTTCCCCAGGCACACAGGCTTCAAACTCCGGGGGACACCAAGACATTGGCTCAACCCTGCAAACACTTCAGAGGGGCCGCCCCACTGTGGGGAAATGGAGGTATGAGGACTCTGGCATGACCCTCAGGCCCTGCCTGCTCTGCGTCATGGCTTCCACACTATCGTTTGGGATGGAATAGGGAGAATTTTTCTCTTGTCTTTGATTCCAGCACCCTGTGTGATACACTGTAAACAGCTACTGTCAAGGTGGATGCTGAATGTTTATATGGTGGTTAGAGAGGAGATGCTGGTTTGGGAGAGGCATTACTCTTACTCCTTATACACATCTAAGACTCTCTAAGAGATCTTCTTTGAGTGCGTCCGGTACTATCTACAGATCCTGCTTGAACTTTTTCACCAATATTGCGCATGTCTGTCTAACTATGTAAACTTTGCTCTGCTTGGCTTCCATTTCTTCAAGAGTGATAGCAATAACTTCTACACCTTCCTCAAAGGAAACATTTTGAGGGAAGAAATTAAACGGTAGGCATGAAGGGTCAGCTCACAGTGTCAAAGTGAGCTATTAGACTGGGTTCTAGCTTCAAAACTACTGGGGAAAATCCCTCTGAAGCTTTTATTTCACCACCTTTGAAGTGAGAGGGTTCAACTGGGTCCCTAATAACTATAACATTCTGGGAGTCTATATGAAATGTCCGAAAGGATTCATCGACAGCAAATCCCTAGAACATAGGTGGCGCTCTTAGAATGAGCCAGTATTGAAAGAAACCCAGCTTCACAGCACAGAGGTGCGTGGAGGGGCAAGATTTCCCTTGCTGTAGCTGCTCTCAGATACAGGTAGCACACAGGCAGCATTGCATGCAAAGGACGTCACATTTGGCAGCAGAAGACCTGGGCTCAAATCCTCCTCGGTCACGTCGTAGTAGTGTAACTTGAAACACATTATTTCATCTCTCTGGCCTCAGTTTCCATCTCCATTAAAAAAATATTTTAAAAAAGGATATAATACACCTGCTGGGTCTCGTGAGTGGCAAATAAGGTTGTATGTCTGAAACTGCTTTCATACGATATGGCCTCACACACAGAGTTGGCATTCACTCATGGGACCACCACTGCTATTGCTGGACTTAGAGAAGTCAAGGTTCTGCTTCGGCCCCCCAAACAGTCAACAGGCAGTAGCCCAGAGCCAAGAAACATTTGAGCAGGCAAAGGTTGTTCTTTCCCCCTGTCTCCCCTTCTCTCTTCATTTAGAGTCCTTCTAGGAAGTCACAGGTGAGTCACAAGGGTTAAGTTTGACTTTTAATAATATGAAAAAGAGCATCTGTGTATCTGTTTAAAGGAGAGCAACAGAATCCATTTTCCTGGCATCAAGCAGAATGGAAAGGTGTTCATTTGCAATGGGCTAATTTTGTGCCTTAAACCCTTTCCTTATGAAAATAATTTACTCTGCTAATTACATCACATTAACCAACTACTCCCGGTATAGATTAAAGGGCTACGTTTTCAAATCATTCCATAAATTAAAAGCAGTCCTCCCAGATACATGATTTCACGGATAAATACTACATTTGTGTTGTCAGAATTTATGTTGAGAGGAAATGGAGGAAATGTATCCTTAAAGAAATATTTTGCAATAGTTGTTAACACCTTCCACTCCTTCTGCTCACTGCTTCCAGTACCATAGTATAAATGTGCAAGCTGTTAGCGTGAGATGAACATTCCGGAGCTTCAGGGGCCACCTGCCTGCATAGCTCGCTTGGTATTTAAATTCCCTTTGCATTTCACAGATTTAAATGCTGCCTGGGTTCTAATTTATGGTGTCCACATCACACACATAAAACTTTCACTTGCAGCTCTGTCCTTCTCATGCCGGGGAGGAAGTCAATTGGGGCCCCAGGTGGCATGGATTGTGGAGCCTTCCAGTCGCCAGCAGGGTGTAAAGACTAGGAGAGCGCATCCAGAATCCAGTTGGAATGTAGTGGTGGTGTTTGGGAGCCTCAGTTATGACAAGTCTGCCCCTACTCCTTCCTTTAGCCATGAAAGAATTAAGAGAACGTGGGAGGATTGGAGGAGCAGAGACTTTTAGAGGAAAAGCTGAGGGGTATCATCTGCTCCTGGTAGAAGGAAACATGAGCCCTCGCCCCTTCCAGAGATGGATCTAGTGTAATGGGATGCTTAGAAGCAACCCTGTAAGAGGAGACCCTAAGTGACCCTGGAGAGTACAGAACTGGCTGTCATGGTCCCACATGTGGCATCATGGCGAGTCGTGGCCCTCAGGGCATAGCTGGCATTCAAGCTCGGTTGGCATTTAGGATTCTAAACTTCCTTCTGTGTCTGTATCTGTAGCCGCCAATGCGCTAATTTGTCCAAGTGTCTTATCGGAGCTTGGCAGGCAATCCAACAGGTGCATTTCTAAAACAGTTCCTACAAGGGAAGTTTCCATTCCAAAATGTAAGCGACATCTTAGAGAAGGCTTGATTTTGAGATTTAATCCCTCCCTCTCCCTCCCTTCCTCCCTCCCTCGCCCCATCTCCATCTCTCTCTCTCCCTCCCTCCCCCCCGCCCCCACACACACATTTTCTTTATCGAAAGTCTTGTTCATCTTCTTGGATCTTCTTCTCATTCATAGTTAAATGTCTTTTTCCTTGCTGGCTGTATTAAGAACTTCTCCATATGGGTATGGCAGGGAGGAGCATTAATGAGCAAATGATGGCAACAGTGACAACTTATTGGACTCGACTTTGTGCCAGAGGGACTCAAGAGTGACAAAACCCCACAGGCAGACTCTCTGCTCTCATGGAATTTACACTGTCTTGGGGAGAGACAGACCATAAGAACCAAATTCATGAGTAAATGAACAAATTTTTAAAAGTAGTAAGAAAACAATATAATAGTGACTGGTGGCAGGGTCAAGAAGAAGGGACAAAGCTTGACAAGTTTAAGGGACAGAAAGGAGACAAGCGTGGCATAGTGAGTAGGGGAGGGGGGTAGAAGCAGGTAGAATCAGAGGGAAGAGAGGCTAGATGGTACGTGACAAGGTGGAGACTCAAGGGTGGGAGTCCTCGTCTATACCATAAAGGTAAGGAGAAGGATTAAGCAGTTATCAGAGCTTTTTCCTAAACATCCGTACAGACTCAGTGAGCAATAATGTGCATCCGTAAAGCTTTAGTGAGCACTGAACAAATTGGGTGGTTTTATCATCTAGCAATAAAGAAAGATTCTGCCTAGAAAGTTGACTGACAAAGGTCTGTCAAATTAACTGCCTGGAGTTTTTTCTAAGATAACATAGATTCTAACTGTCTCCAAAGTAGAGATGTGGACTCGGCCTCTCTGGGCACCTTCCTGACTGCAGAGCTGGAGGGTGGGGATGGGGAATGATTGCATTGACATGATGCTGGTCTCCAGCTGTGGGGAAGGGGGCTGTTTCTCAGGGTGTAAGTCATGACCTTAGATGAATGATGTTCCGGCATTTTCCCAGGAAGGTCTAGTAGCATCTCATTGGCTCTTGCTTTAAAGTCTTCTTCATCCCAGCACTGTGGCTCTGTGAGCTACATTGGCTAATATGACAGAAATGAAGCCAGCCTCAGCCTTCCCAGCATCCTGGGTGGGGCTGAGGCAGAGCTCTGTAATAAGTTCGAGTGTAGACGACACAGGATCAAATGCTCATAGGAGTGTCTCTCCATCAGCCCTCACCTTGTGTGGTTAATAGGACTCTCTCCAGTCAGGACTGTGGAATAACAGTAGGGAGCCAAGTGGCAGGTAGGAGGTCTAGGAATGGCATTTATAGTTATAGGTAAGTGGAAGGAGAATTATATAGAACAAGCATACCCGATTCTAGTGCAGTGCGCATCAGTAGTCAACATGCAGTCACATGCACAATGCATGGAAAATATCAATTCAAAGCTTTTCTGTTCTGGCTCCATGGACCAGATTGCTGAGAAAGTCACCGAAGATGCCCCTGAGGCCACATACAGCATTCACAGCATTAGAAAGGGCCATTCTCCTCCATGGCCTGAGTTGAAAATCTCTCCAAGTTGTCCAAGAAGGAGACACTATGAGAAAATGATAATAATTGCTTCTAATTATTGAGTATTTATTCTAGACACCATGCTAGTGGGTCACTTCATTGACTTCTCATAGCATCCTAAACAGGTAGATTCTGTTAACATCCCCAGTTTGCAAATGAGGACACTGGGGTGCAGAGTAGTTACGAAGTTGCTCAAAGACACAGCATGGGAAGTGACTGTGCAGGACCTAAGCCCAGGTGTCTCTGTCCCCACAGCCCATGCGGGCACCACTGCGGTCCGTGATTAGGGCAAACGGGTGGTTCATCATAAGCAGACAGGTGGAGGGCCTGGGATTAAAGCAGACAGGAGGAGGGCCTGGGATTTTCCCCAACAGCATTTGAACAGCCATCGAGTTTTTTAATCCAGGCCCCTAGTGGATCAGACCCAAGTGTGGCCAGCACCTCCCACAGCCCGATGAGCACAGGACTCATGCTGCTGGCCGCACCTCTTCTCGCCCTGTGTCTGTGCTTCTAGTCAAGCTCAGACTGGAATCTCACCGAGGAGCAGGTGATGGGGCTGTGTCATTTGGGGCAGTAGGGAACAGGAGACATGCAGAGTCCTGATCCAGACTGCTTGCCAGTGATGCTCACACTGCAGTTGTATCTGAGGTGTTGGTGACTTAAGACGGCACACAAAACTAGAGGACCCACGTGCCTGTGGGTCTGGGAAGGTCAGTAGAGAGAGGAAAGTAGCCAAATTCAAGTCTGTCAAAGGGGCAGCGGCTCCTCAGCTTCCACCTGTTGGGCCCCAGGGAAATGTAGGGCTGCTATGTTCAGGTCTACTAATGTCTTAATTTAAGCCAGAATTTGGATTTTTAATAGTGAAATCCCCACCTTTAAAATATTGGCCACTAATTCAAAAAATTGTTTTCAACTTTGTGCTGAGCATACAAAGTACGGGCTGAAGGAAGTCCAGGGAGTGCTCCTTTGGGACTTCTGCAGTGTAGTCGTGGGTAAGAGCCAGGGCTTCGAGACAGACAGCACTAGGTTCAAATCCTTGCTCTTCTGCTTCCTGGCAGTGCGACTTATGTAAATGACTTGACATCTCGATAAAATTGGGATCCTAATGCCACCCTGCAGACCTGCTATAGGATTAAGTGGCTGGCAAGGAGGACGTGCTTAAAAATGTTGCTGTTTCTATCCCTGTTGTCAAGTACATGTGACAGGTGAGCTGCCCGGCTGTGGGGTAAGAAGGGAGGGTGTTGTCCCTCGTAGAAACTCCATGGCCTTCTAGAGCCAAAGAAATTGTAGCTTTGTCTGGAGGACTCTGATAGTGACTTCCTTACCAACAAGGTCAAAAGATCTCATAAGCTTGTAATTTGCTCCTTCAGCACCAGCTTCAGGACAAAAGCAATTGTTCTTGTAGCGCGTACTTTAAGATAAACACTTATTCGGGGTTTCCTCGCAGCTTCCTTCATATATTCTCCTGCACCTGTTTTTCTCATTTTGGACATTGCAACATCCTCACTATGTTTGCTCTGTGCAAAGGGGCTTTCTGGCGTGGAATACTCTGGAAGCTCTTCTTTGCTACCCTCTGGAGTAACAGAGTCCTTTCCCTGGAGAGATGGCACTTTACACACCTGAGGCCACCTTACTCTTCCCTCTGGTCTCAGCCTACTGTCTGAATCTCATAAAAGACGTGAGGAGGCTGCCAAGGCGAAGTATAGCCAGAGTAGGAAACAATCAAAAATTAATCTAGTCCATAGAAAGCCTGTCCCGACATAGCGAAGCCTTCAGATGGAACCACAGACCAGCATCCGAAAAGAATGCCCCACAATCTCAATCTGAAAACAAGTTCTCAAAAGTTTCAGCACAGGATTTCATTCATATCACATAACACAATTTCTCTGAATTCATTCTCTCTCTCTCCCTCCCCCTCCCCCTCCCCCTCCCTCCCTCCCTCTCTCTCTCTCTCTCTCTCTCTCCTCACAATCTGCCCCTTGCTCCTCAACTTCCCCCAAATATTCTTTCAAATGTAGCCTGAGCTGCTCTTGCCTCCTCAGCCCGCTCTCTTACCTTTCAGATCTCATTTCTTTCTAACTCTGCCTTTCCATGTAAATCAGGCTCACTTTCCTTGCTTCTCCTGGTCTGTGCCTCTCTCCCCAGAACTCCAGGCAGGGCAGTAAAAGCAGGCAGACAAGGATCTGCATTGTAATGCTAGTGGGGAGAAAGGTATGAATATATATGCATCAGTTCAATATTTTACCCCATCAACATTAATATTGTGGATGTCACAGGCTCGGGGAGAAGCCATTTAGGAAGGAGCTCTTTGGATAGGCAGAATTTTTTAAGAAGCAGTGTGAGGAGTCCACCTTTTATGGGGGAACGAGACAGTCTCTGCCTCTGCAATAGCACTCACCTCATTGGACACTGAAGGAAATTTCGTTCCTTCTACCTTATGGAATAGGGCATATCTTTTAATTCACTCAGCAAGCACCCAGGGTAACTGATGATTTCCCAAAGCCAATACCACCTTGATCTCAAGTCCCCATCCTGCTGAAAAGGGAGACAGAGGATCTCCAACTTCTCAATGGAAAAGAAAGCCATCTCTTCTTGCTTAAGTGGTCTCTTTGGGGCATAGAGGGAAGCTCACATACCACTCAGGGCAGGGGTGGAGGTTAAGATGCTTAGATCGGTGTGCTGGCCCCATCCCCCCTGGACATCTGACACCCATTGCTGAAGCCCATGTGATGAAGCTGTGGTCTCCTCTCAGCATAGTGGGGGGCTGTGATGACCTCACCCCGCTGCCTCGTACCTGGGTTCCACCTACATTCTACAGCTTCTCTTGAGTCTCAGGCATGTTTTCTTTCAGACACCCTAATTTACTCCTTCCTTCGCTTCTGCTAACGGATCCTGCCACCCTCACATGATAGCCTCATGATGGACCTGCCAGCTCCCTACTCTTAGCCACCTTCCACGTTTCCCAGCAGGGGCTCATGGTCACTTTTGACAATCGCTTTTCTACTCTCAAAGCTCTGTTTCTGAATTCCCTCTGCCTGAGTTCACCGTACCACCATTTTCAGGCTTCCCTAGTGGCCATGGGCAGGTGCCAGCCCACTTGGCCCTGGCGGTCTCCCCCTAGAAAAGGGACGAGAAGGGGAAGCTCTGCTGTACTCAGCCTCTCCCAGTCCGTTGAGGGTTCCCCTTTGACCCACCTTTCCAGACATCAGCTCAGGGTTATGGGATCACTGGACATCTTTCCCCTCCCCCCCCAAGTCTCATCCCCTCTACGCTTCTCCCCGTTGTTCAGAAGAGCATTATTTTCCCTTCCTGATTGACGGGTGCTCACCACTAGGCCATATCCTCCTTCTCACCTTCCCTAGGCTTCAGGAGGAAGCTGCCCTCTTCTCTCCTAGAGCAGCAAACGTCACCGTGGCCTTAATGGCATGTAGGACATAGTGAGAGGAACTTACTTACCAGAAGGAGAGAACTGTATCAGGGAATATTTTAAAAACATTAATGCCATTTCACTTAGAACGTGCTTGCTCTTGTTATTATGGGAATAGGCAGGGTAGATAGCATTTTCCTATTTTACAGCTGAGAAAACTGAGGCCCAGAGAGGTTAAGAGAGCCACCAAGGTCACACAGCTTGTGAGTGGCAGGTGTTTTGACTTGATCGAATGCTCTTCTGTGGCGCCATGCCACCGCTCCTGCCAGGGGACCTTTTTCTTCCGGGGGGCTGTGAAGTCAGCCACGGGGCACCATCGGCTCCACCAGTCTGCTCTTCTGTCCTTTAAAGTGATTATAAAGTGGAAACCATGAAATCAGCAGCTGCGAGAACGGCAGGAATTCTGCCTCAAATAGGCACAAATCCTGGAAGCCAGCAGTTAATGCTGAAGTCGCTGTGAGCCTCGTTTAATCTTTTTTTTTTTTTTTTTTTAAATTGCCAGCTATGAATGTCTGGGAGGTGACCAACGATCTGTTGTAAGCACTAAATAATTTGTAAGTCAAACCTCTCAATTGATGGCAACATGATGTCAAAAATCCCTCGACTTAATGCACATCGAAAAGACAAATCAGTTATCCCTGGGCCTCTCCAGAGGTGATTTGGAAAGGCAGCACATGGATATGTTAATATGCATCCATGTGTGTGTGTGTGTGTGTGTGTGTGTGTGTATGTGTGTATATGTGTATACACACACACACACACACGGATGTGTGTGTATATATATATACACACACATATACATACATACATATATATATATTTTTAATGGAGTACAGTAGGAACAAAAACTGGCATAATTAAATCAGGAATCTTTTGGACTCTACCTTTCTCCATGCTAGGAAATCAACCAGCCAAGAATCCACAAGTCTTCGGAATCAAGTAGGAGCTCCATCCTCATCCACTGGGCTTAGGAGAAAGGGGGCTCTGCCGCCCATAGCGAAGGCTCCGGGACCTAGTCAGGCCCCTTTCTGCACAGGACTCTTACCAGAGCTGAAAATATAGTGCAGCCCCACTCCATTGCCTCCTCCAAGCCCCCTTTAGCACCCGCCTAGACTTCTTGGAAGCTGCTTGACCAGCCTGCTTGACTCTACTCTGCCGTCTGCAGTCCATGTCCATGGAGAAGCCAGAGAGTCAGAGCATGTCTTGCCTCCGCTCAAGCCCACCTCCACTGTGGCCCACTATATCGAGAGTACAATTCCAGTTATGTATCATGGTGGATAAAGCCCTACATGTTTTGGCCACTGCCTGCTTCTTTGACTTTTTCTCATACCTTTGTCCAGTGCTCTCCCTAAGCTGGAGCCCCTTTTGGCCTGCTTGCCCTTCTTACTTAAATAAGTCAAGATGTTGCTGCCTCTGGGCATTTGCTCAGCCTCTGCCTGAATGTCCTGCTTTTGACTTAGCACATCGTTCGAGTCTAATCTCAAAGGTCACCTCCTCAGAGAGCCCGAAATAGGTTGTATTATCTTGTTATATTTCCTTTAGCATATATCTCTATCCGAAATTTAGTTGTTTACTCAATTATTATCCATCTCCCCATCTACAATGGAAATTTCTTTCCAGAAAGCAAGGACTTGGTCTGTCTTATTCCCAGGTGTATCCCCGGTACCTAGCATGCTACTTGCTCAAGGTTGGCGTGCTCATTTAACTCGGTTGACTGGACTGATTCCTTTTTCCCCCAATTGATAGTCTCCATTACCAGTTGAGAAGCAACCATATTGAAGTTTACTAGAGATTCAGTCATTCATTTTTAAGATTCATCTGTTCAACAAATAGTCACTGATTCTCTACTACTTGCCAGCCTGTATGCCAGGCTTGGAGCCACAAACCAGCCTCTAACCTCAAAAAATTCAGGATCTAGAACACTATACATGATACCTGTGCAATATGGTAAGAAATATAACAAAGGCATGCACCATGTACTCAGAAAAGGAGCCACTAGGTGAGGGGTTTCAAAAAGGGATTTCAAAAGGCGATAAACCTTGACCTATATACATTGGAAGATATATAGGAGCTAGACAAACAAGGGGGTTTGCCTAACCAGTGTTCTAAGTATTCTAAGCAGAGGCAAAGCAAATATTAAGAGACTCAAGAGAGCTTGGCAGACATCTGTCCATATGACTAAAGGATCCCCACGAAAGAGAAGCAGGAATTGAAGAGGCTAGATCAAGGAGGACCTTAATAATATTAAGGCGTTTGGACTTTATCTTGAGTCAACTGTAAACTTTTAAGAAGGGGAGTGAATTTAGGTTCGTGTTTTAGGAAGATCTTTGCCCCAGCAGAGAGAATACGTCAGAGGAGGAACATGCTGGTCTTAAGAGATAGGGCCTGGACTACAGAAGTGTCTTAGTTTCCTAAAGCTGCTGTAACAAATTACCACAAACTGGTGGCTTAAGACAGATATTTATTCTCACGTAGTTCTGGCAGACAGAAGTCTAAAATCAAGGTGTAGGGAGGGCCACACCCCCTCTGCAGTCTCTAGGGGCGGGTCCTTTCTTGCCTTTCACACCTTTTGGTGGCCTCAGGTGTGGCTTGGCTTGTGGCAGCATCACTCCAATCTCTGTCTCAACTTCACGTGGCCATCTGCTCCTGTGTGTCCCTGTCTTCATAGAGTGTTTTCCTCCTCTTAGAAGAACACTGGTCACGTTGGATTAAGGCCCACACTGATGACCTCATCTTGACTACATCTGCAAAGACCCCATTTTGAAATAAAGGCATATTCACAGGCACTGGGCTCTCTTAGTCCGTTTGGACTGCTATAACAAAATACCATAAACTGGGGAGCTTATAAACAACAGAAATTTATTTCTCACAGTTCTGGAGGCTGGGAAGTCCAAGATCAAAGCTGGCAGAATCTGTGTCTGGTGAGAATGTGCCAGTTTTGCAGACTGCTGACTTCTTATATTCTCACATGGCAGAAAGAAGGGCAGAGAGCTCTGTGGGGGGTCTGTTTTATAAAGCACTCATCTCATTCATGAAGGCTCCACACTTTTGGCCTAATCACCTCCCAAAGGCCCCAACTCCTAATACCATCATATTGGGCATTAGGTTCCAACATATGAATTTGGGGGAAGGGGACACAAATTTTCAGTGTATAGCACAGGAGTCTGGACATAAATATATCTTTGGGGGGCACGTCATTCAACCACAGGGAGTGAATAGAAAAAAGGCGTAAAATTCCAGACTTGAATAGATATGGATTCAGTAAGTCTTGGAAGATAAGCATGTCTAGAAAAATTCCCATGTTTTGGGTTTATGCAATTGGGTGGAGGGTAGAATCATTCATTAAAATATAGAATATGTCATATTAAGTGTATGAACCCAAGATCCCCGTTTCTCGTCTATAAATACTTAGCACATCCTCCAAAGCAACATTATAGCCCGAGGAACCTCCTAGAGAGGAAGCAGTGGCAAAGGTGGCAGTTGCATCCGTAAAGCAAGAGGGAACATTACCTTCCTCAAAAGTCAGACCAGAAGCTAAAATGGAAATCAAATTACTGAAGTCAATTGCTTTCTTAAAAACTAGAGCCACACACACAACCTGAGTTTTCCTGGTAGAGGAAAAGGAAGGAAACCTGTTTCCCCAGCCTAATCTATTGACCCTTCATTCATTCGGGAGCCAAGTTGAAATCAATAGTGTTTTGTTTGGTTAAAAAATCTTAGAAAAGGAAGGCCAGCTCTAGCGATCATAACGCTCAGAAGAGCGTTCACTTGCACGGGAAACAGCAGACTCTACAGGTATAGCCCCTCCGCCCCGCTCTCAGTAATCCAGGCTCTTGTTCCGATGTGCTTCATCCGGTGCCTATTGCCAGGCCACTTTGATGTCCAGACCAAACGCGACCCGCTTTCCCATGGGCTCCGGCGCCTTTCAGCATGTTTACCTGGAGGCCGTGGTTCTCTGCAACATCCGCCCATGCTTTGAAAGAGTGGGGCAGAGGTGGGTGGTGATCCCCGTGAAAAGGCCAATTGAATTTGTAGGCACCAGGCAGAGGTGATGATACAGAATTTCAGCAGTGGTCTGAGAGGAAGCTCGAATGGTGCAGAATGAAACCGATTTTCCTCCTACTTAGGACACAGTTCAACCCTGAAAAACCTCAGCAGTATGATGGCTTATTGGGGCTGAGACATTGCCAGGTCAAGGCCAAAGAAGATGTGACCTGCCACGTTTTACAGATCACTGACAGACGGGCTTACTGGCCCTCACATTCATTCGTCTGTTTCTCCTGACAGTTGGAGAGTCTTGTCTGGCTTGGCTGGCCTTGACGAGCTTCCTGTTGCCTAAGGCGGGAAAAACACCTCTGCTCTTAATCCGACCCAGTTATTTGGCCGTGAGGAAATAAATTATGTAGAAGGAAGAACTGCCTGCCATTCTTGCCACATGTATCTCCTGAGTATAGGAGACAAAAAGAGTGACCATAGCTTTCTTATAATTCCGTTATGGACTCCTGACCTCTGAGCAATAATAAATAGTATACTCGCAGGCCGTCCTGGAGATATGAAGACGTTGTGAGAACATCTGGCATTCATTGACTCAGGAAAAGGAAGAAAAAAATCACAAGGCCTGGGACAGAATTTCATTTTCTTTTCATGTTGCCATGTGGGTGAAGGAGCCCTCTGTCTTTAAGCAAATGTGTGTGCGTTGGGGTGGGGGCAGGGTAGGGGTGGTATGTAAGCTCCTTTTCAAGTTTTAAAGGGGGCATAAAAATGCACATGCATTTCTGAGAAGTGCTCTGGCAGGAGGGGCGTCTTTTTGAAGGGCGCTAGGGATGTCCGGTTATTGTAATTTGCTATCAGTATGTCTTCTTTTCTTTCTGTTCCTGTGAAGTTTGCTCTGTGCGCCCTCCAGGAAGACCTGGATCACAGATAATGGATTCTGTAGGTTGGTTAAGGGACACCAAGGTGTAAGCTTGAAATGGACAAGAGCCCAGAGGGCTGGTATGCTTTATTGCATGCTCGCTTGCATGTGCTCTCTCCTTCCCTCCCTCCATCCCTCCCTCTCGCTCTCTCTCTCGTTCTATAAAACAACCTGGCTCTGAAGCTCAAAACCCGACGACTGTAGATTCTCCTTGGAGTGCCATGGAAGTTCACTTCAACTAAGGGTGGATTTTCCTCTTTCCCACAGGATGAGCATATGCTCTTCTTT
>NW_011888811.1:847971-852035 GCF_000151845.1 Pteropus vampyrus
GGACACAGTTCAACCCTGAAAAACCTCAGCAGTATGATGGCTTATTGGGGCTGAGACATTGCCAGGTCAAGGCCAAAGAAGATGTGACCTGCCACGTTTTACAGATCACTGACAGACGGGCTTACTGGCCCTCACATTCATTCGTCTGTTTCTCCTGACAGTTGGAGAGTCTTGTCTGGCTTGGCTGGCCTTGACGAGCTTCCTGTTGCCTAAGGCGGGAAAAACACCTCTGCTCTTAATCCGACCCAGTTATTTGGCCGTGAGGAAATAAATTATGTAGAAGGAAGAACTGCCTGCCATTCTTGCCACATGTATCTCCTGAGTATAGGAGACAAAAAGAGTGACCATAGCTTTCTTATAATTCCGTTATGGACTCCTGACCTCTGAGCAATAATAAATAGTATACTCGCAGGCCGTCCTGGAGATATGAAGACGTTGTGAGAACATCTGGCATTCATTGACTCAGGAAAAGGAAGAAAAAAATCACAAGGCCTGGGACAGAATTTCATTTTCTTTTCATGTTGCCATGTGGGTGAAGGAGCCCTCTGTCTTTAAGCAAATGTGTGTGCGTTGGGGTGGGGGCAGGGTAGGGGTGGTATGTAAGCTCCTTTTCAAGTTTTAAAGGGGGCATAAAAATGCACATGCATTTCTGAGAAGTGCTCTGGCAGGAGGGGCGTCTTTTTGAAGGGCGCTAGGGATGTCCGGTTATTGTAATTTGCTATCAGTATGTCTTCTTTTCTTTCTGTTGCTGTGAAGTTTGCTCTGTGCGCCCTCCAGGAAGACCTGGATCACAGATAATGGATTCTGTAGGTTGGTTAAGGGACACCAAGGTGTAAGCTTGAAATGGACAAGAGCCCAGAGGGCTGGTATGCTTTATTGCATGCTCGCTTGCATGTGCTCTCTCCTTCCCTCCCTCCATCCCTCCCTCTCGCTCTCTCTCTCGTTCTATAAAACAACCTGGCTCTGAAGCTCAAAACCCGACGACTGTAGATTCTCCTTGGAGTGCCATGGAAGTTCACTTCAACTAAGGGTGGATTTTCCTCTTTCCCACAGGATGAGCATATGCTCTTCTTTCCCCCGACAAAAAAAAATAGTCAGCCACTCTTTGATCAGTGACTTTAAATCAGAATAGGTCTTAGGTAGTCAAAGTGGCTTAAAATGTTAGCAGTGAGACCCCTTTTAATTTTTAAAGGTAACTCTAATTCTACCCTTTATGACTTGCTTAATGATCTAGGGTCCCTGAACAGCTGTCTATTGATTCCAATTAACATGATTGACATCTCCTCTGGAAGGTAAAAGCTAATCAGCTACAGGATCCCCCACTGAGAATTCATTTCCTTCTTGGAGTCACCCCTGGGCAGGAGGAAACTTAAATAGAGAATTGAGATTCAGCACCCACGGCCCTGATTTACTCTTTTATATATGGTCCCACTGTGTCTTGTGGAGGAAAAACAAGGCTAGAAATTTTTTTAGATGGCAATTTATTTTTGAATCAAGCTAGCATTAATTCTGTTGGCTTTCATTTTCCTTCCTTTCTATTTTTTTATGAATCTAAATTGATCCTTTGAATGTTTGATTTCCTTTTCCTTTCTGGTTCTGAAGGACCCACAGAGTCTACTCCTGATTACTTATGACAAGTTCAAAAGTTGACATGAACTTTCTGGTACAGCCAACTTTCAGTTTTCTGTCTTTTGGATACAGATCTTGATGGTTTTCTAGTGGCATTTTCAAATTTTAAAAAATTCAAATAAGAGAGAAGTTATATCAAATAACAAACCAGTCTCCATAAAGATAGTAGGATGCTGAATGATGCTGAATCAAAATGAGCCATAAAATAAATAAAGCTAACAAATTCATTCACATATTTCTAATATGTGCTAGGTATATGCAGACTTCTAGAAGGAGTGGAGGTGATCTGGCTGTGCTGTCTGTGGCATCTCCTTTTCTCCATATATATTCTTCCTAGTCAGAAAATCAAAGTGTTACAGCTGACATCAGCAAGCTCAATATGAACAGGTTTATGTAGTTGCACAAAAAAAAAAAATTGCTATTAAAGGCTGCACGTATCCAGGTCAAAGGGGGCAGTGGTTAGGCAAATCCTAACATTAATTGGCATTTTATTTGACTATAAATTTCATTAGGGCAGACATGATGTTGGCCTGGCCGATCACCACATTCCGATGGCCTCGCACAGTGCTTGGCCTGTCACAGATACTGAATGGATATTTGTTGAGTGAATGAATTCTCTGGGCATAAATCCAATAATTTCAAAGAAACACGGGCCAACTTTGTGCTCGGAAAACTGGTCAGAGAGAATAATTATTGAGTGAGTGGGTGGGTGGGTGGGTGGGTGGATGGATGGATGGATGGATGGACGGACGGACAGACCGATGGATAAGGTGAGATAAGAGGAAATGAGATGAGCTTTTGTTTCGCACAAACAACATAACTGTTAATAGATAGATAAGGCTCAATGTTCACTGTCAAGAAAGAGCTCATAGATTTGGGGTATTTGTGCATAGGAGATATAGCACTCCATCCCTAACTGTTGAATAACTCTCCTCTGGTTAGGTTTGGGCAGTAAGTGAGAAGAATGGTGAGAGAGCCCTTGACATCAAGCAGTGTGGTCCAGCAGATCCAGGGCCTGCTGGTGTGTTCATTCCACCCCTTTACTAACAGGAGAAAATACTCTCCCCTACACACTTTTTCTTTTATCTCTTGTTCTGGAGCCATGTCATTTACTAGGAAGAGAAATAGGAGGAAGGGAGACTGGCAATTAATGGCTGAACCCCACTGGGAAACCAGTGTTCAAGCCCGACAAGGCAAGGCCACCACCGCCCTGGTAAGGATTGAATACTTGTGGCAGCTTTTCTTGACCAACATGGAGCCAGTAACAACTAAAACAATACCGCAAACCCACCCGGGAGCTACAGAACGCTTCCATTGTGTTTCTCTTTCACCCATTTCCGAATTGAGGTTTTCGTCTAACAGGTTTAAGCATGTCCTCTATCATTTGTCATCCCCAAATGCCAGTTTCTATATCTTAAGGCCACTTCTTTTTACCACTACAATACATCTTGGGACAATTAGAAACTTGCCAGCTTTCAGCAAGGAGTCTGGGGCCCTGGACTGGACTTCCTGGAGGGGAATGAGTACTTCTGATGCTTCCATTCGTGACAGATCGAAAAAATTACAAGCTCTCTACATTTTGGATCTTCCTCGCCCCTTGACTACTTCCATTGCCTGTTGGCTTTTGCTGCTTACGGAGCTTTCAGAGGGGGACAGAAAAAGGATTAACGACATAACCTAAGAGACCAAAAGTCAAACAAAGCAATTCCTGATTCCAGGATTTATGTGTATTGATTCCTACTGATCTGCTCTGGTCGCCTTACAGAAAATAAGAGCCCTAAAGTTCTTATTGTTTGGAGTCTCATCCTCCCTTCATAACGTACATAGTAAACTGCACTTAATGATACTCACACATTAAGTATCATAAACTTACAGAACAATTAAAGCAGTTTTTATCATTTTACTTCTTATCGTTTTGACTTTATACTTTTTTGTGTAGTGGAGCAAATACAATTTTTTCATATGCCCCGAGAAAGCTTATGTGACATACGTATTGACTGACATATGAAATGGCCCTATCTGCCATTGTAATTCCAGCAGCTCCCTTGCATGCAGGCTATTGGCTTTCATAAGAAAACTGCCCGACTGTCCTCTCTGTTCAGTCAAGTGGATTTTCAGTCACCCACTAAAGGTCCAACACTATGCTCAACTACCAAGGGCCCCAAGCTCTGGCCTGCTCTTTACTCAGTCTAATCTGGCACTCCGCATATCAAGAACAGTATCTTAACTAAATGGGGAATTTTTCCGAGCAGATGAACCAGTGGCTCAAGGGAACTGGGTTCCCTTTTCCAGATTGTGATTCCTTCCAGAAGAATCTCATGTCACCTGTAGAAGTGAGATAGAGTTGGTAACTTAATATAGTTATGATTATCTGAAGCAAAAGTACAGTGTTGTTTAGTAATCTGCATCACTCTACTAGAACTCGTTGATTTTTA
>NW_011888811.1:853065-858153 GCF_000151845.1 Pteropus vampyrus
AAAGGGTTGGGTTCAAAAGACATTTCAGCTGTAAAATCCACAGGTCTTAGAGACATTTGAAAAGCAGCAGAGAGGCATGGGGGAATGGAATCTGAGGTTTTTAGCTGCAGTGATAGGGCGGGTGGGGGCTGTTGTCACCAGGATGAGGCTGATGAGGTGGCTTGAGGAATTGGTCAGGGAATTGTCGGCAAGAAGTACAGATTTGGACATATTGAGTTTGCGATGCCTATAGGACATCCAGGTGAATTCTATTTTTTCGGCTATGCATTACTGTGTTTGTTTTTCCAAGTCTACAAATAGAACTTGAATTCTCCTTAAAGAAGTGAAGTTGCCAGTAAAAATAATGTCAGAATTAGTGTGTCTTGACTGTGGCCGAGTAGACTCCCTGTGGCAAAGCCCAGAATATAGAAAGCAAATGGTGTTTTTGGCAGTCTGGGGCAGACACCCAGCTGCTACGTAGGGGTTTAGGCCTGGAGCAGAAGGTTGTTGGGAAGGACGGAGAAAAAGGAGGTAGGAGAATTATCTCTAAGAAGAAATCACTTTTGTTTTTAATTTTACACACATGGGGCTCATAACATTTGGAAGAACAGGATTTAGCAGTGGAGAGAGATGGGGAGATAAGAGTGAGCCTCCATTCACGAGAGGCTGGGGGGCACTGTTGCTTTCTGCTGAACAGATTCTGGTGCTCAAAAGAATGCATTTTTGGTGAAGGGCAAGGAGAAAGTGATTCCCAGCCCTTTTGTGGCTTCTTCATGCCTTTCTAAATCCGAAATCCACCTCTCAGCTCTGATCTGCCAGAGTATACCCTGAGCTTACAGATCTGGAGAGGTTTCGGATACGCAGAAGAGGTTGTTGGTCTCGCTTGTGCCTCATTTTTACTTATTTACCTACTTACGTTTAAAGCAATGTCAGGGGGAACCAGTATCCTCTTCAGTGTATGCAATTCCAGGAGCCTCACCTCCCTTCTTGTATTAATTTAGAAAGGTTTCATTTCTGCAAAAATTGTGCTGTGATCTTTGCTTTTCTTTGCATGCCTTTCATCTGGCACCCGCAATGTGCGGTACAGATGTTCCATTGCCAGACCCGGTGCCCCCTAATTTGCTTTGAGATCCCTGGCTGGTTACGGTCCCTCTAGGCAATACCACTGCTTTACCTGCAGCTAAGCACACAAACAAGATACCCTGGGATGGGGGTGGGGGTGGGGGTCTCCATCCTCATACCACTTCCTACTCCTTTGCCTTTGTCCATCAAACTCCTCATTCTCTGCCTTCCCTGTACAGTCTATACAACTCCTACTCATCAAGTATATCCATTCATTCATTCGATGTGTCTACATTGAGTAATATACTGAGTACTGTGGTGGTGTTTCCTCAGGAATAGAGCCATGAACAAAACACAGTCAGTCGTTGCATCAAGGAGCACACAGTATAGTGGGGGAGATGGGAGATGACAGAAAAGTGAGCATAAACTTATAATCTGGTTCGGTAGATACTAAGATGGGGGTTAGAGCTGGATGCTATCAGAACACAGAGTATGGACCCCTAACTCACTATGGCGAGGTAGAGTATGCTTCCTATAGAAAGTAAGAGCTTGCTGCATTTTAAATCCTGGATCTGCTGTTTATAAGCCGTATTACTTTAGGCAAGTCACTTAATACTTCCATGCCTTTAGAACACGATAATAAATTAAAACCTTAGTGAAATACCTAGCACATAGTAAATGCTCAATAAGCCCATATTCATTCATTCATTCATTCATTCATTTACTCCTTCATTCAGCAAATACCTACTGAGTACCTGCTATGTGCCAGGCAGTGTTCTTGAAGGTATGTTCAGGTGTGCCCAGGTCTTGAAATATCAACCCTTCTGGGAAGTAAATTGCTTCATCTCAGCCCTTTGTCTTCTGCATGGACTGTATTTAAAGAAAGTCTTAGAAGATTTAGACAAGTTCTCTTTTGCTGTTGAAACCTGTTGAAACAGCAACCCAAAGGGACTCTTCTGGGGGTAGAGAAAGCCCAGGCACTGGGGAAGCCGCGAGTGTCGCTGTACCCAATTTGCACATTTCCGGTTTTCATCGCACCTAAAGCTTCAGGCTGGCTCCTGCTGGCTTGAGCCCTACACCAGTCACCCACCCTCTCCTGCCACCGTCTCCTTCCCCAACCCATTTCAAATTTAGGTCTGCTTACCATGACACGCCACAGAGGAATACATTGTCATCCTCTGCCACTGTCAGAAATGGCCTAAAAATGAGATAGGATTGCTTAAAGTTTTACATGCACCCACTGCTGCTGAATACTTGAAATTCTTGGAAATAAAATCCACTGCTCCCAGGAGCTTTTCCTCGGGAAGAACCTGGCCATCTCATTCACTTGTGCAGCTGCAGCCGTTACAGACCCTTTGCACAGAGCAAAGAGGAGACTGTCAACCACTGACCCAGCACCTCTGCCCCGGAACAAATTGTGAGCTGTGGGGAGTCCTTCCTGTCTGCGACAGACAGGGGCCCCTTCCCCAGAGAAGGTAGGCTTGTGCATAGGGAGCTAAGGATGCTCATGCCTACTGCTATTGTTGATGCCCAAGAAATGCAGCGATGAGTAGTCTCCTTTCCAGGTCCAGAGCGCAGAGCTGGGTCCTCAGTCTCACTGAATTGAAAGTTGGTAAAGCACCATTGTTTGGGGCCATTCTCTTTCCGGCAAACCCCTTACCCTTTTCTTCTGTTTTTTCTCTTGAGATATGATTCAAACAATACATCTTAAGTATAAAATTCAGTGGTTTTTAGTATATTCACTATGTTGTGCAACCATCCCTACTGTCTAGGTCCAGACCAGTTCCATCCTCCCAAAAAGTAACCCGCTACCTTAGCAGTCTCGGCCCTGCGGCCCCTCCGTGCAGCCCTGGCAACCACTAATCTACTTTTTTGTCCCTATAGATTTGCATTTTCTGGGCATTTCATATAAATGGAATCAAGTAACATGTAACCTTCTATGTCTGACTTCTTTCACTTAGCATAATGTCCCAAGGTTCATCCATGCTGCAGCAAGTAACAGTACTGCATTCCTTTTTTATGGCTAAATAATATTCTACTGTATAGACGTACCACGTTTTGTTTATCCATTTACCAGTGTACGTGCAGTTAGATTGTTTCTGCCTTTTGGCTATTATGAATAATGCCGCTGGGAACATTTGTGTACAAGTTTTTTTGTGGATGTATGTTTTCAGTCATCGTGTGTGTATATGTGTATGCACACATACCCAGGAGTGATATTACGAGGTCATATGGTAATTCTGTGTTTAATTTTTTGAGAAACTTTGAAAGTGGTTGTAGCATTTCTATTCATACCAACAATATGTGAATATCCCATTTTCTCCACATCCTTGTCAACACTTGTCATTGTCCTTTTTTGTTGTTGTTGGTAATGCCATCCTAGTGCCTACTGGGTGTAAAGTGATACCCTTTCTGGTGCGTATTAATTTGGCCACTCTAGGTTTTTTCTGCTTCTCTCTACACATTGCTCCTGTCAGCATAGGTTCCTCCTATCTAGATAGAAACCACATTTTTTCCTAGAATGCAAAAAAAAGATGATGGACATTTTTTAATATTTGGGTCTCTTATAGTTATATCATTCTTAATGTTAACCTGGCCAGAAACTGCATCACCCCAACCTTAAACTCCCAAACCACCTGCCTTCCAAACATCAAGATCCCTCTTACTCCTTTTCTTTGCTAATCGTAAGGCCTGACTTTGTTAAGACAGAGATAACTACTCCCTCTTAAGTCTGCCGCCCTTCCTGTCCGGGCAGCTGGAGAGAGGAGAGAAGGTGCACGTGCTTTTACATGTGATCTCTTCTCTTTTTCTCCTAAACCAAAGAGGTTAATGAAATAGACAAAGAACTTGAGTTTGGAAGAAATTAAAGCAAAGCGTGATCACATCAAGGCTTTCTATTCAAAAATTTGTGATCCCTTGAACATAAGTTTGTGTTAAGTGTCCTCAAAAGAAACTGTGATATGCAAGTTATGAAGTTGTTTGAAACCAACTTAAGGAAACAAAATATTTTCATGTATTTTAGTTGTGTGTTCTTATTACCTCTATGTGTTGGGGTAATGACTTGTAAGTTCTTAAAGTAAGTCCTGAATGATCTCCAGCAAACAGTGAAATCACCAACTCATTGTATGTACTTGTGGATAATCCATGCATATTTTATAATTCAGAGTTTTCTAGCAAATTTAAACTGTCATGTGTCTCAACCAGCTCAAATTAATGAGACTTAGAGCACAACCATTGAATCTGATTTCTAACAATCCCAGAATAGCGAAGTACAAAGTAACAGAGACTTTGGCTTTGAATTCTAGCTCTGCTCCAGCTATATGACCTCAGGCAAGTCATTTTTCTTTAGCATAAAATGAGATTCCGATATGTAGGTTATAGGGCTGTTTTGAGAAGTAAATGAGATTACTTATGTAAAGCGTCAGCACAGGGAGGGTCGCATAAATCCAGGCATTCAATAAGGAGAAGTCAGTAGTAGTAGTAGTACAATAGATATATCATTCTTTAAATAATAGGTGTGTTCCAGAAATGGTGCAAGTAAACACTTTTTGTTTTGTGGACAATGAAATATATTAACTAGATTAGGGATCTGATTTTTAAGGAACCCTATGGTGAGTCTTCTTTTGTAAATGGATGAATCACTTCAAGTTTTATCTGGTTTATATAATTATTTTTGAATAGTGGGGTTTCTTAAAATGGGATACATCTGTCAATAATCCTAAGCCCCCATCTCCTGCCATTGCTTGAAGAATGTCACAGTTGTGTTCTTGGGTTGTCAAATGCTAGTGTGACCAACAACCGTCCCCCCACCCCCCACCCTCCTTGATGTGACCAGACCGTGTGTGAGCGCCTGGGGTTTCTGGGTCGAAGTTGGTACTGGCTTCTGGGAGAAAAAGACTAATTTCACTGATCTTGTTCTCCATTGGGCTTTTAAAGGAAATCGCACAAAAAACGTTTAGATTAAAATGAAAGCAAAAGTACTCCAACGATAATAAGGGTCTCAATGATAACCCTGGGAGAGCGGATGAGCACTGGATTTGTTGGGGT
>NW_011888811.1:859628-870794 GCF_000151845.1 Pteropus vampyrus
GAATATCCAGGATACTCAAAATTGATTTGGAGAATGATACTGTACTTCCATAATGTACTCTAGTTTGAGCATAGCGCTACCAGGAATCATGAGAAGAATGGCAACTATGGAATATTGGTCTGGTAAGGAAATCGTGGGAGCTGAATGTTTTGCACCCTTCCTCGTGTTTATTGACAGCACTCCTATTAGTCACCACCCCATCTCTTTACCTGCTTCACTTTAATGCATCAGTCACCATTTGCAGAGGCGGGAGGCAGGAGAAAGGAGCTGGCTGTGAGAAAGATTTCTGTTCTTCAGGGGAACTAACCAGCGTGGTCTGCTGCCTATTGGTGGGATTCTTTGGGTCCTAATGTATGTGCAAGACCCTCTCCCCCCGCCCCGCCCCCGCTTTATTATGGGATAATTGATGAAGTCAGAAGTTTTGGAGAGTCCTGGGAGATTTTTAATCTAGTGCCATCAGGCAAAGCTTACTACATCAATAAGACGGTTCCATAGGGGGATGGAGGAGTAATTGACATGCCACACCAGCTGGAATCCAGATGAAGATACATTTGGAAGCTTAATCACAATCATGTTCTACACTAAATATTCATCCTTCTGTCTCCCAGAGAGGACAGGAAATTAAGTTGTCAAGGGCAGGGGGATGAGGGTTTAGCTGAAAGAAGAAACCCACACCTCATTCTTAATCTCTAAATATGCAAGACTGTCTTAGTAGTTGAAGCAAAAGCCTCTTCTTTCCAGTTTTATTTCCTGAGAAATATGTGAGCTGTTTATACGCAATTTATCAGCTTTACATTTACCAAAATGGACTCTTAAGAGAGCTCAGTCTCCTCACTGTAGGATAAATACAGATGAGCAATGCCATCTCAGTAGGAAAAAAAATGCTTTATTGAGCCAATATAGAAAAGTATTAAAGTTGCGTAAACATGCAGGAAGGAGCGGGGGAATTCCTAAACAGAGCCGACAGGCTGTGATTGCACACGCCTTGATGTACTGCGCCCCGAAAGTTGAACTAAACCCTGGATGTCGTCAATAGGAATTACGTTACATATTGTGGGTTTTCTTTCATTTCTTTTTTTATTTCCAAGTTAAACTCTTTACGGTCCCATCAAGGCATCTAAATTTTATTGCAAATTGTGATTTGAAAAATGTATGTTGTTGCCATAAATTATATGACGGTTTCCTTTCAAATTCTGACCCAACTGCATGAATCAAACATTGGCTTTTATTAAAAAGGACAGTGAAGTTCAGTGTCATGTTACCATACGAGAAGGTTGCAATAGGTGGGATGTCGTTGGCTACAAGTAACAGAGCAAACCCCGCTTGGATTAGTTTTAATAAGGGAATGTGGCATCTCACGTGACAAGAGTCTTTAGGTGGCGGTACCCCAGATGCAGGACCTGAGGGCTCCTGCTCTGCTTCTCTGAGGTTATCTTGGTGCCTTCTCTCACTGCGTTCCTCACTGCGTTGACACCATCCTCTGTTTAGGTCTTAGATGGCCGGAGAATGTCCCAGCCTTCATATCCTGATGCTTCAGTTTCCTGAAAAAAAAAGGGGTCATCTCTTCTCTGTGCCTTTCACTTACTAAAGACTAAGCCTCCTAGAAGCTCATCAGCAGACTTGCCCTCACTTGAAACCTGCTCAGGCCAGCTCACCAGTGATTATCTATAGCCACCCTTGCTTGGGGGTGGTAGGAGGAATGCCCCATTCTCTTAGTGCCCTCTGTGATATGACTGAGATACAGCTACTGTGACCTCACCAAATTCACACGGTGCAGTAGAAAGAACATGGGCTGTGGAGTCAGTCCTGTGTTCGAACACCATCTCTGCCACTAAATAGCTATGCGACCTTGGTGAATCACTCATCCTCAGGGAGCTTCACTGGCCTTTGGGTAGAATATGAGCTTGAGAACCAATCTACAGAGAGCTTGTGAGAAGGAAAGCGTGGAGCACAGAGCATGCGGTAGGCACTGCTCAATCCTAATACCGTTTCCATTTGGGCCTTTTCATCAAGTGAGCCTTGGCATCAACTTGCTAACTTTCTCCTAGGTGCAGGTTTCATTTTGTAACCCCCTCTTCTAATTACATGTATGGCATAAAGTATAATTTAATTGAATATGTGCATATAGCTATATTTGGTATGAATGTATCATATGTATGATAGAGATAACATATGCATATATGTTATATATACACTTATATATTCAACCAGCAGTTACATATGGAGGAGATATCCTATGTTCCACATTGTTCCAGGCATGCCAATGTTCTGGTTCAGTGTTGCGCAAAGCGTGGTCCACAGATTGGTGGCAGTTGACAAACCATGTGTTACTGGGCTGGGACAGATAAATATGGAAATTGAAAGTAAGCCTTTAGACGCAAGGATTTGACACCACTAAGACATCCATGCCCGTGTTCATTTTTCTAAGACCTCATTTTTATTATGTTCTACAACAGTATTGGTGCAAGACAGCCTGCAAATTAAAGGAGAAACACAGCGGCCCTTCGCAGAATCAGTGGAGAAGTTTGCTAAGATAGACGCACACTGAAGCTACTTGCCTTCCAGGTGCTAAGGTTTATTTCAAGTGAAAAGACACGATTACACAAAGTTGCGAAACAACAGTACCAACACAACGGTGAAATACAATGTCATAAGGCAGTCATAAATGACCCAGCGCCACATCAGTGGTCGCGAGAACACTTGCCACGGATGTCCGCAGGACGAAGAGTTCACAGTGTGGCAGTCATCGGAAAAGTCTTCCCTGAGCAGGTGGATTGGTTTTGATTTTGCCTGCATCCCGGGCCGCCTGTCAGGGTCTGCTCTGTCCCTTTTCAATCGGTGGCTTGACGGGTTAATCTCCTAGTGAGCGAGGGCCTGCGAATGAAGCTGGATGGAGTTATATGTCAGACTGCAACAGGCATGCACTAAATATCCCACCCCATTATCCTTGACGGGGCTTTGATGTTAGCACAAAACACATCAGATTACACGGGACGTCATGTCATGTGTCAAATCAGGGTTGGGGCCCCATCCTGACACTTTAATTAGTATGGGCAGAGGGAAAGAGTGTATTATTTTTCTATTTCAGGGCAAAGACCCTAACACCCACTGAGAACTGTTTGGTTATGCCCAAGCCTGAATGTGGTCTTCTCTCCTTTTAAAAACACAGCCCTCACCCCCTAGGATGATGGCCATAATGTCAGCTAATGAAAAGAGCTGTGGTTTGGGAGGTGTAAGTCTCACTAGATTCTAGCCCCTGGGAACAACTTGTGTGAGTTAACCATGTCTCCCCAAGTGTCCTCATCTTCAGCAACATAAATGCTCATTAATTATTGACTTTGCAGGTTTCTCAGCCTCAAAAATTGGCTACTAATGCTGTTATGTGTCTCACAGACGTATTAGTTGTTGAAACAAGATAATGCCTATGACAGTGCCTCAGATGCCATGAATGGTGCTAAATGCGTTAGGAGGGTAGAGGGTAGGAGGGTTGGAAAAGAAGCCCTTAGAGATTTTTGCTTTTAGGGACTCTTGGTCAGTTAGCAGCAGTTTACCCCACAGCTGGAAACACCTGAAAACATCTTGCTTTGCTTGCGCCACAGCAAGCAGGTGTGGGTGTCAAGAGTTCAGGAATATATTTCAACCAGGAAAGTGTCCGGGCATGACCATAGATAGCCTTTTGCCTTGAGTAATGAGAAACCTGCACTTTGCTCTCTGCTCCCGGAAGAAGGTCCTCCAACTTAATACTGAGCGAAATCTCCGAACGCCAGTAAGCCACATTCATGTTGACATCTAGACTCCTGTGTAATTAAGATCTCAGGTCTGGCGCTTTGTTTATCAGTGTGTGTCAATTCTCATTTACATGACTTTGGTTTTTCCCACATCTTTGCACAGACGCCACCAAAAGAAACCCCAAAAAACACGATTAACAGTGAAAGAGCTAGGGATAGATTTACACAGCCCATCGTGTCTCTAATCTTTACTTAACATTTTCCTTAAAAAGAACATTGCCCTATTCGGAAATGAAAAGCAATATGTTTAAATACTCTTTATGGAGAGAGAAGGGAAATAGATTTTCCACTGCTTTATTTTGAGCTGGAAAAACATCTGATTTCATGCCCCTTACTGAGCTTAACTGAGTACCTAGAGGGTAGTGTCTCCATCTAGTTAGAGAGGCTCTTCCCACCTCCCTGTAGCTATAAGGCAGAAGGGTTTATTTTTTACAACTCATATGAGAAAAACCATGTCCAAGAGAAGTTAGAGAGAACTTTCACAAGACCACACATGTAGTTGGTTATGTGATCTGGAAATCATGCATCCTGTAGAAGTCTTCATTTTCACATTGATAAAACACGCCCATCTATAAAATTAGGGATGGTGAAAGAAAGCCTAATAAAAAGGCACAGAGAAAGGAGCTCCCGGAGGTTATATAACAGAATTCTAGGCTCTAACATATCTGTTTTGAGTAGGAAGCCTAAGAAAGGATAGAAACTTGGATTGCTTTCAAGGAACTTCCCATTCCAGCTCTGCTACTTGCTGCTGTGTGACCTTAGACAGGTTACTACCCCTCTCTGGGCCTCAGAAGCCTCATCTTAGAAGTAGATCATTATGATGCTTCCTTTACACTATTACTGTGAAGATTAAATGAAATAATTCTTATAAAGTACTTAGAAGACTAACTGACATAGTTAACCCTCAATGTTGTCTGTTATTAGTAATATTACAAATACTATTACTGTTCTTTTTCCAGATGGCTGTTCCGCTCTAAATGAGGTAAAAACAGGGATTGACTCCACTACTGCCAGTTTTTCCCCTACGGTCTATCCCCAGTGTGTGTCCAGTCCCAGGAGGCATGGACAGTCCTGGAAGGCATCCAAGAATCTAGGTCAGTGGTTCTCAACCTGAGTTCACATAAGAATCACTCTGGGAACTTCAAACAATACCGGTGCTTGGTTCTCATTCCCAGAGATTTTGGTTGAAGTGATCTGGAGTCTGGCTTGGCATGAAGAGTTTTAAAACCTCTCCAGGTGATTCTCCTGTTAAGAACCACTGGGCTAGTGGAAGGCCCTGTTAATTTTGACGTTGAAAAAAAAATGCCTGAGATAGAAATGGTATAAGCTGTTGTTTCCCAAGCATAGTCTTTATTGCTATGTCTTTAATGCTTTACCATTGACAAAGCACTTGCACTTACATTAGTGTTATGTGAGAGCCTGTTAGATACTTGATTATTTTTATGTTAATAGATCTACAAATATCTTAATGTAAATTAGGAAAAAATATAACTAGCATATCAATCCTGTGATTTCACAGGTAATATTTTTTAGGTTGAAATTTCTGTTAAAAAAATAAGTGGAGGGTAATGTAAATAAATTCAACTTAAATAAGATATCGAGTTGAAATTTACACATTTATGGTAAAAAATATAACTTTGGTACATAAATGACTAAGGTTTGGGAAATGTAATTTGAAACATAATTCTGAGCAAGTGTGATCATTCCGAAGAATAAAATTAGTTATTCAGTAATCGTACAATTTTCAACATTTGAAGAAAAATAAAGATTTATGAAATATTGTGAAAGTTCAATCCAAGAACACAAAATTCTTGGTTTTTAGTTAACTTATTTTGGGGCTGCAATCAGAGATAAAAATGTTATTCCATATTTACCCCGAACTGTAATTATAATTACTTTGTATATATTGACATGGTTAATGATAATGACATCCCACGTTTTAATAATGCTTTACCATCGACAAAGCACTTGCACTTACATTATTTAATTGGGCTTCCTAGCCACTGCGGCTGGATTATCAGCCCTTGTCATAAATGGGGAAAATGAGGCCCAGAGGAGTTAGTTAAATGGCCCGTCCCACATTACACAGCTAGGACGTGGTGGTACGGGACTGGAACCTCATCACCTACTTCCAAGGTAGATCTAGTTTTTAACCGTGCTTGCTCTTCCCAGTCATGTCCATGTTGCCTGCTCTCTCTCCCACGTTAAAAAATAAGCTCCCTCAAGGCCACTCCTCACTGCGTGACTGTGGATTTCCTTTCTCTTAACTTGTTCCGCGCTCAAGAGCAATTTAGTGTTGCTTCCAGTACGGGAAAGTAATTGGGCTGGTGAGGTTGCGTTCGAGGAAAACCACCCTAGTAACTTCCCCACAGATCTCTTCACTCGTACTCCTGACCAGCCTCAGTTTTTGCTCTGGACAGGATCCAAAATCATCTTGCAAACAGGTCGGTCCATCAGGACACGCCTTACTTAGATCCCTGCAATGGCTGTCCCCTCGGCTTTGCGTGAATGGTTAGCTCTGCCCCCACCCCCTCCCCGCCTTCCATCTCCTGGTGCTCTGCTCTTGCACACCTGGCACCAGTAACCTCCACTCCCCACAATTCCTCAGACAGGCCATCTGCTTGTCGTGTCACGTCTAGACAACACTGTTCCTTGTGACACGACTGCTTTCCCTCTCTGCTCTGCCGAGAAAACGCAGCTTCAGCATCGCCTCTGTGGAGTGGAATTCCCTGACCTCCTGATCGGATGAGACCCTCCCCCCGCACCCCGCCCCCATTACTCTTTGACGCAGCGTGCAGATCTTTCCTTCACAGCTCTTACTGTGATTTGGAATTGTTTATTTGGTGTGAAGCCACATGCGGGCAGAGGTGGAATCACCTCCATATTGGTTTTCCACTATTTTAGCCCCAGACCTGAGCACAGAACTGAGTACGTAGAAATCGCTCAACAAATATTTGTTGAATTAATGAACAGAGTATGAAAAGGCTGAGGGGTTGCTTACCCTCCCTGAGGTCAGGATGCAGTTTTCACTGCCTACGCTGAGAGCAGTCCGGGTCAGAGTGCTTTCGAGAACTTTCAAGGCTGATCATAGCCACCCACAACTATATTATCCTGCAGCTACCCTCTACACCTGACCAGCACTACTGCTATGCCGTGTACACGGGGCAGGAAATGAGAACCTACCAGCTTCCAAGTTGCTGCTTAAGGTAGTGAACATTCTAGTTAAAGCCGGGGTAGAATACCCGGAGCCCTGCCATCCTGCCTTTCCATGGCTCCCTTAGAACTTCCTGAGGCAGCATATAAGAACCCTGGGGGCTCTCAGAAACACAAATTAAAAACCACATATCTAGTAGATAAACACAGCACCAGAAATGAAAAATCTGAAATCTATTCCCAATGATACTACTTTCTACTTTTGAGCCAAAAAGTTGCTTTTATTGGCCAAGTTTCAGTTTCCTTACCATTAAAATGGGTGTAATATTGCTTCCACTACTTAGCTTATTGGATTGTTTTGTAGACAAAATAAGATAAAATGAAAATATTTTGAATAGATAGGGACACTTTATGTTATTATTTGAGCCCGAGTTACACAGATATAATTTCTTCTCCTTAAGGGCTTTTAAATGAAAGAAGATGCACTGATTTTCACAGATACAAAGTCATTCTTAAGACAAACATAATGAACAAAAAATGCATTCTTCATCAGCGTTATGGACTTAGGTGGGTGGTCAGGAAGAGGCAGGGTTCTACAGCAGGAGGATCTTCTCCTGCGGATCGGGAGACCTGAGTTTGAACCCACCTTGTCATTTAGTTACGAGCTGTGCGAGTTTGGTAGGTCACGTAACCCCTGGATGCATCAGCGGCCCCATCTGCAAATTGCAGGGGGGTGGAGTGGGTGAGGAAGTGGAGAATGGTAAGGACATTATGGTAGTTCGGAGGATCACATGAAACAGCAACTAAAAAAGGCCTTTGGATATAGCAAAGTGCCTTAGCAATGGAAGGCATTAATGTTATCCAAGCACTTGGATTACTTAGCTAAAGGGCAGTCAAGTTGTCAGGGAAGGCTGCCCAAAATAGCAAGGAAGTTATCAAAAATGACTTGAATAATGGCAGGGAGAGGGCAGGTCTAGTGAAAGAATGCATGCTTCAGGCGAGGATGTGGCTTGAGAGAGGGCTTATTTCTGAGGGGCTGGTAGGACCCAGTCAAGACGGTGGGTTGTCCTTCCCTTCCCAGGAGCTGGAGTGGCTCCTAAAAGCTCTGGATTACAAGGCAGAGGGCAGCATCTAGGTGGGCAGAACGTGTTAAAAGGATCCCAAGTGCACTCAAGGATGTTTGTTTTTGATTAGAAGATGAGGATTAACTGGATTCATGAAGCTTCATGGATCGAGAATGTGCAGATGCTAATTGCCCCTAAATTACAGTGGATTCCATTGGGATTGTGTATTCTCCTTCACAAGCCCAACCACCGCCCTCCCGCCTCACGCACTGCTAAATGAACTTGTCATTTTAACTGAGATGAAAGCATCTTTTCCACTGAAGTTTCTTTTCCACTTCCCTCCAAGATCCCTTGTTTGCAAAATACGAGAGGACCTAGGTTACTAATCTAGTTCCAGTTTATCTCACACCAAAAAGTAAAAATGTATTCCAGGGATTCAGATTTCTGGAAGGCTTTCACAAGTCATCTTTTCTTGCTAGGTTTTTCTATCACACCAATGACCGAAGTTAGTGGTTCTCGAAGTTGAACGTGCTTCAGAATCACCTGGACACCTTGTCAAAGCACGTTCCTGGGCCCCACCCCAGAGTCTCTGATTCAGTGGGTCAGAGGAGGTCCCCTAAACTTCCATTTCTAACCAATTTTTTAGGAACGCTGATGGTGGTCCCAAGACACATTTTGAGAACCACTGAACTGGAGAATATCTGAGTATTTTAAAGAACCTGGGCAAAGAAAAGAGAATGCGAACCTCAGGGTCCTAGAGCTACATTTCCTCGGGAGAGGAGGTAGTCACTCCGAACTTGAAAAATATTTATTTCCTAAGTTAAATATGCATATATCCTCTTGGGTTTTACAAAGCTTGTGGTTTATGGGATAGATGTGTTTTTGCTATGGCGTGGGAAATGCAGAGTAGTTCGGAATTGGAGTGGGTTCTTCCTGGTGGCCCCCACAGTTTCTCCTTCAGTCCGGTTTGCATACCCTCCTATTCTGCTGATTCTTATTATCGAGTAATTTTTTTTGACAACTTCACAAACATTACACCTCCAGACCCCTGAACATTCCCTCTCCCGTGATGCCACCAATACGTGTCCAACCCTGTACCACATGTATTTACAGATCTCTTCTGTGCAAGGCTAGGTAAGGCTAGGGCAACTTTTGCTAATGTTTCCAGAACTTCACCAAGCACTAGACAGTGAGTCCACAAATTTTGTTGTGACTGTGGAAAAAGCATTTTAAACCTCTGGGCATGATTTTACTCATCAATTAAAGGAGAAAGTTAGTCTAGCTAGATGAGTGGTTCTTCCTCTGTAGGGAAAATGAAAATGAAACAGATGGACCTCTTCCCAAGAAAATGCACATGTGCACATAAATTGCAAAATGTTGCTTATAATTTTTAGGCTGCATAAATAGTATGATAATAAGCAATAATAATAGCTGACATTTATCGAGTGGCAACTATATGCCATGCACTGTGCAAAGCACTTTACGTGTGTTATATTTAATCCTTGAAACAACCCCATGAAGTCATCCTGCCCAGTTTCAAGATGAGACAGTCATGGCAGAGACGGGAAGGTATTCATCTCAGGTCACCTGGTAGTAAGCGGTAGAAGGGAGATTTGAGGCAATCCACACTGTCCTGAAGCTGCTAAATGGTCTCCTGGGTATGTATGACCCTGATTTAGAATGGACCTTGTTCAAGATGATAGTTCAAGTTCCTTGAGTTCTGAAGTCGGGATTCAAACTTTTTTACTAGTCCTAAGAACCAAACGTTGGGGAAATGACCCATGGTGTCATGGTGTTCTCAAGGCTTTTATGCATCAGAGGTGATCACAAAACTTAGAATTAAAAGAAATTAGGGGTTCAGACTCAGAAAAGCCAGGCACTTCTGTCCTCTGTGTCCATCTTAAAAGTGAATACTTTCTAATCATGGTTTCTAACCAGAGGCAGCCTCCTTTCAAGGCACGGGGAAGTACCATCTCTGCTTGGGCAGGTCAGTAATGTGACGAGATAAAGGGCAGTTTCTTAATGAAAACCACTCTGCCTCCTGCCAGCAAAGGAGTTTTCTTAGTGCATTTCAAGTCCTCTAACACCTCTTCCCAGATCAATGGCTTTTCATAAATGCACCAGGAGATCTTTGAACCACTAATGCTTCAGGGGCTGTTTAGGTTTGGAGTCAAACTGTTTAATATAACTCTCCTCCAAGTCTGGCTCTATTGAAAGGTCTCAGGAAACAAGGCGGGGGGATGTATAAAAAGCAGAACCGCCATAGCCAAGTGACGTCCCCCGCCTCGGCCTCCTGTTTATACAAGCAAATTGGACCAGGCTGATTGCTTTCAGGAGGGGAAAGGAGGAATGAAATGACATGTGGGTCACGGTGGAGAGTTGAGTGAAAAGGAATCAGATTAAAGGTGCCTTTTGATTGGAGTGGAGCAAGTCATTTGCTTACGAAGGTGGGGGGAGGGGACGGCTCATTGACTGGCTTCATCAACAGATTAAGTCACCAACAGATTAAGCACTACAATTAAAACTGCCTTGTGCCACGAACGTGTGGGCCAGACTTACCGTGTTCCTAGGAAAATGACTGCCATTTAATCTAAAACTTATTTAAACACTTAAGCGAAAGGAAGGGTCTTTTTCAGAAGGTAGATGACAGCGATCATCCAGGAGATGCTATGCCAAAGGGCTGTCTTCCTTCTGTCTAAAGCTGCTCCCACACCTGCTTGCACAGAGCCCTTGGTGAGAATGATAATGAAGTCAAAAAACTAGTTGGCATTTCCCTAATGTCCCCACTTCAGGCACTGTGTGAAACCTCACAGCGGTCCTCTGAGGGGGATCCTAACCCCACTTCCCAATGGGGAAACCAGATCTTAGGGCCGACGAGCAACTTGACCAATGTCACGTCCACCTGGGATGGGAACCTCAGTGATCTCTTCCTCGTAAGCATGAGACTATGTCTGTCTCCCCGTGTGAGTCAACTAACGCGTAGCGTGTTGAACACTAAAAAGCTGTGAGTTAGTGATTATTTCATGTATCCCCTCATTTAAACTTCAGGCCCCTTGAGGGGCCATGTGATCCTTTAATTTTATCTCCCACCACAGTGCCTGGTCCAGTAGAGACCTAACCCCTATCCCTTTGTGCTTGAAAAGTTAATCTAAAAGTAGCTT
>NW_011888811.1:870844-874673 GCF_000151845.1 Pteropus vampyrus
AAAACTAGTTGGCATTTCCCTAATGTCCCCACTTCAGGCACTGTGTGAAACCTCACAGCGGTCCTCTGAGGGGGATCCTAACCCCACTTCCCAATGGGGAAACCAGATCTTAGGGCCGACGAGCAACTTGACCAATGTCACGTCCACCTGGGATGGGAACCTCAGTGATCTCTTCCTCGTAAGCATGAGACTATGTCTGTCTCCCCGTGTGAGTCAACTAACGCGTAGCGTGTTGAACACTAAAAAGCTGTGAGTTAGTGATTATTTCATGTATCCCCTCATTTAAACTTCAGGCCCCTTGAGGGGCCATGTGATCCTTTAATTTTATCTCCCACCACAGTGCCTGGTCCAGTAGAGACCTAACCCCTATCCCTTTGTGCTTGAAAAGTTAATCTAAAAGTAGCTTTAAGGTTTTGTGAGGTTTTTTTTTTTTTTCTGACTATATTAATAATATAAGCTCACTGCATAAAATATTGCTTTAGGCTCCAAAATTATATAGAGATAAAAAGAAACCATCAGAGGTTACAGTCATTAACATTTTGGTGTATAGCCTTCTACTCTTTTTCATATGTATGTATACACATAAAGATAGACTTTAAATAGGATTATACTATGTATGTTATGCTGTAGCCTGTTTTTTTGCTAACGTCTCGTGGGCACCTTTCAAGGTCAGTAACCATAGATCTTCAGTGGTTTGTTTGTCATAATCTAGCACAGTATTCCCTCGCGTGGTTGCGTCAGAATTCACTAATGCACAGTCGATGGACCTGGGTGGTCCCTGGCATTTGTTTGTCTCTACGGCGATGTAACAAGCACACCTGCACTTACAAGCCCATGCTCCCGTCCTTCAGTCCCTGTTCTTGGCCCTGCTTCTTGAAAACCTCACACTCACAGCAGTTGCTTGGACTTCAGTTCTCCTAGAAATGGCAAAGATAGACTGTTTCAGGATGCCTCAGAGATTTATTCAATTCTGTTTTTAATATAAAACTTACACTGTTTCCCTTAGAGCAGAAGGGAGTCACAAGAGTCCATTCCTGATTCAGTCCCCCAGGACATTCTAGTGTCCTCTCCTGTGAGCACTCTCTTCCTGGGGTCACCTCAGCCTGGGGCTCAGAGCCACTTCCATAAATGCCCTGTGAATGGAATTGTGTGGACAGCCAATAAACCCGGGGTCAAAGGTTAATGAATGCCAGCAGGAGCACAGGGAGAGAAGGCAGGCTGGGGATTTGGGCCTTTGGGGAATGAGCCACTTCTAAGTTCTTGGGCCCCAGTGCATCCCGGGGAATCACACAGGTGGCTATGGCTATGCAAGGACAAAGCCAGGTCAGAAGGTGGAGCTGGGGAGAGTTGGGAGTGGTAGTGAGAGTTAATACAAAGTGCAGGCCCCAGGAATCCTATTTATTATTTTTCATCAGCCAAATGAAGGCAATTTTTAGATTATATTTTTTTTGATGAGCTGTCACCATGGTGATGGAATTGGAAATTCTTTTTCGACAACATTGCTGTTAAACCATTTGTTGGATTATTTGCATACCATGACTCTAGGAGGCCCCTAGAGCTGCGTGCTTCCCTCTCTATGAAAAAAGAGTTGATCTCAGCCATCTCTCGGATTCTTTACCTCAGCGAAGGCCAGGTTTCCTATGTGCCTTGTCCCTGCCAGGTATGGAAAGCGGCTCCTGGATTTCCCACAGTCCAGCCCACAAAAGGAAACTCATGAGAGAACAAGACCAACGAAAAGAAAAAGATCAAAGAGTTTACCATCTGTTTCAGGGGAGTGGCTTTGAGTCTCTCTACTTCTCTGGATCCACCTACTTTGGTCCCTTGCACATCACCTCTACAAAATCCACCACAGCACAGAGGTGTTGGAGGAAGCACGCAATAAGTCTGACCTTCCAGAATGAGCTGGGAGCTCAGGAGTCTGAGTGACTGCTTCCGCTACTGGCTGGAGCCGTTTCTGAATTCACCCCTTTCCTTCCTTGAGTGATAGTGTCTTTAAGATTCCATATGGATTCGAGGGTTTTTTTTTTTCAAAATCCTCTCAACTCTCTGACTGATCCCAGAACCATATCCAGAGAAGTTCCTTCTCAGCATCCTTCTCTGACGGTGGCCCAGCAGAAGAGAGGGGCTGCGTTCTGAAACGGTCCGTGCTCTGACTCGCACATCCATTCAGACCCATTCTCTGAAAAGCACCGGCCCCAATAATGAAGAACAGTGTCCTGATGAGAAGTAGTCTTCTCATTGGGTGAGATTTGGAGGTGTCCAGAGACTTCGGAGTCCCCGTTGGTCTCCAGTCCTGTGGCCCTGTGAGGATTCCATATGCCTGGGTAGGAACTGCTTGAAGTCGAACCTGTGTCTTTGTCTTTTCTTTGTTTTGTCTTTTTCCCCCATTACTCTGCTACTCTTCTTTAAAGACAAGCAGGAGGGTGATTTATTTTGGGCTGTTATCAGTTTGCTTCTGGGGGACGTGGTGCGTGTGACAGCTTGGGCGAGGCACGGAGCCCAGGCTGTTTGTGTCACACTCCGTTCCCACCGACAAACACTGTTGCTCGCCTCCCTGTCCAAATCTGATAACACGTATGTTCCCCCCGTTCTATTCTGTTGCTCTGGAAACTGAAGCAGCAGCACGATCTGGAGCAGGATCATGGCCGAGTTGACATGAAGCATCTCACAGCCATTCTGGCAACTTCCAGCAGGAAAAGTGCATCTGCTCCCACTGCCCAGTGAGAAGATTTTGACCAATAGCTTTCTCTCCCCAGCGGGAAAGTTTGCCAGTTGAAGTCACAGAATGTGTGTCTGCCCACAGCTCACGTCTGGGCCGTGTAGTTGACTAGAAGAGGACTCGGAGTCAACTGAATCCCAGCCGTGCTGCTTACTAGATAAGGCACGCAGACAGTGGCCAGTGACGACGAGCTCTCGTCACAGCCTTTTCAAACACCCTGCACTTCTTTTCGGGGTGAACCGGACGTCCTGAAGTCTCCCTGGCGCTGAACTCGGGTGCTGCGCGCACCTGCACCACCTCGCTCTCGGGGTTAAGCTCCTGGCTCAGAGGCTTACCAGCTGGGTGACCTGCCATGTTCCTCACCTTTCTGATCCTCTGGGGGTTATTCATAAAAAGGAACATAATTGCACCTACCTCGAAGCAGGTTTCCGAGGATAAAAAACAAACAAACAGACCCCCTTTACCTACGCAGCACACACCTGCCCACCAGAGCCTTGTTACCTCTGCTGGCGCCTTGCAGTCAAGGCCTTCAGTATGGTGGGAGCCCAGAAGTTTAGGGCAAAGAAGAGGGCAGGTGAGGATCACAGAAGGCAGTTGTCAGAGAAGGTAGTTGGGGTAGGAAGAAAAGAGAACAGAGGGTAGAAACAGGAGAGGAGTGAGGGAGAGAGCGAGAGGAGGTCTCCCGGTGAGCTGAGAGGTCACCGAGGTTCATAGAAACCTTTGGGAAAGGTTAATCGTCGCCCCTTGTCAACGCCAGTCCTTCTAACCCAGAGCTCTCAAGCTAGCTCTAACGCGGATGGCACGGGCCTTTGAAAATCTTTAGTCTTATAGTCGATTATTCTTCCTTAAATGAAAAATTCTATGCCCCAACTCCATTTTTTTTAATAGAGCCCTAAAAGAACTCAACCCATATATTTTTTTTTTACAAAGAGCAAACCATTTTCACAGTAATGGAGGACATGAGATCCCAAGCCCATCCAAGGGGGGTGGTGCTCTCTGCTCTGGACCACAGCACGTGCAGCTTACAGAACTCACAGCACCTCCCCGGTCCCCAGGCCCTTCCGCAGTGCATTTGCGTTATAGTTCTGTGCATCTGGATGTTTGTACAAC